>NC_082343.1:0-315000 GCF_027477595.1 Haemorhous mexicanus
ACCCTAACCCTAACCCTAACCCTAACCCTAACCCTAACCCTAACCCTAACCCTAACCCTAACCCTAACCCTAACCCTAACCCTAACCCTAACCCTAACCCTAACCCTAACCCTAACCCTAACCCTAACCCTAACCCTAACCCTAACCCTAACCCTAACCCTAACCCTAACCCTAACCCTAACCCTAACCCTAACCCTAACCCTAACCCTAACCCTAACCCTAACCCTAACCCTAACCCTAACCCTAACCCTAACCCTAACCCTAACCCTAACCCTAACCCTAACCCTAACCCTAACCCTAACCCTAACCCTAACCCTAACCCTAACCCTAACCCTAACCCTAACCCTAACCCTAACCCTAACCCTAACCCTAACCCTAACCCTAACCCTAACCCTAACCCTAACCCTAACCCTAACCCTAACCCTAACCCTAACCCTAACCCTAACCCTAACCCTAACCCTAACCCTAACCCTAACCCTAACCCTAACCCTAACCCTAACCCTAACCCTAACCCTAACCCTAACCCTAACCCTAACCCTAACCCTAACCCTAACCCTAACCCTAACCCTAACCCTAACCCTAACCCTAACCCTAACCCTAACCCTAACCCTAACCCTAACCCTAACCCTAACCCTAACCCTAACCCTAACCCTAACCCTAACCCTAACCCTAACCCTAACCCTAACCCTAACCCTAACCCTAACCCTAACCCTAACCCTAACCCTAACCCTAACCCTAACCCTAACCCTAACCCTAACCCTAACCCTAACCCTAACCCTAACCCTAACCCTAACCCTAACCCTAACCCTAACCCTAACCCTAACCCTAACCCTAAGCCTAACCCTAAGCCTAACCCTAACCCTAACCCTAACCCTAACCCTAAGCCTAACCCTAACCCTAAGCCTAAGCCTAACCCTAACCCTAACCCTAACCCTAACCCTAACCCTAACCCTAACCCTAAGCCTAACCCTAACCCTAACCCTAACCCTAACCCTAACCCTAACCCTAACCCTAAGCCTAAGCCTAACCCTAACCCTAACCCTAACCCTAAGCCTAAGCCTAAGCCTAAGCCTAAGCCTAAGCCTAAGCCTAAGCCTAAGCCTAAGCCTAAGCCTAAGCCTAAGCCTAAGCCTAAGCCTAAGCCTAAGCCTAAACGTGCACCCTAACACCCTAACCCTAACCCTAAACGTGCACCCTAACCCTAACCCTAAACGTGCACCCTAACCCTAACGTGCACCCTAACCCTAACGTGCACTCTAACTCTAACGTGTGCATATTACTCCTGCATGTAGCTCCAGGTGTACACCCTAGCCCCTGGCAGCTGTGGGGCGGGTGTTTGGGTCTGGTGCTTGGGGCCTGGGCCTGGGTACTGGCATCTGGGGTCTTGGCCCCAGCTGTACCCACCAATCATGGTGTGTGGGTGTGGTTTAGGGTGTGGGCTTGTGTTGTTATCTGGATGCCTTGGAATTGTGGGCTTTAAAGGGTTTGAAACTATTACAATTGTGGTAATTAGGTGTTTCTGTCTAATTACCTGGTGGTATCCAAGATGGCGGCGCACGGGGGTCACGTGGTGGCGTGGCAACATGGCGGCGCCCGGGGGTCACGTGGTGGCGTGGCAACATGGCGGCGCCCGGGGGTCACGTGGTGGCGGGGCAACATGGCGGCGCCCGGGGGTCACGTGGTGGCGGGGCAACATGGCGGCGCACGGGGGTCACGTGGTGGCGGGGCAACATGGCGGCGCACGGGGGTCACGTGGTGACGGGGCAACATGGCGGCGCACGGGGGTCACGTGGTGACGGGGCAACATGGCGGCGCACGGGGGTCACGTGGTGACGGGGCAACATGGCGGCGCCCGGGGGTCACGTGGTGGCGGGGCAACATGGCGGCGCACGGGGGTCACGTGGTGGCGGGGCAACATGGCGGCGCACGGGGGTCACGTGGTGGCGGGGCAACATGGCGGCGCACGGGGGTCACGTGGTGACGGGGCAACATGGCGGCGCACGGGGGTCACGTGGTGACGGGGCAACATGGCGGCGCACGGGGGTCACGTGGTGACGGGGCAACATGGCGGCGCACGGGGGTCACGTGGTGACGGGGCAACATGGCGGTGCCCGGGGGGTCACGTGGTGACGTGGCAAAATGGCGGCGCCCGGGGGTCACGTGGTGACGGGGCAACATGGCGGCGCACGGGGGTCACGTGGTGGCGTGGCAACGTGGCGGTGCCCGGGGGGTCACGTGGTGACGTCGCAAAATGGCGGCGCCCGGGGGTTGCATGATCGGCTGCAAAGATGGCGGTGTTGTCTGGGGTGGGGCTGGTGGTTATTGTGGACTGGGACCAGGTGGGGGTAGGGATTATGGGTCCCTATAGGGTATATAGGTAAAAAGAAGAAAAACTATATGTCTGGTGCAGCAGTAGAAAATTTCAGGCTCCCCGGGAGTAAAAGGGTGTTTCTTTTTTTTTTTTTATTTTTTTCTTTTATTCCCGGGGAGCCTGAAAGTTTCTACTGCTGCATTTGTATTCTAAAGCTAGAAAGGAAGACAAGTTAGAGAAAAGAACAGAGAGAGAGAAGAGGGAAAAGAACAGAGAGAGAGAAGAGGGAAAAGAACAGAGAGAGAGAAGAGGGAAAAGAACAGAGAGAGAGAAGAGGGAAAAGAACAGAGAGAGAGAGGAGAGGGAAAAGAACAGAGAGAGAGAGAGAGAGAGGAGAGGGAAAAGAACAGAGAGAGAGAGAGAGAGAGGAGAGGGAAAATAACAGAGAGAGAAGGGAGAGGGAAAGGAACAGAGAGAGAGAGGGAAAAGAACAGAGAGAGAGAGAGAGAAGAGAAAAGAACACAAAGGGGGAGAAAAGTAGAGAGGGAGGGAGGTAGAGAGAAAGAGAAGAGGTAGAGAGAGAAAACAGAGGTAGAGAGAGAATAGAGAAAAGAAAAGCGTGAGTAAAAGAGGGAGAGAGAAAAAAGATTGAAGGAAGGGAGGAGAAGGAAAGGAAAGAGGAGAGGGAGAAACTGAAGAAGGAGAGGAGTTAGGAGTTAGAATGAAAATAAAAAGGAAAGGGAGAGAGTGAAGGAGAAGAGGAGTTAGGAGGGAAAGCGGTTAGGGTTAGAGTTGAAGTGAAGGCTTGGGCTAGAGTGAAAAACAAAAAGAGTACGAGCAAAAAAGACGGACCGAGTAAAAAGAGAACGCGGAGCGGAAAAGAAGGGAGAAGAGTTAAGGTTTAGAGGGGAAAGAAAGAAGGTGCAAATTATAGACGACGGACGGAAAAATGAATACGGTCAGAGACAAATAGTGAAATGGACAAACGGAAGAAAGGAAGCGTATGGAAACGGAGTTACAGAGGCGGAGGCGCAGAGCTAGAAAGGGTGAGAAACAGAAACAAAAGGTTAGAGACGGATGGAAATGAAGTCAAGTCAGAAATAGAAAAGTAAAGTGAGGAGCAAAAGGAAGAAATACAGTGGAAAAGAAAAAGACAAAACCACACCACAAGGAGGCAGGGGCCGGGGTGGGGGTAGGGGTAGGGGTTGTCTTTATTGGGGTTGATTCAACTTTATTAAATGAATATTTTTATTTACACTTCAGCAAAATACATGGAAACGGTCTATACAAATGCAAGTACGGATACAATCTATAGACACACTGGTAAAAGTCTAATTTACATACAGAGCAATACGGGGAAATGCAATACAGAGCAATACAGAGCAATACGGGGAAATGCAATACAGAGCAATACAGAGCAATACGGGGAAATGCAATACAGAGCAATACAGAGCAATACGGGGAAATGCAATACAGAGCAATACAGAGCAATACGGGGAAATGCAATACAGAGCAATACAGAGCAATACGGGGAAATGCAATACAGAGCAATACAGAGCAATACGGGGAAATGCAATACAGAGCAATACAGAGCAATACGGGGAAATGCAATACAGAGCAATACAGAGCAATACGGGGAAATGCAATACAGAGCAATACAGAGCAATACGGGGAAATGCAATACAGAGCAATACAGAGCAATACGGGGAAATGCAATACAGAGCAATACAGAGCAATACAGAGCAATACAGAGCAATACAGAGCAATACAGAGCAATACAGAGCAATACAGAGCAATACAGAGCAATACAGAGCAATACAGAGCAATACAGAGCAATACAGAGCAATACAGAGCAATACAGAGCAATACAGAGCAATACAGAGCAATACAGAGCAATACAGAGCAATACAGAGCAATACAGAGCAGCACACTATGATAACCTTTTTCATTTTTTCATTACAGGTTGATTTATTGTTACAGGAAGCCCAAAACAACAAAAGCACATTGAAAACAACGCTCATCCACCATTAACACCCCCTTCCAACACAAAATCACCGTCACTCTAAGCACAACTGCTAAATTACACACTGGCAATCTTTGGTCCTCGGGAACGTGGTTCCCGGGAGCCTCCAAAAAATCCTCCTGCCTGACGAAAACCCCGGCCCCTGGACGGTCCGCGCCCAAACTTTGGCGATGAACGTCGCCTCGCAGACCGACCGGGACCGAGGAAAAAAAAAACCCAGCCGGGGGGAAAAAAAAAAAAACCCCCGGCTGGGGATTTTTTATTCTAAATTTAAAAATGAGTTGAAAAACCTGAAAGGCAAAAGTCATACAAGGTGTTAGAAACCTTCAACACACACACTTCCTTCAGCTTACACACAAAACCGCCCTCGCTCACACCTCAACAGCTCTGCTAACCCCTGGCACTCATTCGCAGCGCTCCTCGGGAACACGGTTCCCGGGAGCCTCCAAAAAAATCCTCCTGCCTGACGAAAACCCCGGTCCTTGGACGGTCCGCGCCCAAACTTTGGCGATGAACGTCGCCTCGCGGACCGACCGGGACCGAGGAAAAAAAAACCCAGCCGGGGGGAAAAAAAAAAAAACCCCCCGGCTGGGGATTTTTTATTCTAAATTTAAAAATGAGTTGAAAAACCTGAAAGGCAAAAGTCATACAAGGTTAAAACCCTTCAACACACACACACACACGCTTCCTTCAGCTTACGCACAAACCCACCATTGCTCACATCTTATTCACTCTGCTAACAACCGGCACACATTCGCACGGCTCCTGGGGAACGTGGTTCCCGGGAGCCTCCAAAAAATCCTCCTGCCTGACGAAAACCCCGGTCCCTGGACGGTCCGCGCCCAAACTTTGGCGATGAACGTCGCCTCGCGGACCGACCGGGACCGAGGAAAAAAAAACCCAGCCGGGGGGAAAAAAAAAAAAACCCCCCGGCTGGGGATTTTTTATTCTAAATTTAAAAATGAGTTGAAAAACCTGAAAAGCAAAAGGTCATACACACAAGGTTAGATCCAGTCAGCATGCACTCACACGAGCGGAGACGAGCGGACGCAGACGGCCACGTGCTCTCACACTCTTCAACTTGGATGCTCACTGCGGCCCTTACTTGAAACGCTGGAGAACGTGCTTCGATGCATCTTCTGGCTGCTGCTCCTCGATGTCAAATGGTAGATTCTGGGGAAAATCGGTAGCCTCGGGGACCTGCGAGACAAGAGGAAGTGGTCAACAGGGGGCTGACAACTAGGACTTGTCGCCGCTCCAGACCAATAAAATTTCTACCCACAGTCCCATAGAAGACAGATGAGTGGTAAAGTTTTTGTAACTGTTCTACCTAGCTGTGACTACGTGCCAGGGCAGGGCAGCTCCAATCGTAACAGGTACAAAATAAGTAAACACGATATAAGCCGACGCGTACGGTGCAAGTGTACGTATGGTGTAAGTACAGACGCTAAGTACATAAACTATAAGCCAACATCATAAACTATAAGCCAACATCATAAACTATAAGCCAACATCATAAACTATAAGCCAACATCATAAACTATAAGCCAACATAGGTACAGACACTATAAGCCAACATAGGTACAGACACTATAAGCCAACATAGGTACAGACACTATAAGCCAACATAGGTACAGACACTATAAGCCAACATAGGTACAGACACTATAAGCCAACATAGGTACAGACACTATAAGTACAGACACTATAAGCCAACATAGGTACAGACACTATAAGCCAACATAGGTACAGACACTATAAGTACAGACACTATAAGCCAACATAGGTACAGACACTATAAGCCAACATAGGTACAGACACTATAAGTACAGACACTATAAGCCAACATAGGTACAGACACTATAAGCCAACATAGGTACAGCCAGCATAGGTACAGACACTATAAGCCAACATAGGTACAGCCAGCATAGGTACAGACACTATAAGCCAACATAGGTACAGCCAACATAGGTACAGACACTATAAGCCAGCATAGGTACAGACACTATAAGCCAACATAGGGACAGCCAACATAGGTACAGACACTATAAGCCAACATAGGTACAGACACTAAAGGTACAGACACTATAAGCCAACATAGGTACAGACAATATAAGTACAGACACTATAAGCCAACATAGGTACAGACAATATAAGTACATACACTATAAGCCAACATAGGTACAGACAATATAAGTACATACACTATAAGCCAACATAGGTACAGACAATATAGAGTACATACAATATAAGCCAACGCAGGTAGATACAGTATAAGTACACAGAGTATAAGCCAACACAGGTAGATAAGGTATAAGCCAGCACTTGACATAACTCTCTGAAAGATTAATTCTTGAGCCCTATACCCTTTGAGAAGATGGAACCTAGAGAACTACTGCGGTCACGTGAGGAGGGTGTAAGACACTCCCTCTAAAAGTCCAAGAGAATGGCGTGGAGGAAAAGGCGCTACCAAAGCCGGTAGCGAGAAGGAAGATGGATGAGGACATCTTGTGTAATCCTTCCCGTCTCAAAGAGTAAAGATTTAAAGATGCCGGAATAAGTGAAGGAATGTGTGTAAAATACGGCCGATATGGCAAGAAATAGTGCCCGTAAAGAGCTGGGATGGAACGAAGGCCTACGACATGGAAGACGGTGGAGACAGACTACGTAACACGGACATGGATGACGTAACATAGACACGGATGATGTAACGGAGAGACAAGTGGAAACTGCCTGGCGCTTTCACCTTATGGACCCGAGATGGCTAGCGCAAGATGAGCCGGGGGCTGATGATGCAAAAGGAAAGAAAGCCGTATGACGATAGGATGTAATGATGAAATGTAACTCGTTAAAAGAAGTTAGCACCGAAGCGGTTAAGAGGACGCTCGAGAGGCTCGGTGGGCCTAGAGAAGGAAGCGGAGACCGCCGATTGACCGTGGCCGTAGCTCCGGACCTGAAGGCGAACTCCTCGGGCGAAAGATCCGTGACGATGTCGAGTTGAAGAAGGCTGACGACGCAAAGTTTACGACAATGTGGAGATGGGTCGGAACTGCCCTGCCCGGCAGAGGCTGTGGTGAGGCTGAGGAGAAACCCTCTCCCTTTGCTTCCAGAGAGCCCGTCCCGCTACAGACCTCTGCGCTAAACTGACATCAAATTGCCCCCTGTGATAGTAAAGGTTTTTCCCCTTCTCCCAACTACTGGCCGCGACACTTAGCTTTTGGAAGACGAGCGGACAAAATCCATCGTCGGTTGTACGTGGACGTCGGGACGTTCTCCGTGTTTGCTTCGGTGCTGCCGTTTCCAAACTTTGGCTGCAAACCTCCTCCGGGTACCTAAGACGATACAGAAAAGGTGACTATTGCCCTCAAAAAGAGTAATCCCCGGGACTCCTCTGCACCGCTGCCCCGGCTCACCTCAAATCCTGATTCTACTCCAGAGGCTGCTCAAAGGATACCTGCAAAAAGAAAAGGTACAGGCTTAGCATGCTGCTGCATAAAACTCACCTATGAGTCACCCTGCCTAAACACAGACTCACCTGCTCTCCTCTGTTCTTTGGCATGCCTGGAGCGGTGACAGCACCTGGAAAAAAGCAAAGCAGAAAAGCATGCTGAGATACTGAGAAAAGATAACCTCCCTAATCTGACAAGTATGCCATACTGATACCTTAAGCTTGTACCCACCTGACATCGGGCATGCTCGGCCAGGAGAGATGGCAAGTGGACCACCTAAAATAAAAAAATTAGGAGTAGATGTTTAGAGCTGCAGTGGAAACTGAGACCTCAGCAATACCTGCTTCTGGAAACTACTCAATGCTCACCTTGCCTACTTGGCCTTGACTGTGGCTCTCTGCCTTGACTTCCGAAAAAGACAAAGAACAGCGCTGTAACAGAGTCACCATTTACACTTCTGCTGCAGAGACAAACAGTGACGGACCTGCTCCGCGGGACTCCCAGACCCAGGATGGGGCCCTCGTGCACAGATATTATCCAGATGAATCTGAAAAACAAGTAAGAACAAACGTCAAAGGTCTCCAGGATAACTTCCCAGCTGCAAACATCTTGTGTCCATCTACAAATGCCATCTAGAGTCCAACCACACCCCACATTACCAACTACAAGGCCCCGGGACTTCCCCTATTGCACCAGGCTATGCGGCAGGGCAGAGCAGCTCCGGCACAAATGCGTGCAGACACCCGTGACGAACAAGGGGGACACAACACACACAGAAATCTCTTGGCAAGGAAAATGACTGCAAGGACTGAGAGAATGAAGAATGAGATGACCGAGGTGAGACCGATGGAGAGCTGATGAGGCCCAGGGAACCCTGGAGGAAGAAGATGCTAACTGAATGATTTATCTCAAGAACTGCCAAGATGGATGCCTGGGAATCCTACGGTCAGAATCCTCTGCCTAGAGATCTCATTCTGACAAGTCCTAACCTGCCGTAATGGATCCCTTGCAGGGAGCGGCTTCCCGTACAGCTCGGGACAAGACCTGAGAAGACATCTGACTGGATGCTTCTAAAGAAGAGATGCGAGTCTGATGGCAGTCTGAGCTCCTAAGTCAAAAGTTCTATGGCATTGGTGCCAGAATAAAGAACGCGGATCACAGATGCCAAGAATGGTTTCTGATAGGCCCCTCAAAGGCCTGAGGTAATAGACATGACATATACAAAAAACACAGAATGCACGATAGACAAGTGACACGATACACACCGGACCTGCTCTGCCCTGTGCACCTTGGCACTCTGATCAAAAGCGATACTTTCCCTTTACAGGGCCTAAGGGGGCACTGCTTGGACATCCTTGTCTCCAAAGACAAATCGAAATCCCCTCCCTGTGAGTTGTGACCCAGACCCCGCTTTCATCCCCTCTGTGGGTCGTAGCCCTCTACTTATCTCTCGGACAGGTGGGCGTGCCGATCCGTGCTGGGTGGAAAGAAAGCGGACCCGCTGTCTGGGAAGTCCCTGCTGACACCAGGCTGTTGTCTCTGAGTCTGCCAGGAGAAAGGAAACCAAATGTGAGCACACAATCTTAGCAGCACGGCGGTCAAAACGTGACAATTTTCCCACTCACCGTTCTCCTGTGAAGGCACAGCTCCTCGGGCCGCACGCTTCAGGCCTGCTCGGCAGCTGACACCGTCATCACACCTGGGTTAAAGTGAAGACAAGGTGACCTGGCATTGCTGAGACCTGAATGGAGCCTCCTTCCTTCTCCCCGCCTCCTTGACTCACCGCAACTCCTTGGCCGTTCCTGAGGGCTGCCAGGATGGGACCATGAAATAGCAAAGTTGAAGGCTTCATCATCACAGACTCCTGTAATACTTCCACGGGGCTCACATTTGCAGGAAACCAGGTGCATCGGCCGGTTGGTGACGGGGGCTGGATGTACGCCGAGTCGATTGCCGAAAGTGCATGAACGAGAATGGATGCTTAGAGTTGCACCAGAAATTGAGACGTCAGCAATAACAACTGCTCCTGTACACTGCTCAATGCTCACCTTGCCCACTTGGCCTTGACTGCTGCTCTCTGCCTTGACTTGCTAAAAAAAAAAAAAAAAAGACAAAGAACAGTGCTGTAACAGAGTCAACATTTACACTTCTGCTGCAGAGACAAACAGCGAGTGACTGACCTGCTCAGGAGGATGCCTGCACCCAGGATAGGGCCCTCTGGGACAGATTTGATCCATATGAATCTGAAAGGAAAGTTAGGACAATAGTCAAACTGTTGAAAGATAACTTTACCTGCAGAGCTCCAGACATTGTGTGCCCATCTAGAGTCCAACCACACCCCACATTACAAACTACAAGGCCCCGGGACTTCCCCTATTGCACCAGGCTATGCGGCAGGGCAGAGCAGCTCCGGCACAAATGCGTGCAGACACCCGTGACGAACAAGGGGGACACAACACACACAGAAATCTCTTGGCAATGGAAATGACTGCAAGGACTGAGAGAATGCAGATTGAGATGACCGAGGTGAGACCGATGGAGAGCTGATGAGGCCCAGGGAACCCTGGAGGAAGAAGATGCTAACTGAATGATTTATCTCAAGAACTGCCAAGATGGATGCCTGGGAATCCTACGGTCAGAATCCTCTGCCTAAGCTCGCATTCTTACAAGTCCTAACCTGCCGTAATGGATCCCTTGCAGGGAGCGGCTTCCCGTACAGCTCGGGACAAGACCTGAGAAGACATCTGACTGGATGCTTCTAAAGAGACATGCGAGTCTGATGGCAGTCTGAGCTCCTAAGTCAAAAGTTCTATGGCATTGGTGCCAGAATAAAGAACGCGGATCACAGATGCCAAGAATGGTTTCTGATAGGCCCCTCAAAGGCCTGAGGTAATAGACATGACATATACAAACACACAGATTGCACGACAGACAAGTGACACGATACACACCGGACCTGCTCTGCCCTGTGCACCTTGGCACTCTGATCAAAAGTGACATTTTCCCTTTACAGGGCCTAAGGGGGCATTACTTGGACATCCCCATCTCCAAAGCCAAATCAAAATCCCCTCACCTTGAGTCGTGACCCAGACCCCCCTTTCATCCCCTCTCTGGGTCGTAGCCCTCTACTTATCTCTCGGACAGGTGGGCGTGCCGATCCGTGCGAAGGAAAGCGGACGCGCCGTCTGGGAAGTCCCTGCTGACACCGGGCTGTTGTCTCTTAGTCTGCCAGGAGAAAGGAAACCAAAGGTCAGTGCATAATCTCAGCAGCACGGCGGCCAAAATATGACAGCATTGCTACTCACCCCTCTCCTAAGAACGCCCAGGTCCTAGGGCCACACGCTTCAGGCTTGCTTGGAGGCCATCGCCATTGTTGCAGGGTGCAGCTGGGTTAAAGTGGAGACAAGGTGATTTATCATTGCCGGGACCTGAGTGGAGCCTCCCTCCTCCTCCCCGCCTCCTCCACTCACCCCAACTCCTCCGCTGTTCCTGAGGGCTGCCAGGATGGGACCATGAAATAGAAAAGTTGAAGGCTTCATCATCACAGACTCTTGTAATACTTCCACAGGACTTGCATTTGCAGGAAACCCGGTGCATCAACCGGCAGGTGATGGGGGCTGGATGTACGCTGAGTCGATTGCCTAAAGTGCACAAATGAGAATGAATGCTTAGAGATGCACCACAACCTGTGACCGCAGCAATAACTGCTCCTGTACACTACTCAATACTCACCTTGACCACTTGGCCTTGACTGCGGCTCTCTGCCTTGACTGGCTAAAAAAACCACAAAAACCACAAAAACCACAAAAACCACAAAAACCACAAAAACCACAAAAACCACAAAAACCACAAAAACCACAAAAACCACAAAAACCACAAAAACCACAAAAACCACAAAAACCACAAAAACCACAAAAACCACAAAAACCACAAAAACCACAAAAACCACAAAAACCACAAAAACCACAAAAACCACAAAAACCACAAAAACCACAAAAACCACAAAAACCACAAAAACCACAAAAACCACAAAAACCACAAAAACCACAAAAACCACAAAAACCACAAAAACCACAAAAACCACAAAAACCACAAAAACCACAAAAACCACAAAAACCACAAAAACCACAAAAACCACAAAAACCACAAAAACCACAAAAACCACAAAAACCACAAAAACCACAAAAAAAAAAAAAAAAACAAAAACAAAAAAAAACCACAAAAAACAGTGCTGTAACAGAGTCACCATTTAAACTTCTGCTGCAGACACAAAGAGTAACTGACCTGCTCAGGGGAACTCCCTCACCTGGGATGGGGCCGTCTGGCACAGATTTAATCCATCTGAAGCTGAAACAAAAGGTAGGACAATAGTCAGTGTTGCAGGATCACTTAACTTGCAGAGCTCCAGACATCTTGTGTCCATCTACAAATGCCATCTAGAGTCCAACCACACCCCACATTACAAACTACAAGGACCCGGAACTTCTCCTATTGCACCAGGCTATGCGGCAGGGCAGAGCGGCTCCGACACAAATGTGTGCAGACACCCGTGACACAGGACGGGACGTGACAAACAAGGGGGACACAACACGGACAGAAATCTCTTGGCAAGGAAAATGACTGCAAGGACTGAGAGAATGAAGAATGAGATGACCGAGGTGAGACCGATGGAGAGCTGATGAGGCTCAGAGAAGCCTGGAGGAAGAAGATGCTAACTGAATGATTTATCTCAAGAACTGCCAAGATGGATGCCTGGGAATCCTACGGTCAGAATCCTCTGCCTAGAGCTCTCATTCTGACAAGTCCTAACCTGCCATAATGGATCCCTTGCAGGGAGCGGCTTCCCGTACAGCTCGGGACAAGACCTGAGAAGACATCTGACTGGATGCTTCTAAAGAAGACATGCGAGTCTGATGGCAGTCTGAGCTCCTAAGTCAAAAGTTCTATGGCATTGGTGCCAGAATAAAGAACACGGATCACAGATGCCAAGAATGGTTTCTGATAGGCCCCTCAAAGGCCTGAGGTAATAGACATGACATATCCAAACACAGAGAATGCACAATAGACAAGTGACACGATACACACCGGACCTGCTCTGCCCTGTGCACCTTGGCACTCTGATCAAAAGTGACATTTTCCCTTTACAGGGCCTAAGGGGCCACTGCTTGGAAATCCCCATCACCAAAGCTGAATTAAAATCCCATCAAAGTGAATTGTGACCCAGACCCCCCTTTCATCCCCTCTCTGGGTCGTAGCCCTCTACTTATCTCTCGGACAGGTGGGCGTGCCAATCTGAGCGAGGGGGGAAGGAAAGCGGACGCGCCGTCTGGGAAGTCCCTGCTGACACCGGGCTGTTGTCTCTTAGTCTGCCAGGAGAAAGGAAACCAAAGGTCAGTGCATAATCTCAGCAGCACGGCGGCCAAAATATGACAGCATTGCTACTCACCCCTCTCCTAAGAACGCCCAGGTCCTCGGGCCACACGCTTCAGGCTTGCTTGGAGGCCATCGCCATTGTTGCAGGGTGCAGCTGGGTTAAAGTGGAGACAAGGTGATTTATCATTGCCGGGACCTGAGTGGAGCCTCCCTCCTCCTCCCCGCCTCCTCCACTCACCGCAACTCCTCCGCCGTTCCTGAGGGCTGCCAGGATGGGACCATAAAATAGAAAAGTTGAAGGCTTCATCATCACAGACTCTTGTAATACTTCCACAGGACTTGCATTTGCAGGAAACCCGGTGCATCGGCCGGCAGGTGACGGGGGCTGGATGTACGCTGAGTCAATTGCCTAAAGTGCACAAACAGGAATGAATGCTTAGAGCTGCACCAGAACCTGAGACTTGAGCAATAACAACTGCTCCTGTACACTACTCAATACTCACCTTGACCACTTGGCCTTGACTGCGGCTCTCTGCCTTGACTTCCTAAAAAGAATGACAAAGAACAGTGCTGTAACAGAGTCAACATTTACACTTCTGCTGCAGAGACAAACAGCGAGTGACTGACCTGCTCAGGAGGATGCCTGCACCCAGGATAGGGCCCTCTGGGACAGATTTGATCCATATGAATCTGAAAGGAAAGTTAGGACAATAGTCAAACTGTTGAAAGATAACTTTACCTGCAGAGCTCCAGACATCGTGTGCCCATCTAGAGTCCAACCACACCCCACATTACCAACTACAAGGCCCCGGGACTTCCCCTATTGCACCAGGCTATGCGGCAGGGCAGAGCAGCTCCGGCACAAATGCGTGCAGACACCCGTGACGAACAAGGGGGACACAACACACACAGAAATCTCTTGGCAATGGAAATGACTGCAAGGACTGAGAGAATGCAGATTGAGATGACCGAGGTGAGACCGATGGAGAGCTGATGAGGCCCAGGGAACCCTGGAGGAAGAAGATGCTAACTGAATGATTTATCTCAAGAACTGCCAAGATGGATGCCTGGGAATCCTACGGTCAGAATCCTCTGCCTAGAGATCTCATTCTGACAAGTCCTAACCTGCCGTAATGGATCCCTTGCAGGGAGCGGCTTCCCGTACAGCTCGGGACAAGACCTGAGAAGACATCTGACTGGATGCTTCTAAAGAGACATGCGAGTCTGATGGCAGTCTGAGCTCCTAAGTCAAAAGTTCTATGGCATTGGTGCCAGAATAAAGAACGCGGATCACAGATGCCAAGAATGGTTTCTGATAGGCCCCTCAAAGGCCTGAGGTAATAGACATGACATATACAAACACACAGATTGCACGACAGACAAGTGACACGATACACACCGGACCTGCTCTGCCCTGTGCACCTTGGCACTCTGATCAAAAGTGACATTTTCCCTTTACAGGGCCTAAGGGGGCATTACTTGGACATCCCCATCTCCAAAGCCAAATCAAAATCCCCTCACCTTGAGTCGTGACCCAGACCCCCCTTTCATCCCCTCTCTGGGTCGTAGCCCTCTACTTATCTCTCGGACAGGTGGGCGTGCCGATCCGTGCGAAGGAAAGCGGACGCGCCGTCTGGGAAGTCCCTGCTGACACCGGGCTGTTGTCTCTTAGTCTGCCAGGAGAAAGGAAACCAAAGGTCAGTGCATAATCTCAGCAGCACGGCGGCCAAAATATGACAGCATTGCTACTCACCCCTCTCCTAAGAACGCCCAGGTCCTCGGGCCACACGCTTCAGGCTTGCTTGGAGGCCATCGCCATTGTTGCAGGGTGCAGCTGGGTTAAAGTGGAGACAAGGTGATTTATCATTGCCGGGACCTGAGTGGAGCCTCCCTCCTCCTCCCCGCCTCCTCCACTCACCACAACTCCTCCGCCGTTCCTGAGGGCTGCCAGGATGGGACCATGAAATAGAAAAGTTGAAGGCTTCATCATCACACACTCTTGTAATACTTCCACAGGACTTGCATTTGCAGGAAACCCGGTGCATCAGCCGGCAGGTGACGGGGGCTGGATGTACGCTGAGTCAATTGCCTAAAGTGCACAAACAGGAATGAATGCTTAGAGCTGCACCAGAACCTGAGACTTGAGCAATAACAACTGCTCCTGTACACTACTCAATACTCACCTTGACCACTTGGCCTTGACTGCGGCTCTCTGCCTTGACTGGCTAAAAAAACCACAAAAACCACAAAAACCACAAAAACCACAAAAACCACAAAAACCACAAAAACCACAAAAACCACAAAAACCACAAAAACCACAAAAACCACAAAAACCACAAAAACCACAAAAACCACAAAAACCACAAAAACCACAAAAACCACAAAAACCACAAAAACCACAAAAACCACAAAAACCACAAAAACCACAAAAACCACAAAAACCACAAAAACCACAAAAACCACAAAAACCACAAAAACCACAAAAACCACAAAAACCACAAAAACCACAAAAACCACAAAAACCACAAAAACCACAAAAACCACAAAAACCACAAAAACCACAAAAACCACAAAAACCACAAAAACCACAAAAACCACAAAAACCACAAAAACCACAAAAACCACAAAAACCACAAAAACCACAAAAACCACAAAAACCACAAAAACCACAAAAACCACAAAAACCACAAAAACCACAAAAACCACAAAAACCACAAACAAAAAAAACAAAAAACAAAAAAAAAAAAAAAAAACAAAAAACAGTGCTGTAACAGAGTCACCATTTAAACTTCTGCTGCAGACACAAAGAGTAACTGACCTGCTCAGGGGAACTCCCTCACCTGGGATGGGGCTGTCTGGCACAGATTTAATCCATCTGAAGCTGAAACAAAAGGTAGGACAATAGTCAGTGTTGCAGGATCACTTAACTTGCAGAGCTCCAGACATCTTGTGTCCATCTACAAATGCCATCTAGAGTCCAACCACACCCCACATTACCAACTACAAGGCCCCGGGACTTCTCCTACTGCACCAGGCTATGCGGCAGAGCAGAGCGGCTCCGACACAAATGCGTGCAGGCACCCGTGACACAGGACGGGACGTGACAAACAAGGGGGACACAACACACAGGCAGAAATCTCTCGGCAAGAGGAATGACTGCAAGGACGGAGAGAATGCAGATTGAGATGACCGAGGTGAGACTGATGGAGAGCTGATGAGGCTCAGAGAACCCTGGAGGAAGAAGATGCTAACTGAATGATTTAGTCCAAGAACTGCCAAGATAGATGCCTGGGAATCCTACGGTCAGAATCCCATACCTAAGCTCTCATTCTGACAAGTCCTAACCTGCCGTAATGGATCCCTTGCAGGGAGCGGCTTCCCGTACAGCTCGGGACAAGACCTGAAAAGACATCTGACTGGATGCTTCTAAAGTAGAGATGCGAGTCTGAGCTCCTAAGCCAAAAGTTCTATGGCATTGGTGCCAGAATAAAGAACGCAGATCACAGATGCCAAGAATGGTTTCTGGTAGGTCCCTCAAAGGCCTAAGGTGAAAGACATGTGACAGAGGATACCCAAACGACGCATAAGACACGATAGACAAGTGGCACAATACACACCGGGACTGCTCTGCCCTGTGCACCTCGGCACTCTGATCAAAAATGACACTTTGCTTTTATGTAACCTAAGAGGACACTTCACGTACACCTCCGTCTCCAAAGCGGACTCAAAAACTCCTCCTGGTGGGTCCCTGCCCAGCACCCCACTTTGGTCCCCTCTGTGGGTCATAGCTCTCGACTTATCTCTCAGACATCTGGGGATTCCGGTCCGTGTCAGGTGCACAAGAAGGCGGCCTCGACATCTGGGAAGTTCCGCTGGCACTGTTGTTCAACAACTTCCTGTTGTTACTTAGTCGGCTGCATTAAAGGAAACCAAACATCAATGCGTGATCTCGGCAGCACAGCGGCCAAAATCCAATAATTCTTCTACTCACCGTTCTCCTAAGAATGCCCGGCTCCTCGGGCCGCACGCTTCGGCCGCGCTCGGAGGCTTACGCCGTCCTCGCGGGGTACGCCTGGATTAAGAGGAGACGAGGTGATGTGGCGTTGCTGAAACCTGAGTGGAGCCTCACTCCTCCTCCCTACTTCCCCGACTCACCGCTACTCCTCGGCCATTGCCAAAGACTACCCGGGTGACACCTTTAAATAGAAAAGGCAGAGGCTTCGTCCCCGAGTCCCGTAATACTTCCAGAGGGCTCACGGGTGCAGCAAACCCAGCGCGTCGGCCGGTCGGTGACGGGGCCCGGACGTACTCCGAGCGGATCGCCTAAAGCGCGCGAACGAGAACGGATGCTTAGAGTTGCACCAGAAAGTGAGACTTGAGCAATAACAACTGCTCCTGTACACCGCTCAATGCTCACCTTGCCCGCCTCACCTTGACTGCTGATATCCGGCTTTACTTCCTAAAAATAAAAAGAACGGTGCTGTAACAGACTCACGCTTCACACTCCCCCGGCAGAGACAAACGGTGACTGACTCACCTGCTCGGCAGAACCTCCTCACCCAGGATGGGTGGATGGATTTTTCCCTGGATTTCATCCTTCTGCATCTGAAAGAAAGTGAGGACTAAAGTCAAAGGGCTGCAGGCCAACTTCACAGCTCCAAACATCTTGTGTCAATCTAGGAATATCATCTAGACTCCAGCAATACCTCACAAACTGCAAGTCCCCGGGACTCGTCCTATTGCACCGGGCTATGCGGCAGGGCAGAGCGGCTCCGGCACAAATACGTGCGGACACCCGTGACACGGAACGTGACGAACAAGAGGACGTTAAACACGACACACTATGCTAGAAACGGTGTGACGCAAGGATGAGAGAAGAGTTCCTGGCAAGATTAATAATGGCAAGGACCGAGAGGATGCCAAAAGAGATGACTGATGCTAAGGTGATGGTAGATGGAGGAGGCTCGTCTAAGGAGCAGAAGAAAAGACTGGAACAGAGTGGCCTGTTAGAAGAACTGTCGGTCACGATGATCGAGGTGGCTCTGAGACGATGCTACGTTTGGAATGCTCTCCGTAGCATGCAATGTTATAAGGCCCCGAGTGTTATGACTCGGGCTGGAAAGGATGGATGGTGATACGCCGCAAAACAAAGCCTCAAAAAACATCTGACTCGATGCATCTGAGATGTGACTAGGACAGGGCCGAGCCTGCCGGTGAAGAAACAAATGATATCGGCATTGTGCCGAGAAGTATGAGCGTTTGAAAACCTAGAGATGATGGCTGATGCTTGTAGTAAGAGCCTCGAGAGGAAAAGCAGAGCTATCTGATCAAAGGACCCCAAAGACACGCTAGGTAACATGGTACACCAGACAACACGACACAGACCGGAACTGTTCTGCGCTGCGCACCCGACAGCTGCTATCAAAAGTAGAGCCTCTCTCTTTAGCTGTTCTAAGAGGCCTCTTAGAGGACATCCTTTTACCCTCTACTAATTTTTACATCCGTTCCAGGAATTTCCAACCCCGTACTCGCCTATCCTCCCATCTACCGGCTGTGGCTCCTGACTTATCTTTTGGATGATCGGTGATGTGAATCCACATTGGACCTGAAACGAGTCTGCCTCTGAGGGCCCCGTGATCGCCTCTTAGCCTCTCGGTCAGCTACAATAAAGAAAACCAAAACCAATGTATGAGTTCGGTGTTATGTGGGCCGCATCCCAGCAAGTCAGCTACCTGCCCTCTCCTGAGTGTGCCTGGGTCCTTGATTCTCCAGGTTCATCCCGATTCCAAGGCTGCAGCCGTTATTATGAGTAGCACCTGCGTTAGAGAAAAGCAAGGTTAAATGGCATTCCTAAGATTGCAATGAGTGACCTTGTGGGCTGTAAGGCATGTGAATGCCTCTGCTATGCTTCTGAAAAGCCTTGGGGGGGAGGTTAGGGGTGACCCTGAAATAGACACCGTTTCTCCCGCTGCTGCCTTAACCCTCAACCCCAATAACCCCTAACCTGATACCTGCTCACCCTCCCGCTCCTAGGCACAATCCTCAACTCATCTGAAGCCTCATCTTCAAACATCATCTTGTACACTGGGCAGATCCCTCTTGTGATAGGATGGATCTGCCAAAAGAAATGTTGTATTTAAAACAACCTGGAATTTCTGCAAGCTGCACTCTTCCTAGAAAAAAAAAAAAAAACCAAACAAGAACAAAACCATAATTAAAAATACGCTTTACTGCCCCTAAACACAAAACCCAAAAATGTAAACTTAAATACTCCCTGTAATCAATGCTGTTTTCTTCACAGTATCTTCAAAGCTGCTGCTGCTGCTGCTTTAGATACCCAGAAGCACCTGCTGAAAACAAGCTGAGATAGGCTGACAGAGTCTCTTCCCTGCAGTGAGAGGAGACCTCTTACCCTAGCACACCCCAGAGAGGGAATGAAGCCCCTTAGCAAAGGCTGGGGTTAATATACCCCTGATTGTGCCCGCCTCTCTTTCCCATGATGCCCGGGAAAAGGGAGGGGGCAAATCCCACCGGGTATAAAAGCCCTCAGAGCTGCTGCAGCTGTTTGGCTCCTCTGACTTGAATTTGAGGGGAGTAAAGGGCTTGTTATAGAAGAAAACTCTTCAGAGAAATTAACAGCGCTTTCTTTTTTGCTACGACTACTTGGAGCAGAAGAACAGAAAACTGGTAAGAAGTAAAACTTTGTGTTTAGGTAGTATAGCTAGATAAATTGGGTAATTTGCTGTTAACTTACATAATTAGTCCTTGGTGATTACTAAGTAGTACCTCACGTGTGACTAAGCCGAGTGGAGAAAATGACTAATGACATGAATAGTCAAAGTCTCCTTGGGACCTCTAATTAGAGCTATCTACATTGTAAACAAAAATAAGAGAAAAACTCTCCTGGGCAGCGTAAGGATTAAGTACGTACCAGGCTGACCCTTCTCTGAGATATCTAGTCCAAAGGCACAGAAAGAAGTGCCCAGAAATGAATATATAAATCCTTAAAATGCTGAAAAAGACAGAGCTTCCTTCAAGTGAACCCCTAAAAATGAAAAAAACAGGGCAGTTATCTCCACTGAAACTGATAAAATGGGCCAAAAAACTGCTTCTGCCCTTTAATTTATTCTCCAAAAATATTGTGAAAAGAAGGGTTCTCCTCAACTTAAATCTCTCCAGCAATGAAAAAAGAGAAATTTTTCCCTCAATCAAAACCCTAAACGAGGAGGGACAGCTGGAGAAGACTTGCAGGAGGCACTTGGGACCCACAAAGCAGCCCAACTTTGTGGTGGTGGCAGCTGGGGTCTGGGAGGCGTCCCGTGCGACGCGGAATTTTCGGCGTGCGGCCGGCCTCTCTGGGCACCGGGCCCCTGAACGACGGTGCCGGCCCTTTTTCCGAGTAAGCGAAACTGACCGTTCCGGGTTCCCGATGGCAGTTTGCAGGAGGCGCTTGGCATTATCAAAGCACCTTGAGTTGGCACTGGTGCTGGCTTGGGTCTGGGAGACATATTTCACAATGTGGAATTTCAGCAGGGAGCCGGCCACTCTGGGCTACAGGCCCCCGAACACCAACGTCAGCCCTTATCCCTGGCAAACAAAACTCACCGGCTGAGGTTCCTGATGTCAGTTTGCAGGAGGCACTTGACACTGTCAGTGCAGCCCAAGATGGCGCAGGTGCCGGTTTGGGTCTGGGAGGCATCCTGTGCGATGGGGAATTTCAGCAGACGGCCGGCTACTCTGGGCCGCGGGCCCCTGACCGTCCGTGCTGGCCCTTTTCCCTCGAAATCAAAACTCACTAGCCCAGGTTCCTGATGGCAGATTGCAGGAGGTGCTTGAGGCTGTCGAAGCAGCACGAGTTCCCAGTGATTACTGTGTGAATGCATTATACCAAAAGGTTTTGGGAAAGCTGCAAAAGGCAGTTCTCGGAGACAGCGGAACTGTGATTAAAAATAAGCGGTACCCTTGAGGTAGGTCAGCAGAGAAATTATTTAAAAATAGAAAAGTATGGACAAATAGAACAATGGTCTGTGTATTAATGCTTGTCTAGCATAACTCCCTAAGCTGCAGAGAAGCATTTCTAGGAAGATATTAGGAAGTTCTAAGCTTAATAATGGAGCTCTGTGCATTGTGTTTTAAGGCTTACAAGCAGGTATTGTATTTAAAATAAGCAAGCAATGTTTTAACCAAAGGTACCTGTGCTTATAGTGGCTCAATAGAACTACTGTCAATATGCTTTTGCTTTGTGTGTCTGGTCAAAAAACTGTTAAAGTAAGTTGTAACAATAAGTTCTTGGTCTACTGCCTGGGATGTGAGCTGCTGGCATCTTCCCATTGTCATAACCATGTAATGAGACTGATGCTGAAAAATAAAACAGCTCAAGGCACATTCCTAGCAGTCTCATCCTGTTTTTGATTTGTACATAGCTCCCAGCCGGTGATAGTGGCAGCTTGGGTCTGAGAGGAATTCTGAGCCGTGTGGAATTTCTGGAGGCGGCCACCCGCTCTGAGGCACGGACCCCTGAACACCAACTCTGGTCATTTTTCCTGGGAAACGAAACTCACCGGCCCAGGCTCCTGCTGGCAGTTTGCGGGAGGCGAGGCACTAGGGACTGTCAAAACAGCGTGAGTTCCTGGAGCTGGCAGGTTGGGTCTCGGAGGCATCCCACACCGTGTGGAATTTCGGTATGGGGCCACCCGCTCGGGACCACAGGCCCCTGAACTGAAAGGTGGGTCCTTTTCCCTGGGAAATGAAACTCACGAACCTAGGTACCTGAACTCAGTTTGCAGGAAGTGCTTAGGACTGTCAAAGCAGCCCAAGTTCCCGGTGGTGACAAGTTGGATCTGGGAGGCATCCTGTGGCATGTGAAATTTCAAGAGGTGGCCGCCCACTCAGGCTCACAGGCCCCTGAACACCAAGGCAGGACCTTTTCTCAGGGAAGAAGAAACTCAGCAGCCCAGGTTCCTTGACGTCAGTTTGCAGAAGGTGCTTGGGACTGTCACAGCAGCAGAAATTCCCAGTGGTGGCAGGCTCGGTCTAGGAGGAATTCTGAGCAGTGTGGAATTTCAGGAGGTGGGTGCCCGCTCAGGGCCACAGGCCCCTGAACTGAAAGGTGGGCCCTTTTCCCTGGGAAACCAAACTCACCATCCCAGGCTCCTGATGTCATTTTGCAGGAGGCAATTGGGACTGTCAAAGCACTGTAAGTTCTAGGTGGAGGGGGGTTGGGTCTGGGAGGCATCCTGTGCCATGCAGACTTTCTGGAGGTGGCCGCCCACTCAGGGCCACAGGCCCCTGAACACCAAGGCGGGTCCATTACCCTGGTAAACAAAACTCACTAACCCGGGTTCCTGATGGCAGTTTGCAGGAAGCACTTGGCACTGTCAAAGCAGCCCGAGCTAGTACTGGAGGCAGATTTTATCTAGGAGGCATCATACACCACATGAAATTACAGGAGGTGGCTGCAGACTCAAGACGAATGCTGCCTCACCTGCCCGGGGATCCGCTCACCCGGCACGCTGCTCTCTGCCGTGCATTTTGTCTGGCGGCACCTGAAAGAATGGGAGGACAAAAGTCAGAGCGCTGCAGAATAACTTAAGAGTTCCAGACACCTTGTGTCAAGCTACAGATCCCATCTAGAGTCCAGCTACACCCTGCATTAACAATCCCCATGGCCCCGGACTTGTCCTATTACACCTACACCAGGCTGTGCAGCAGGGCAGAGCAGCTTCAGGCCAAATACCCAGACACCCGTGACAGAGAACAAGACAAACGAGAGGACACAACGGGGAGAGAAAGCTCTCGGCGAGAAGAATGCCAGCAATGACCGGGAGAAGGTGGGACGAGATGACCTGGGTGAGAGTGATGGCGAGCCCGTGAGGCTCAGAGAACCCTGGAGGAAGAAGATGCTGACCAAAGAACTTATCACAAGCGGTGCAAAGATAGGCGCCCGAGAATCCTACCGTCACAATCCTCTACCTATCTTGCCATTTTTACAAGTCCTAATCAGCTAGAATGGATGGTTGCCATGCGCAGCTGTCGAGAATGGCTCAGAACAAGACCGTACAAGTCATCTGACTGGATGATTCTAAAGAGAGATGCTATGCCCATGCCTGGCCAGCCTCCTGAGTCAAGGCTTTGAAGGAATTGGCACTGGGCCAAGGAACACAGATCTGAGTTACAAAAATGGACACCTGCGTTTCAGATAAGCCCCTCAAAGGACTAAGGCAAAGGACGTGAGACACACAAAAGACACGCAAGGCACGATAGACAAGTGACACAAGGGACACGCACCGGGACTGCTCTGCCCTGAGCACCTCAGCACCGGGTGACTCTTCCTTTACGTGGCCTAAGGGGCCGCCTCCTGCACAACCCCGCCTCCAAAGCTGCCACTCCAAAGGCCCTCCCAGCACCTCGCTTTCGTCCCCCTCTCAGGGGGCTCGTAACCCTCCACTTATCTCTTGGACGTCCGGGGATGACAATCCGCCTCCGCTGCCAAGGAAGGCCGCCTCACCCGCTGGGAATTTTCCGCAGTCATCGGGCTCTGGTCTCTTGGTCAGCTACAATCGGCAACACCAAATATCACTGCACCCTCTTAGCTGCACAGCGGCCAAAGCCCACCGAGCCTGCTACTCACCCTTCTGCCAAGAACGCCCGGCTCCTCGGGCCGCACGCTACGGCCACGCTCGGAGGCTGCCTCCGTCATCGCGGGCTCTGCCTGGCTCGAGAGGAGACGAGGTGATTCGGCATTGCTGACACTTGAGGGGACCCTGGCTCCCCCTCATTACTTGCCCAACTTAGAGTAACTCCTCAGCCGTTCCTGAAGGCTCTCCAGGCTACACCCTGAAATGGAAAAGGTCAAGGCTCCGTCACAGAGCCCTGTGCTACTTCCAGAGTTCCCACCAGAGTGACGAACCGGGTCTGTTGGCCTGTTTTTTAGTTTCAGCATAACATGCATGGACCATCTAAAACACACAAACAAAAATGGGTACTTAGAGTTGCAACAGAAACACCACTACCCCAAGCAGATAAATACATACATTTTTCAAAAACAAAACTAAAAAAAACACCAAAAAAACCCACCTCCCTTACCGACTTCCCCACTACCTAATGTAATAACAAAGACCCCATATCTAATCACCTTAATAAAACCTGTAAAATCTATGCCAAAAAAACCCTAAAACTAAAAAACCTTGCCTCTGACCAAATAAGAGGCAAAAAACCATGTCTTCTTAACTATACAATACCATTAACCTAACACATAAACCCCACAAAATTATAAAACCTTTCTGAACATCGTTACATGCTAATGTCATCACAACATATGAAAATCCACCTATTTCTAACATAAAACATCACAAAATTTTACTGCAGTGGTATCTTAAAACCTCACTAAGAATAAAATTTAAAAATTCCATTACAACCTGAAAACTCATACATTCTAAACATGAACTTCCTCCAAAAGAAATATTTCTAAAACCCAGAAATCTTAAATCAATATTTAAAATAACTTAGAGGGAGTGTTGTAGTGTCATAAAACCTCCCAGTGTGACCACGCTCCCTCCGTGATGCCCGCCCTGGTTACGTTGACAATCCGTGGAAGTTGTAGCGAGTGTTCGGTGTTCCAAGCTGGGAGAACGGCCCAGCAACTGTAGAAGGCCTTTGCTGTGAGGAAATACATAGTAAATATACTACCCACTAACTTTCTTTCTTTCTTTCTCTTTCTTTCTTTCTTTCCTCCTCCCTTCCTCCTTCCCTCCTTTCTTTCTTCAATTCTTCCTTTCCTTCTTTCCTTTCCTCCTTCCTTTTTTTCTTCCTTTCTTTCTTTCCTTCTTTTCTTTCTTTCCTTCTTTTCTTTCTTCCTTTCTTTCTTTCCCTGTAGTTCTAACTTTATTTTTCTTTTTAGCTTTAGAATAAAAAAAGCAGCAGTAGAAACTTTCAGGATACCTGGAAGTAAAAAAAACCCCAAACTATAATGATTTAAAGAATACAATTTACTGCCTGGGAGCCTGAAATTTTCTACTGCTGCACCAGACATGTAACATTTATTCCTTTTAATATATACTTTATAAGGCCCCAATTACTGCTCCAGCTGTCAGTAACGAATAGCAATATCCATTAACCACAGCACCAGTACTCCCATCTACATTACCAGTCAAATAATGACACAACTAAGAGGTAACTGCGTCATGATTATGTAATTGCATAAACCGGCAATCCATCATCACAGCTATCAGTCACCATCAAGCCCACCCCTCACAAAAACCTCGCCGCCGCAACTACGTCCCGCCCCGGACCCATCTCCGGCGAGCCAGCACAGCGCTGCCTGCCGTCTGCCCCGGCACGCTGCTGGAAAAGCACCGCCCAATGACGTCACCGCGTCGACACGGCGCACCGCCCTGGCCGCGCCCCCAGCGCCTTAGGAAGGACACCGAAGCGTAGCCGAACTCCCAGCTGCCTGATCAAAATGCCCGCACCGACACCGCAGCCTAGAAACAATTTCCCGCCACGCTGCCCTCTGCAGACGAACCGGAATGCCACCACCGCCACCGGGGACCCGCGGAAGGCACGGAAAAAGCGCCACAAACCGAAAAAAACCCCGGCGCCGAAAGCCGCCATCTTCGTCCGGCATCACGTGACGCGGGCAGCCGTCGCCATCTTGTACGGCACCCCTTAACGGGCAAGGCGCCGCCATGTTGTACGGACGCCGTGAATATAGCGCCGCCATCTTGTACGGAACCACGGAACGTGGGCGGCGGCCGCCATCTTGTACGGCACGCCGTGGCGGCCAAAGCGCCGCCGACTTGCGTGAAACCACGTGACGTCCAGGGCGCCGCTGTCATGTACGGCGCCAGGTGACGGCTAGGGCGCCGCCATCTTGTACGGTCGTAATGTTCGGCTGAGCTCGTTCGATTCGACCGAAGGGGGCGTCGTTCGGTTCTGTTCAATTAAACTCAGCTAAATTCGGCTTGGTTCGGCTCTTCATCTAAACTCGGCACGCTTCGGCTAAACTCGGTCATATTTGACTCTTCGTCTAAACGCGGCTAGTGTCGGATACACTCGGCTCTCATCGGCTACACTCGGCTACCATCGGCTCTTCGGCTAAGCTCGGCTATTTTCGCCTTGTTTCGGCTCCTCGGCTAAACTCGGCTACTTTCGTACACACTCGGCTAATTTCGGCTACTCGGCTAAACTCGGCTACTTTCGGCTACACTCGGCTATCATCGGCTTTTCTCCTAAACTCGGCTATTTTCGGCTATTCCCGGCAATCATCGGCTTTTTGCCTAAACTCGGCAATTTCCGGCTAACCTCGGCTATTTTCGGCTCATCGGCTAAACCCGGCTCTTTTCGGCTACAGTCGTCTAGATTCGGCACTTCGGAAGAATTCGCTGCGGCTCGGCTCCCCGAGGGCGGGAAAGCGAGCGAGAGGACACCGGCTGGGAGAGGCGTTTACACAGATGCCCGTTAGAAACCCGCCGAAATGCGCCCGCCCGCGGCGCCGATGAGCCCACAGACCGTGTCCGCGGCACTCGAAATGCCACAGAAAACCTCGCCGGGGCCGCGCCGGCGTCGGGGTGCCGTGCAGGCAATCCGGTTAGACGGACCGGGGTGGGGGGGGAGGCGAGGGCGTCTCTTCAACTTTCCCGCCCTTTTTGCCACCACCTTGGGAAAGTCAAGCGACTCCGCGACATCCGCGGCGTGCTACTCCCAACGTGGCGGCCGTGGGGCTGCCTGTTGGTGCGGGGCTGCAGTACCGCGCTCTGCCCACGAGGCGGCAGCACCGCCGCCCACCCCAGCCGGGGGCAGCCGCGAGCCTTGGGGCTGCGGGCAAGGAAGGCGGCGAAAGAGAACAGGGGCGGCCCCCGCCAAAAACTCCTCTGAAATAAATGCCAAAAAACAAGCCGGAAGAAGAAAAAAAACCCAACAGGATCAAACCCACCCCCCCCCCCCCACCCAACAATTTATTTTTTAAAATATTTAAATATTTTGAAAATATTTTTTATATTTATATTCACATTTCTATTTATAATGTATATTAATGGATAATGTTTAGCTATACATTTTTATTTATAAATAAATGTATATTCTATATTACATATTTTCCTATTTCTTAGATTTATTTATGTATTTTTATACACATTTTTACATATTGATTATATATTTCTGTGTTAGGATTTTTACTTCTGTAACACTTATAGTATTTAAAATAAATCTCCTGCTTCTACCGAAATAAAAGCCAAAAAAACCCACATTAATTTCAACTGTATTCAATTTTTTTTTTAAATTCTATTTTTCACATTTATATTCACATTTATATTTATAATTTATCTGGCCCTATAATGTTATTTATATTCTATATTACATATCTTCATTTTACTTACATATATTTATATTTAAATTCATATTTAGAGCTTAGTAATATATCTTTATATATTTATTATACACTTCTATATTTAGATTTACATTTCTATAATACATATATTATTTAAAATAAAAGCCATGCCTCTAATCAAATAAAGACCAAAGACACCCCTTTATTTAAACCATATTTAAAATTTAAAAAATAATTTTACTTTTCAAAATTCTATTCACATTTACATTTATAATTTTATTTATTATATTTATTGATATTATAGATATTAGAGAGAATACCTTTTAATATAATAATAGATATATTATTTTTATATTAGATATTTCTAGCACTTCATTTATATTAAATATTTATAGGTATCACTACATATATTACATATTTGTATATTTTCATTTCTATGTTTATATTATTTATATTTATATTATATATAAAAACCCTAGCCTATAACCTATTAAAAATCAAAAAAATACCCAATGTATTTTGACTATGTTTAAATATTTTTGTATTTACAATCTATATTTACATATCTTTGTATTTATATAATAGACTATAATTTTTATATATTATATGTTAAACAATATACTGTACATATTATAGTTTTATATATTTATTTATTTGTTCACTGATCTTATGTTTACGGCTTTAATTTTATATTTCTTTTTAAATTTATATTTAATTCTATTTTTATCTGTATATTAAACCATATAAATGCACCTGATACATCAGAACCACATAAGTCCTGTGCCTTGGTCAGCACCGGCACAAAGGGCACGCTCGTCCCATTGCAGCACATCAAAACAAAACCTATTTCTACTACTAACAAAGAACAAAGGTCCCACTACATTTCACCCTAATAAAATCTCAAACCTAACTGTAAATAAATTTAGAAATCCCACTATAACTGGCCCAAAACCCCCATCCATTCCAATCCTAAACTTCCTCCCAAACCAGCATCTCAGAAACCCAAAAAACTCAAAATCACATTGAAACTGAAATAACTGCTAATAAAAACAAAAACCCGTAAAATCAAGCCGACTCACTGAACTCAAAACTGTGCAACTGACCCTAAACATTACTACAAAAAGCCCCCAAAGCTCCACCTTTATGCTAACTCACAAATAAGAACCAATAATCTACAAAGTTATCTTAGAAATTTAAAAAAACTCATTAAAAGCATAAAAATAAAAAATGTAAACTATTAAAATAATAAAAAATACCACTACCCAAAGTAAAAAAAAAAAAGTTGCCTATAAAAACCCACCATAAAAATGCCCCTGTCCCCAAAGATAAAACCAAAAAAACCCCATCACACCAGAAATAAATCGGAACTTGGGAACGCTAAAACCGTAACACTTCAAGACGTACACCATATCCCTTATCATACACCAACTACAAACAGCATAAAACAATACAATCAATTCTTAAAAACCACCTTAAAGCCACTACATTCAAAAAAACAATTCAAAAATTAAAAACTGCATTTAACAAAAGCCATCTAATAAATTAACACCCAACACTCCAGCAGCCCCGCTACCCCTACCAAATCTCTATGTTTATACATCCAATAAACAAAACCAAAATCCCAACAATACCTATCAGAAGTCTATTAAAGGAACCTATTGAATATAATCCTACCTCAAATAAAAACCAACCCATCCATAAAGTTAGCTTCACTCAAAAAACAAATTACGCAGATTTCATAATACCAAGAAATAAAACAACACACCATATACCACCAACGAATACAATATTGAATGAAAGAAACCACTTTTTTTGCCTTTTTTTTTTTTTTTTAACTTCTTTTATTAGCTAGAACAAAAGATTTTGCCGGGACTGTAACAACAACTTCCTCTTCTCCTCATTCCTCTTCTTCTGAAACGTCCCATCTCATTCCCAAATTCCTTACAACTTCTGAGTTGAAATCCAAGCAAAAAGCAAAACTTGTGCACGTGTGCGTCGGATGCTCCTGCCAGATTCTCCATTTCACCCCACGTCTTCTTACACGTTCAGTCTTCATGCTGACCTGCTGGGATGAGTTTCGCAGATTAATTGGCACATGTGAAGAGAGGATTTCACTCCCTCCCTCCTTCCCTCCCTCCCTCCCTATCCAGGTGCTGTGTAAGAGCCAGGGGGGTCAAGGCTGTTCAGAACCATAGGATCCTTTAGGCTGGAAAAGCCTTCTAAGGTCACCGAGCCCAGCTGTTGCCCCGGCACTGCCAAGCCCCTCCCAAATCAGGTCCCTAAACACCCTTTAAATGTCTCCAGGGATGGGGGCTTCCCTGGGCAGCCTGCTCCTAGGCCTGACCACACCTTCAGTGAAGAAATTTTTCCTCAAATCCAACCTAAGCCTTCCCTGCTGCAACTTGAGGCCATTTCCTTTTGTCATGTCGCCTCTTACTTGGGAGATGTCGGTACTTAAACCTTACCTGCTTGTTCCCTAGGAGGTCTCTGGCTTGGCTGGATGAGAGGAGAAACACTCCCAGCACAGGAATGGGAGCTCAGGAGGTCCCACACCAAGGCAGAGGGAGCGGCAGTCCTCACCAGGGCTCACACGTCAGTTCTCAGTGCTTGGCTCTGCTTTTCCTCCCAGATCTCTGGCAGATCTCTGGTGAGCGCTTCAAAATTGGCTGTTTGGAAGAGGGAGGAAAAAGAGGTTAGCCAAGGTTTTTATCCAGACTCCTCTGATGTCTTTGCCTGCTTTGCCTCTTCCAGACTTCCTTCTGCTAAGAAAACAGCTGCCTTTGGACTTCTAGGGGGAACTTTCATGTAATGCTTGAAAAGGAGCTACAGAAAAGCGCCTCATTTTTAAAGACTCGGCCGAGAAGACAGACAACTGCAGCTTCTCCATCCCCACTGCCTGCAGAGCTGGCAGGCACCAGGCCAGCTCGGCTCCTCCTTCAAGTTGTTCCCAAACCTGCTGAAGAACTGAAGGCTACTTTGGTGTTCCATCGCTCTGCTTTTCCCGAAAAAGATCTTTGGGTGCTGCTATCCCCCCACGGGAAGGGCCCTTCTGTCTCGCACGCTCGGTGACACGAGGCTGCACGAAGCTGCAGCGGCCTCTGCTCCGGGTGGGAAGGGCTTTCTGCCTCCTCTGGCACTTGGCTGGCACAGGTTGCTCAGAGATGCTGCGACTGCCCCACGCCTGGAAGTGCTCAAGGCCCATTGGTGCTCTGGGATGAGGCTACAATCAGCAACACCAAATATCACTGCACCCTCTTAGCTGCACAGCGGCCAAAGCCCACCAAGCCTGCTACTCACCCTTCTGCTAAGAACGCCCGGCTCCTCGGGCCGCACGCTACGGCCACGCTCGGAGGCCGCCGCCGTCATCGCGGGCTCTGCCTGGCTCAAGAGGAGACAAGGTGATTTGGCATTGCTGAATCTTCAGGGCAGTCAGGCTCCTCCTCCTTACTTCCCCAACTTACAGCAACTCCTCGGCCCTTCCTGAAGGCTCTCCAGGCCTCACCTTCAAATGGCAAAGGTCACGGCACCATCACAGAGCCCCGTACCGCTTAGCGAGTTCCCACCAGAGCGACGAACCGGGTCTGTCGGCCACTCGCTGATGGGGTCTCGGCGTGATACCCGTGGACCGCCTGAAGCACACAAAGGAGAATGGAGGCTGAGAGATGCAGCAGAAATTGAGACCTGTGCAATAACCACTGCTTCCATCCAGGGCCCGCTGCTCACCTTGCCCGCTTACCTTGACTCCTCAGGTTCGGCTTTATGTCCTAAAAATAAAGGCAAAGAACAACGCTGTAAACACACAGTCACCATTAACGCCGCCCCTGCGAAGGGAAACGGTGCCTCGCCTGCTCAGGGGAACCACTCACCCGCCACGGGGCGCTCCGCCATGGATTTCATCTGCCAGCACCTGAAAGAATGGGAGGACAGGGGTCAGAGGGCTGCAGGATAACTTAGGCCTTCCAGACATCTTGTGTCAATCGACAAATGCCATCTAGAGTCCAGCTACACCCTGCATTACAACTCCCCAGGCCCCAGGACTCGTCCTATTATACCTACACCAGGCTGTGCAGCAGGGCAGAGCAGCTTCGGGCCCAATACCCAGACACCCGTGACACAGAACAAGACAAACGAGGGGACACAACAGGGAGAGAAAGCTCTCGGCGAGAAGAATGCCAGCCAGGGCCCAGAGAAGGCGGGACCAGATGACCTGGGTGAGAGCGATGGTGAGCCCGTCAGGCTCAGAGAATCCTGGAGGAACAAAGACGCTAACAGAAGGACTTATCGCAAGCGGGGCAAAGATGGGTGCCCCAGAATCCTACGGTCAGAATCTCCCCCTATCCTGGAATTTGTACAAGTCCTAACCAGCTAGAAGGGATCGTTGCCATGCACAGCTGTCGAGAACAGCTCAGAACAAGACCTGAATAGAACCATCCGGTCAGATGTCTTAAGAGAGATGCTACGCCGTTGCCTGTCCAGCCTCCTGAGTCAAGGCTTTGAAGGAATACGCACTGGGCCGAGGAACACAGAGATCTCAGTGGCAAAGATGGACACCTGGGCTTCGGATAATCCTTTGTGGGGCACGAGGCAAAAGACACAGAAGGCACGATACACACAGAAGGCACCATAGACAAGTGACACAAGTGACACACACCGGGACTGCTCTGCCCTGAGCACCTCAGCACCAGGTAACTCTTCCTTTACGTGGCCTAAGGGGCCATCTCCTGCACAACCCCGCCTCCAAAGCTGCCACTCCAAAGGCCCTCCCAGCACCTCGCTTTCGTCCCCCTCTCAGGGGGCTCGTAACCCTCCACTTATCTCTTGGACGTCCGGGGATGACAATCCGCCTCCGCTGCCAAGGAAGGCCGCCTCACCCGCTGGGAATTTTCCGCAGTCACCGGGCTCTGGTCTCTTGGTCAGCTACAATCAGCAACACCAAATATCACTGCACCCTCTTAGCTGCACAGCGGCCAAAGCCCACCAAGCCTGCTACTCACCCTTCTGCTAAGAACGCCCGGCTCCTCGGGCCGCACGCTACGGCCACGCTCGGAGGCCGCCGCCGTCATCGCGGGCTCTGCCTGGCTCAAGAGGAGACAAGGTGATTTGGCATTGCTGAATCTTCAGGGCAGTCAGGCTCCTCCTCCTTACTTCCCCAACTTACAGCAACTCCTCGGCCCTTCCTGAAGGCTCTCCAGGCCTCACCTTCAAATGGCAAAGGTCACGGCACCATCACAGAGCCCCGTACCGCTTAGCGAGTTCCCACCAGAGCGACGAACCGGGTCTGTCGGCCACTCGCTGATGGGGTCTCGGCGTGATACCCGTGGACCGCCTGAAGCACACAAAGGAGAATGGAGGCTGAGAGATGCAGCAGAAATTGAGACCTGTGCAATAACCACTGCTTCCATCCAGGGCCCGCTGCTCACCTTGCCCGCTTACCTTGACTCCTCAGGTTCGGCTTTATGTCCTAAAAATAAAGGCAAAGAACAACGCTGTAAACACACAGTCACCATTAACGCCGCCCCTGCGAAGGGAAACGGTGCCTCGCCTGCTCAGGGGAACCACTCACCCGCCACGGGGCGCTCCGCCATGGATTTCATCTGCCAGCACCTGAAAGAATGGGAGGACAGGGGTCAGAGGGCTGCAGGATAACTTAGGCCTTCCAGACATCTTGTGTCAATCGACAAATGCCATCTAGAGTCCAGCTACACCCTGCATTACAACTCCCCAGGCCCCAGGACTCGTCCTATTATACCTACACCAGGCTGTGCAGCAGGGCAGAGCAGCTTCGGGCCCAATACCCAGACACCCGTGACACAGAACAAGACAAACGAGGGGACACAACGGGGAGAGAAAGCTCTCGGCGAGAAGAATGCCAGCCAGGGCCCAGAGAAGGCGGGACCAGATGACCTGGGTGAGAGCGATGGTGAGCCCGTCAGGCTCAGAGAATCCTGGAGGAACAAAGACGCTAACAGAAGGACTTATCGCAAGCGGGGCAAAGATGGGTGCCCCAGAATCCTACGGTCAGAATCTCCCCCTATCCTGGAATTTGTACAAGTCCTAACCAGCTAGAAGGGAGGGATCGTTGCCATGCACAGCTGTCGAGAACAGCTCAGAACAAGACCTGAATAGAACCATCCGGTCAGATGTCTTAAGAGAGATGCTACGCTGTTGCCTGTCCAGCCTCCCGATCCAAGGCTTTGAAGGAACACACACTGGGCCGAGGAACACAGAGATCTCAGTGGCAAAGATGGACACCTGGGCTTCGGATAATCCTTTGTGGGGCACGAGGCAAAAGACACAGAAGGCACGATACACACAGAAGGCACCATAGACAAGTGACACAAGTGACACGCACCGGGACTGCTCTGCCCTGAGCACCTCAGCACCGGGTAACTCTTCCTTTACGTGGCCTAAGGGGCCACCTCCTGCACAACCCCGCCTCCAAAGCTGCCACTCCAAAGGCCCTCCCAGCACCTCGCTTTCGTCCCCCTCTCAGGGGGCTCGTAACCCTCCACTTATCTCTTGGACGTCCGGGGATGACAATCCGCCTCCGCTGCCAAGGAAGGCCGCCTCACCCGCCGGGAATTTTCCGCAGTCACCGGGCTCTGGTCTCTTGGTCAGCTACAATCAGCAACACCAAATATCACTGCACCCTCTTAGCTGCACAGCGGCCAAAGCCCACCAAGCCTGCTACTCACCCTTCTGCTAAGAACGCCCGGCTCCTCGGGCCGCACGCTACGGCCACGCTCGGAGGCCGCCGCCGTCATCGCGGGCTCTGCCTGGCTCAAGAGGAGACAAGGTGATTTGGCATTGCTGAATCTTCAGGGCAGTCAGGCTCCTCCTCCTTACTTCCCCAACTTACAGCAACTCCTCGGCCCTTCCTGAAGGCTCTCCAGGCGTCACCTTCAAATGGCAAAGGTCACGGCACCATCACAGAGCCCCGTACCGCTTACCGAGTTCCCACCAGAGCGACGAACCGGGTCTGTCGGCCACTCGCTGATGGGGTCTCGGCGTGATACCCGTGGACCGCCTGAAGCACACAAAGGAGAATGGAGGCTGAGAGATGCAGCAGAAATTGAGACCTGTGCAATAACCACTGCTTCCATCCAGGGCCCGCTGCTCACCTTGCCCGCTTACCTTGACTCCTCAGGTTCGGCTTTATGTCCTAAAAATAAAGGCAAAGGACAACGCTGTAAACACACAGTCACCATTAACGCCGCCCCTGCAAAGGGAAACGGTGCCTCACCTGCTCAGGGGAACCACTCACCCTCCACGGGGCGCTCCGCCACGGATTTCATCTGCCAGCACCTGAAAGAATGGGAGGACAGGGGTCAGAGGGCTGCAGGATAACTTAGGCCTTCCAGACATCTTGTGTCAATCGACAAATGCCATCTAGAGTCCAGCTACACCCTGCATTACAACTCCCCAGGCCCCAGGACTCGTCCTATTATACCTACACCAGGCTGTGCAGCAGGGCAGAGCAGCTTCGGGCCCAATACCCAGACACCCGTGACACAGAACAAGACAAACGAGGGGACACAACAGGGAGAGAAAGCTCTCGGCGAGAAGAATGCCAGCCAGGGCCCAGAGAAGGCGGGACCAGATGACCTGGGTGAGAGCGACGGTGAGCCCGTCAGGCTCAGAGAATCCTGGAGGAACAAAGACGCTAACAGAAGGACTTCTCGCAAGCGGGGCAAAGAAGGGTGCCCCAGAATCCTACGGTCAGAATCTCCCCCTATCCTGGAATTTGTACAAGTCCTAACCAGCCAGAAGGGATCGTTGCCATGCACAGCTGTCGAAAACTGCTCAGAACAAGACCTGAATAGAACCATCCGGTCAGATGTCTTAAGAGAGATGCTACGCCGTTGCCTGTCCAGCCTCCTGAGTCAAGGCTTTGAAGGAATACGCACTGGGCCGAGGAACACAGAGATCTCAGTGGCAAAGATGGACACCTGGGCTTCGGATAATCCTTTGTGGGGCACGAGGCAAAAGACACAGAAGGCACGATACACACAGAAGGCACCATAGACAAGTGACACAAGTGACACACACCGGGACTGCTCTGCCCTGAGCACCGCAGCACCGGGTAACTCTTCCCTTACGTGGCCTAAGGGGCCACCTCTTGCACAACACCGCCCCCAAAGCTGCCACTCCAAAGGCCCTCCCAGCACCTCGCTTTCGTCCCCCTCTCAGGGGGCTCGTAACCCTCCACTTATCTCTTGGACGTCCGGGGATGACAATCCGCCTCCGCTGCCAAGGAAGGCCGCCTCACCCGCCGGGAATTTTCTGCAGTCACCGGGCTCTGGTCTCTTGGTCAGCTACAATCAGCAACACCAAATATCACTGCACCCTCTTAGCTGCACAGCGGCCAAAGCCCACCAAGCCTGCTACTCACCCTTCTGCTAAGAACGCCCGGCTCCTCGGGCCGCACGCTACGGCCACGCTCGGAGGCCGCCGCCGTCATCGCGGGCTCTGCCTGGCTCAAGAGGAGACAAGGTGATTTGGCATTGCTGAATCTTCAGGGGAGTCAGGCTCCTCCTCCTTACTTCCCCAACTTACAGCAACTCCTCGGCCCTTCCTGAAGGCTCTCCAGGCCTCACCTTCAAATGGCAAAGGTCACGGCACCATCACAGAGCCCCGTACCGCTTAGCGAGTTCCCACCAGAGCGACGAACCGGGTCTGTCGGCCACTCGCTGACGGGGTCTCGGCGTGATACCCGTGGACCGCCTGAAGCACACATAGGAGAATGGAGACTGAGAGATGCAGCAGAAATTGAGACCTGTGCAATAACCACTGCTTCCATCCAGGGCCCGCTGCTCACCTTGCCCGCTTACCTTGACTCCTCAGGTTCGGCTTTATGTCCTAAAAATAAAGGCAAAGAACAACGCTGTAAACACACAGTCACCATTAACGCCGCCCCTGCGAAGGGAAACGGTGCCTCACCTGCTCAGGGGAACCACTCACCCTCCACGGGGCGCTCCGCCACGGATTTCATCTGCCAGCACCTGAAAGAATGGGAGGACAGGGGTCAGAGGGCTGCAGGATAACTTAGGCCTTCCAGACATCTTGTGTCAATCGACAAATACTATCTAGAGTCCAGCTACACCCTGCATTACAACTCCCCAGGCCCCAGGACTTGTCCTATTATACCTACACCAGGCTGTGCAGCAGGGCAGAGCAGCTTCGGGCCCAATACCCAGACACCCGTGACACAGAACAAGACAAACGAGGGGATACAACGGGGAGAGAAAGCTCTCGGCGAGAAGAATGCCAGCCAGGGCCCAGAGAAGGCGGGACCAGATGCCCTGGGTGAGAGCGACGGTGAGCCCGTCAGGCTCAGAGAATCCTGGAGGAACAAAGACGCTAACAGAAGGACTTATCGCAAGCGGGGCAAAGATGGGTGCCCCAGAATCCTACGGTCAGAATCTCCCCCTATCCTGGAATTTGTACAAGTTCTAACCAGCTAGAAGGGAGGGATCGTTGCCATGCACAGCTGTCGAAAACTGCTCAGAACAAGACCTGAATAGAACCATCCGGTCAGATGTCTTAAGAGAGATGCTACGCCGTTGCCTGTCCAGCCTCCTGAGTCAAGGCTTTGAAGGAACACGCACTGGGCCGAGGAACACAGAGATCTCAGTGGCAAAGATGGACACCTGGGCTTCGGATAATCCTTTGTGGGGCACGAGGCAAAAGACACAGAAGGCACGATACACACAGAAGGCACCATAGACAAGTGACACAAGTGACACGCACCGGGACTGCTCTGCCCTGAGCACCTCAGCACCGGGTAACTCTTCCCTTACGTGGCCTAAAGGGCCATCTCCTGCATAACCCCGCCTCCAAAGCTGCCACTCAAAAAACCCTCCCAGCACCTCGCTTTCGTCCCCCTCTCAGGGGGCTCGTAACCCTCCACTTATCTCTTGGACGTCCGGGGATGACAATCCGCCTCCGCTGCCAAGGAAGGCCGCCTCACCCGCCGGGAATTTTCCGCAGTCACCGGGCTCTGGTCTCTTGGTCAGCTACAATCAGCAGCACCAAATATCACTGCCCCCTCTTAGCTGCACAGCGGCCAAAGCCCACCAAGCCTGCTACTCACCCTTCTGCTAAGAACGCCCGGCTCCTCGGGCCGCACGCTACGGCCACGCTCGGAGGCCGCCGCCGTCATCGCGGGCTCTGCCTGGCTCAAGAGGAGACAAGGTGATTTGGCATTGCTGAATCTTCAGGGCAGTCAGGCTCCTCCTCCTTACTTCCCCAACTTACAGCAACTCCTCGGCCCTTCCTGAAGGCTCTCCAGGCCTCACCTTCAAATGGCAAAGGTCACGGCACCATCACAGAGCCCTGTACCGCTTACCGAGTTCCCACGAGAGCGACGAACCGGGTCTGTCGGCCACTCGCTGATGGGGTCTCGGCGTGATACCCGTGGACCGCCTGAAGCACACAAAGGAGAATGGAGGCTGAGAGATGCAGCAGAAATTGAGACCTGTGCAATAACCACTGCTTCCATCCAGGGCCCGCTGCTCACCTTGTCCGCTTACCTTGACTCCTCAGGTTCGGCTTTATGTCCTAAAAATAAAGGCAAAGGACAACGCTGTAAACACACAGTCACCATTAACGCCGCCCCTGCGAAGGGAAACGGTGCCTCACCTGCTCAGGGGAACCACTCACCCTCCACGGGGCGCTCCGCCACGGATTTCATCTGCCAGCACCTGAAAGAATGGGAGGACAGGGGTCAGAGGGCTGCAGGATAACTTAGGCCTTCCAGACATCTTGTGTCAATCGACAAATGCCATCTAGAGTCCAGCTACACCCTGCATTACAACTCCCCAGGCCCCAGGACTCGTCCTATTATACCTACACCAGGCTGTGCAGCAGGGCAGAGCAGCTTCGGGCCCAATACCCAGACACCCGTGACACAGAACAAGACAAACGAGGGGACACAACAGGGAGAGAAAGCTCTCGGCGAGAAGAATGCCAGCCAGGGCCCAGAGAAGGCGGGACCAGATGACCTGGGTGAGAGCGATGGTGAGCCCGTCAGGCTCAGAGAATCCTGGAGGAACAAAGACGCTAACAGAAGGACTTATCGCAAGCGGGGCAAAGATGGGTGCCCCAGAATCCTACGGTCAGAATCTCCCCCTATCCTGGAATTTGTACAAGTCCTAACCAGCTAGAAGGGATCGTTGCCATGCACAGCTGTCGAGAACAGCTCAGAACAAGACCTGAATAGAACCATCCGGTCAGATGTCTTAAGAGAGATGCTACGCTGTTGCCTGTCCAGCCTCCTGAGTCAAGGCTTTGAAGGAATACGCACTGGGCCGAGGAACACAGAGATCTCAGTGGCAAAGATGGACACCTGGGCTTCGGATAATCCTTTGTGGGGCACGAGGCAAAAGACACAGAAGGCACGATACACACAGAAGGCACCATAGACAAGTGACACAAGTGACACACACCGGGACTGCTCTGCCCTGAGCACCTCAGCACCGGGTAACTCTTCCTTTACGTGGCCTAAGGGGCCATCTCCTGCACAACCCCGCCTCCAAAGCTGCCACTCCAAAGGCCCTCCCAGCACCTCGCTTTCGTCCCCCTCTCAGGGGGCTCGTAACCCTCCACTTATCTCTTGGACGTCCGGGGATGACAATCCGCCTCCGCTGCCAAGGAAGGCCGCCTCACCCGCTGGGAATTTTCCGCAGTCACCGGGCTCTGGTCTCTTGGTCAGCTACAATCAGCAACACCAAATATCACTGCACCCTCTTAGCTGCACAGCGGCCAAAGCCCACCAAGCCTGCTACTCACCCTTCTGCTAAGAACGCCCGGCTCCTCGGGCCGCACGCTACGGCCACGCTCGGAGGCCGCCGCCGTCATCGCGGGCTCTGCCTGGCTCAAGAGGAGACAAGGTGATTTGGCATTGCTGAATCTTCAGGGCAGTCAGGCTCCTCCTCCTTACTTCCCCAACTTACAGCAACTCCTCGGCCCTTCCTGAAGGCTCTCCAGGCCTCACCTTCAAATGGCAAAGGTCACGGCACCATCACAGAGCCCCGTACCGCTTAGCGAGTTCCCACCAGAGCGACGAACCGGGTCTGTCGGCCACTCGCTGATGGGGTCTCGGCGTGATACCCATGGACCGCCTGAAGCACACAAAGGAGAATGGAGGCTGAGAGATGCAGCAGAAATTGAGACCTGTGCAATAACCACTGCTTCCATCCAGGGCCCGCTGCTCACCTTGCCCGCTTACCTTGACTCCTCAGGTTCGGCTTTATGTCCTAAAAATAAAGGCAAAGAACAACGCTGTAAACACACAGTCACCATTAACGCCGCCCCTGCAAAGGCAAACGGTGCCTCACCTGCTCAGGGGAATCACTCACCCTCCACGGGGCGCTCCGCCATGGATTTCATCTGCCAGCACCTGAAAGAATGGGAGGACAGGGGTCAGAGGGCTGCAGGATAACTTAGGCCTTCCAGACATCTTGTGTCAATCGACAAATGCCATCTAGAGTCCAGCTACACCCTGCATTACAACTCCCCAGGCCCAGGACTTGTCCTATTATACCTACACCAGGCTGTGCAGCAGGGCAGAGCAGCTTCGGGCCCAATACCCAGACACCCGTGACACAGAACAAGACAAACGAGGGGACACAACGGGGAGAGAAAGCTCTCGGCGAGAAGAATGCCAGCCAGGGCCCAGAGAAGGCGGGACCAGATGACCTGGGTGAGAGCGACGGTGAGCCCGTCAGGCTCAGAGAATCCTGGAGGAACAAAGACGCTAACAGAAGGACTTATCGCAAGCGGGGCAAAGAAGGGCGCCTGAGAATCCTACGGTCAGAATCTCCCCCTATCCTGGAATTTGTACAAGTCCTAACCAGCTAGAAGGGATCGTTGCCATGCACAGCTGTCGAGAACAGCTCAGAACAAGACCTGAATAGAACCATCCGGTCAGATGTCTTAAGAGAGATGCTACGCTGTTGCCTGTCCAGCCTCCCGATCCAAGGCTTTGAAGGAACACACACTGGGCCGAGGAACACAGAGATCTCAGTGGCAAAGATGGACACCTGGGCTTCGGATAATCCTTTGTGGGGCACGAGGCAAAAGACACAGAAGGCACGATACACACAGAAGGCACCATAGACAAGTGACACAAGTGACACGCACCGGGACTGCTCTGCCCTGAGCACCTCAGCACCGGGTAACTCTTCCTTTACGTGGCCTAAGGGGCCACCTCCTGCACAACCCCGCCTCCAAAGCTGCCACTCCAAAGGCCCTCCCAGCACCTCGCTTTCGTCCCCCTCTCAGGGGGCTCGTAACCCTCCACTTATCTCTTGGACGTCCGGGGATGACAATCCGCCTCCGCTGCCAAGGAAGGCCGCCTCACCCGCCGGGAATTTTCCGCAGTCACCGGGCTCTGGTCTCTTGGTCAGCTACAATCAGCAACACCAAATATCACTGCACCCTCTTAGCTGCACAGCGGCCAAAGCCCACCAAGCCTGCTACTCACCCTTCTGCTAAGAACGCCCGGCTCCTCGGGCCGCACGCTACGGCCACGCTCGGAGGCCGCCGCCGTCATCGCGGGCTCTGCCTGGCTCAAGAGGAGACAAGGTGATTTGGCATTGCTGAATCTTCAGGGGAGTCAGGCTCCTCCTCCTTACTTCCCCAACTTACAGCAACTCCTCGGCCCTTCCTGAAGGCTCTCCAGGCGTCACCTTCAAATGGCAAAGGTCACGGCACCATCACAGAGCCCCGTACCGCTTACCGAGTTCCCACCAGAGCGACAAACCGGATCTGTCGGCCACTCGCTGATGGGGTTTCGGCGTGATACCCATGGACCGCCTGAAGCACACAAAGGAGAATCGAGGCTGAGAGATGCAGCAGAAATTGAGACCTGTGCAATAACCACTGCTTCCATCCAGGGCCCGCTGCTCACCTTGCCCGCTTACCTTGACTCCTCAGGTTCGGCTTTATGTCCTAAAAATAAAGGCAAAGGACAACGCTGTAAACACACAGTCACCATTAACGCCGCCCCTGCGAAGGGAAACGGTGCCTCACCTGCTCAGGGGAACCACTCACCCGCCACGGGGCGCTCCGCCACGGATTTCATCTGCCAGCACCTGAAAGAATGGGAGGACAGGGGTCAGAGGGCTGCAGGATAACTTAGGCCTTCCAGACATCTTGTGTCAATCGACAAATGCCATCTAGAGTCCAGCTACACCCTGCATTACAACTCCCCAGGCCCCAGGACTCGTCCTATTATACCTACACCAGGCTGTGCAGCAGGGCAGAGCAGCTTCGGGCCCAATACCCAGACACCCGTGACACAGAACAAGACAAACGAGGGGACACAACAGGGAGAGAAAGCTCTCGGCGAGAAGAATGCCAGCCAGGGCCCAGAGAAGGCGGGACCAGATGACCTGGGTGAGAGCGACGGTGAGCCCGTCAGGCTCAGAGAATCCTGGAGGAACAAAGACGCTAACAGAAGGACTTCTCGCAAGCGGGGCAAAGAAGGGTGCCCCAGAATCCTACGGTCAGAATCTCCCCCTATCCTGGAATTTGTACAAGTCCTAACCAGCCAGAAGGGATCGTTGCCATGCACAGCTGTCGAAAACTGCTCAGAACAAGACCTGAATAGAACCATCCGGTCAGATGTCTTAAGAGAGATGCTACGCCGTTGCCTGTCCAGCCTCCTGAGTCAAGGCTTTGAAGGAATACGCACTGGGCCGAGGAACACAGAGATCTCAGTGGCAAAGATGGACACCTGGGCTTCGGATAATCCTTTGTGGGGCACGAGGCAAAAGACACAGAAGGCACGATACACACAGAAGGCACCATAGACAAGTGACACAAGTGACACGCACCAGGACTGCTCTGCCCTGAGCACCGCAGCACCGGGTAACTCTTCCCTTACGTGGCCTAAGGGGCCACCTCTTGCACAACACCGCCCCCAAAGCTGCCACTCCAAAGGCCCTCCCAGCACCTCGCTTTCGTCCCCCTCTCAGGGGGCTCGTAACCCTCCACTTATCTCTTGGACGTCCGGGGATGACAATCCGCCTCCGCTGCCAAGGAAGGCCGCCTCACCCGCCGGGAATTTTCTGCAGTCACCGGGCTCTGGTCTCTTGGTCAGCTACAATCAGCAACACCAAATATCACTGCACCCTCTTAGCTGCACAGCGGCCAAAGCCCACCAAGCCTGCTACTCACCCTTCTGCTAAGAACGCCCGGCTCCTCGGGCCGCACGCTACGGCCACGCTCGGAGGCCGCCGCCGTCATCGCGGGCTCTGCCTGGCTCAAGAGGAGACAAGGTGATTTGGCATTGCTGAATCTTCAGGGCAGTCAGGCTCCTCCTCCTTACTTCCCCAACTTACAGCAACTCCTCGGCCCTTCCTGAAGGCTCTCCAGGCCTCACCTTCAAATGGCAAAGGTCACGGCACCATCACAGAGCCCCGTACCGCTTAGCGAGTTCCCACGAGAGCGACGAACCGGGTCTGTCGGCCACTCGCTGACGGGGTCTCGGCGTGATACCCGTGGACCGCCTGAAGCACACATAGGAGAATGGAGGCTGAGAGATGCAGCAGAAATTGAGACCTGTGCAATAACCACTGCTTCCATCCAGGGCCCGCTGCTCACCTTGCCCGCTTACCTTGACTCCTCAGGTTCGGCTTTATGTCCTAAAAATAAAGGCAAAGAACAACGCTGTAAACACACAGTCACCATTAACGCCGCCCCTGCGAAGGGAAACGGTGCCTCACCTGCTCAGGGGAACCACTCACCCTCCACGGGGCGCTCCGCCACGGATTTCATCTGCCAGCACCTGAAAGAATGGGAGGACAGGGGTCAGAGGGCTGCAGGATAACTTAGGCCTTCCAGACATCTTGTGTCAATCGACAAATACTATCTAGAGTCCAGCTACACCCTGCATTACAACTCCCCAGGCCCCAGGACTTGTCCTATGATACCTACACCAGGCTGTGCAGCAGGGCAGAGCAGCTTCGGGCCCAATACCCAGACACCCGTGACACAGAACAAGACAAACGAGGGGATACAACGGGGAGAGAAAGCTCTCGGCGAGAAGAATGCCAGCCAGGGCCCAGAGAAGGCGGGACCAGATGCCCTGCGTGAGAGCGACGGTGAGCCCGTCAGGCTCAGAGAATCCTGGAGGAACAAAGACGCTAACAGAAGGACTTATCGCAAGCGGGGCAAAGATGGGTGCCCCAGAATCCTACGGTCAGAATCTCCCCCTATCCTGGAATTTGTACAAGTTCTAACCAGCTAGAAGGGAGGGATCGTTGCCATGCACAGCTGTCGAAAACTGCTCAGAACAAGACCTGAATAGAACCATCCGGTCAGATGTCTTAAGAGAGATGCTACGCCGTTGCCTGTCCAGCCTCCTGAGTCAAGGCTTTGAAGGAACACGCACTGGGCCGAGGAACACAGAGATCTCAGTGGCAAAGATGGACACCTGGGCTTCGGATAATCCTTTGTGGGGCACGAGGCAAAAGACACAGAAGGCACGATACACACAGAAGGCACCATAGACAAGTGACACAAGTGACACGCACCGGGACTGCTCTGCCCTGAGCACCTCAGCACCGGGTAACTCTTCCCTTACGTGGCCTAAAGGGCCACCTCCTGCATAACCCCGCCTCCAAAGCTGCCACTCAAAAAACCCTCCCAGCACCTCGCTTTCGTCCCCCTCTCAGGGGGCTCGTAACCCTCCACTTATCTCTTGGACGTCCGGGGATGACAATCCGCCTCCGCTGCCAAGGAAGGCCGCCTCACCCGCCGGGAATTTTCCGCAGTCACCGGGCTCTGGTCTCTTGGTCAGCTACAATCAGCAACACCAAATATCACTGCACCCTCTTAGCTGCACAGCGGCCAAAGCCCACCAAGCCTGCTACTCACCCTTCTGCTAAGAACGCCCGGCTCCTCGGGCCGCACGCTACGGCCACGCTCGGAGGCCGCCGCCGTCATCGCGGGCTCTGCCTGGCTCAAGAGGAGACAAGGTGATTTGGCATTGCTGAATCTTCAGGGCAGTCAGGCTCCTCCTCCTTACTTCCCCAACTTACAGCAACTCCTCGGCCCTTCCTGAAGGCTCTCCAGGCCTCACCTTCAAATGGCAAAGGTCACGGCACCATCACAGAGCCCCGTACCGCTTAGCGAGTTCCCACCAGAGCGACGAACCGGGTCTGTCGGCCACTCGCTGATGGGGTCTCGGCGTGATACCCGTGGACCGCCTGAAGCACACAAAGGAGAATGGAGGCTGAGAGATGCAGCAGAAATTGAGACCTGTGCAATAACCACTGCTTCTATCCAGGGCCCGCTGCTCACCTTGCCCGCTTACCTTGACTCCTCAGGTTCGGCTTTATGTCCTAAAAATAAAGGCAAAGAACAACGCTGTAAACACACAGTCACCATTAACGCCGCCCCTGCAAAGGCAAACGGTGCCTCGCCTGCTCAGGGGAGCCACTCACCCTCCACGGGGCGCTCCGCCACGGATTTCATCTGCCAGCACCTGAAAGAATGGGAGGACAGGGGTCAGAGGGCTGCAGGATAACTTAGGCCTTCCAGACATCTTGTGTCAATCGACAAATGCCATCTAGAGTCCAGCTACACCCTGCATTACAACTCCCCAGGCCCCAGGACTTGTCCTATTATACCTACACCAGGCTGTGCAGCAGGGCAGAGCAGCTTCGGGCCCAATACCCAGACACTCGTGACACAGAACAAGACAAACGAGGGGACACAACGGGGAGAGAAAGCTCTCGGCGAGAAGAATGCCAGCCAGGGCCCAGAGAAGGCGGGACCAGATGCCCTGGGTGAGAGCGACGGTGAGCCCGTCAGGCTCAGAGAATCCTGGAGGAACAAAGACGCTAACAGAAGGACTTATCGCAAGCGGGGCAAAGATGGGTGCCCCAGAATCCTACGGTCAGAATCTCCCCCTATCCTGGAATTTGTACAAGTTCTAACCAGCTAGAAGGGAGGGATCGTTGCCATGCACAGCTGTCGAGAACAGCTCAGAACAAGACCTGAATAGAACCATCCGGTCAGATGTCTTAAGAGAGATGCTACGCCGTTGCCTGTCCAGCCTCCTGAGTCAAGGCTTTGAAGGAACACGCACTGGGCCGAGGAACACAGAGATCTCAGTGGCAAAGATGGACACCTGGGCTTCGGATAATCCTTTGTGGGGCACGAGGCAAAAGACACAGAAGGCACGATACACACAGAAGGCACCATAGACAAGTGACACAAGTGACACGCACCGGGACTGCTCTGCCCTGAGCACCTCAGCACCGGGTAACTCTTCCCTTACGTGGCCTAAAGGGCCACCTCCTGCACAACCCCGCCTCCAAAGCTGCCACTCAAAAAACCCTCCCAGCACCTCGCTTTCGTCCCCCTCTCAGGGGGCTCGTAACCCTCCACTTATCTCTTGGACGTCCGGGGATGACAATCCGCCTCCGCTGCCAAGGAAGGCCGCCTCACCCGCCGGGAATTTTCCGCAGTCACCGGGCTCTGGTCTCTTGGTCAGCTACAATCAGCAACACCAAATATCACTGCACCCTCTTAGCTGCACAGCGGCCAAAGCCCACCAAGCCTGCTACTCACCCTTCTGCTAAGAACGCCCGGCTCCTCGGGCCGCACGCTACGGCCACGCTCGGAGGCCGCCGCCGTCATCGCGGGCTCTGCCTGGCTCAAGAGGAGACAAGGTGATTTGGCATTGCTGAATCTTCAGGGCAGTCAGGCTCCTCCTCCTTACTTCCCCAACTTACAGCAACTCCTCGGCCCTTCCTGAAGGCTCTCCAGGCCTCACCTTCAAATGGCAAAGGTCACGGCACCATCACAGAGCCCTGTACCGCTTACCGAGTTCCCACGAGAGCGACGAACCGGGTCTGTCGGCCACTCGCTGATGGGGTCTCGGCGTGATACCCGTGGACCGCCTGAAGCACACAAAGGAGAATGGAGGCTGAGAGATGCAGCAGAAATTGAGACCTGTGCAATAACCACTGCTTCCATCCAGGGCCCGCTGCTCACCTTGTCCGCTTACCTTGACTCCTCAGGTTCGGCTTTATGTCCTAAAAATAAAGGCAAAGGACAACGCTGTAAACACACAGTCACCATTAACGCCGCCCCTGCGAAGGGAAACGGTGCCTCACCTGCTCAGGGGAACCACTCACCCTCCACGGGGCGCTCCGCCACGGATTTCATCTGCCAGCACCTGAAAGAATGGGAGGACAGGGGTCAGAGGGCTGCAGGATGACTTAGGCCTTCCAGACATCTTGTGTCAATCGACAAATGCCATCTAGAGTCCAGCTACACCCTGCATTACAACTCCCCAGGCCCCAGGACTCGTCCTATTATACCTACACCAGGCTGTGCAGCAGGGCAGAGCAGCTTCGGGCCCAATACCCAGACACCCGTGACACAGAACAAGACAAACGAGGGGACACAACAGGGAGAGAAAGCTCTCGGCGAGAAGAATGCCAGCCAGGGCCCAGAGAAGGCGGGACCAGATGACCTGGGTGAGAGCGACGGTGAGCCCGTCAGGCTCAGAGAATCCTGGAGGAACAAAGACGCTAACAGAAGGACTTATCGCAAGCGGGGCAAAGATGGGTGCCCCAGAATCCTACGGTCAGAATCTCCCCCTATCCTGGAATTTGTACAAGTCCTAACCAGCTAGAAGGGATCGTTGCCATGCACAGCTGTCGAGAACAGCTCAGAACAAGACCTGAATAGAACCATCCGGTCAGATGTCTTAAGAGAGATGCTACGCCGTTGCCTGTCCAGCCTCCTGAGTCAAGGCTTTGAAGGAACACGCACTGGGCCGAGGAACACAGAGATCTCAGTGGCAAGGATGGACACCTGGGCTTCGGATAATCCTTTGTGGGGCACGAGGCAAAAGACACAGAAGGCACGATACACACAGAAGGCACCATAGACAAGTGACACAAGTGACACGCACCAGGACTGCTCTGCCCTGAGCACCTCAGCACCGGGTAACTCTTCCCGTACGTGGCCTAAAGGGCCACCTCCTGCACAATCCCGCCTCCAAAGCTGCCACTCCAAAGGCCCTCCCAGCACCTCGCTTTCGTCCCCCTCTCAGGGGGCTCGTAACCCTCCACTTATCTCTTGGACGTCCGGGGATGACAATCCGCCTCCGCTGCCAAGGAAGGCCGCCTCACCCGCCGGGAATTTTCCGCAGTCACCGGGCTCTGGTCTCTTGGTCAGCTACAATCAGCAACACCAAATATCACTGCACCCTCTTAGCTGCACAGCGGCCAAAGCCCACCAAGCCTGCTACTCACCCTTCTGCTAAGAACGCCCGGCTCCTCGGGCCGCACGCTACGGCCACGCTCGGAGGCCGCCGCCGTCATCGCGGGCTCTGCCTGCCTCAAGAGGAGACAAGGTGATTTGGCATTGCTGAATCTTCAGGGGAGTCAGGCTCCTCCTCCTTACTTCCCCAACTTACAGCAACTCCTCGGCCCTTCCTGAAGGCTCTCCAGGCCTCACCTTCAAATGGAAAAGGTCAAGGCTTCATCAATAAGGCCTATATAACCTCCCTAGTTCCCACGAGACTGACAAAGTGGGTCTCTTGGCCGCTTTTTTATTCTCGGCATAACATGCATGGACCATCTAAAACATGCAAACAATAATGGATGCTTAGAGATGCATCAGAAACACCACTACCCTAGGTAGACAAATATATAAATTTTAAACAACAAAACTCAAAAAACACCCACCAAAAAACCTGCCTCCAATTACTCATAACCACACTACCTGATATAATAACAAAGACCCCACGTCCAATCCCCTTAGTAAAACCTGTAAAATCTGTGCCAAAAAAATCACTAAAACTGAAAAAACCTTGCCTCTTACCAAATAAAAGCCAAAGAAACATGTCTTTTGATCTATAAAAAATCATTAACCTAACACAAAAAAACCACAAAAAGATAAAACCTTACTGAACAGCATTACACGCTAATTTCATCACAACATATAAAAATCCACCTATTTTTAACCTAACAAAAACATCACCAAATTTTACTGCAATAAAACCTTGAAAACCTCACTAAAAATAAAATTTCAAAATTCCATTTTAACCTGAAAACTCATACATTAGTTATACATACTAAACATGGACTTCCTCCAAAACAAATATTCCTAATACCCAAACATCGCAAATAAAGATTTAAAATAACTACTAAAGAGCCAAAAGCCATAAAACAATTAAAAACCCAACCTCAACTATCTAAAACTGTCTATAATATCTCTTCTTAAAAAACAGCCCCACAAATACCAATTACCACCTCAACAATACACCACCAGCAACACCCAACAACTCAACATGCTGTCATCCCCATCCAAAAGATACACCATAAACTAAAACACCAAAAAAAAAAAAAAATCAATCAGCAAAACCCACTCACCCTTCAACAAACCCATTTAGCCTCCACACATAGCCAAAACAAATAAAAATTAACTATAAAGTATCATACCTTAATTAACTCCACCATTAAACACTGCTGTACCAAACTTAATTTAAAAAAATCACAAAAACCAAGTTACAAGTGGTAAATAACACCAACAACTAAACCAACACGCTATATACCACCAAAAAATGAATAAAAGCCACATATAAATGCCACTATTTATTAAACAGCACTGCCATTAGATATATTTACCTGTATATATAAATGTATACATACAATAAAAATATATTAATTTGAGCATTAAACCAACGATATAAGAAAATAAAACGTCCTAAAGTGATAATATAATAGGATATCCTCTATCATCCTCACCCTATTTCTCTCTGAACTATATTGCCGACCACAAACAATAGAAAAAAAAATCAATTTTTTACTTATTCTACCTTATGTCTCATGTATTAGCCAAAACGAAAAATTTGGCCAAAACTGTAATTTCTTCTTCTAAAACTATTCAACCTCACTGCGATACAAAAAACCAAACCACCACCAAAAACCTGATGACGAAAAGATGCTGGTCACACCCCATGCACAATTCCGTCCGCCCCTGCCGCTGCACGGACGCAGCAATGTAAAAACGGACACCCGGAGGTCTCACGACACAGTGCGAAACGCGTGGAACACTGTTTCCATAAGACGCCCACGGTATTATTTAAAGCTGTGGCTCGCTTGCAGAGCAACACCAACAAAGCTCACAAACAAAAAGCCCTCGTGGTCGGCGCTGGGTTTTTTTCCCCCTTCTTCCTTTCAGTGACTTTGGCAAGCATGCTCCGAAGCTGACAAGCCACAAGCGTCCCCGAGCGCCCCTTGCCGGGACTCGCTCCCGGCTGGCGCCGCTCCGCGGGGCGGGCGGCACCGGGAAGGCCACTCGAGCCACGGGAACGGCGGCACCCGGTGCCCCAGGGCGGCCCGGGGATCCCGGCACCGGACGGAGCGCGGCTGCCGGCAGGACAGCGGCTCCTCCGGCGCGCAGGGGCAGCGCCGAGCCGGGAGACTTCCGCCCGCTCCCCCCGGCCCGGCCGGACCGGCACCTGGCCCAGGGGCCCCGGCAGCGCCCGAGCCCCGCGCCCGGAGCGGGCAGAGCGGCCGGCACCGGCCGGGCCAGCGCAGGGCCCATGCCGCCTCTCCCGCCCGCCGGCCCGGCACAGCCCCGCTCGGCTCCGGCACGGCTCGCACCGGCGCGTCCCACCTCCACGCCACCCCGGCGCCGCCCCGCCGGGATTTTCCGGCACGCGGTCACTTCCAGGGCCTGGAGAGGGGCGCGCAGCCCTGTTCCGACGGGGGTCGGGGGTTGCAGCCCTGTTCCGACGCCGCTCGCCCGCCCCCGCCGGCTGCCCCCGGCCCGTGGAGCGTTGCGATCGCGCCCCTGCCGACCGCCGAAACTGGCCCCGCCGGGCCTCCCTCACCGCTGCCACTCACCCCAGTCATCGTGTCCCGTTGCACTCCTGAATCTCCTTCCCTCCTACCCTCTATTTACAGACACCGCCACGCTCGCCGCTCGCTCCCGCCCCTCGCCTTCCCTCGACGGGCAGCGGTCCTTCCCCCGCCCCCCCGGCACCCAGCGGCGCGGGGCAGGGCGCTGGCTCGGGGGGTGCTGCAGTACCGCTGCCTGTCCACAAGGCAGCAGACGGACCGCGGTCCTCGATTTTCCCGCCCTTTTCCTCGCCATCTAGAAAAGGTAAAAGCGTATCCGCGACACCCGCCACACGCCACTCCCAAGATGGCGGCGGCCAAGTGACGACGCCGGCAGAGAGGCGTTTACGCAGATACCTTTCAGAAACCCGCCGAAATAGAACCGCTCGCTGCGCCGCTGAGCCCACAGCCAGTGTCCGGGGCACTTTAAACGCCACAGAAAATCCCGTCGGAGCCGCGCCGCTGTCGGGGTGCCGCGCAGGCAGCCCGCTTAGACCGACCGGCGGGTCTTCAATTTTCCCGCCCTTTTTGCCGCCCCCTTGAGAAGGTCACGCGAGAGTTCGCGAGATCCGCGACACGCCACTCCCAACATGGCGGCCGCGGGGCTGCCTGCCGGCGCAGGGCTGCAGTACCGCGCTCTGGCCACAAGGCGGCAGCACCGCCGAGCACCCCAGCCGGGGCGGCGGGCAGGGAAGGCGGCGAGAGAGAACAGGGGCGGCCCCCGCCGAAAACTCCTCTGAAATAAAGGCCAAAAACCTGCCTCTAACCCAACGAGAACCAAGGAAGCCCGCTTTCTTTAAAAACATATAAACTATATTTTAGATTATATTCTTCATATTTATGATCACATGCATGCGTATTATAGACATTGATGTTTTATGTAATTTATATATGATGCCTATTCCTATTATTTATATTGATTTTTAATAAATATCTTTATATATTGATTGTACATTTCTATATTTAGATTTATATTTCTATAATACTTCTATTATTATAAACAAAAGCCCATCTCTAACCAAATAAATACCGAAAAACCCTTCTTTTAAACTATATTGAAATATTTTTATATTTACACTTTCTATACTTATATTCACATTTATATTTATAGTTTCTTTTGATTTCTTATAATTATAATCATATATAATACGTATAAAACTCTAAAAAGATATTTAAACGAACATTTGCATATGTATCTTACCTACTGCTACAACCTTTTCTCTTATATTTTTATTTTAATATAAATCTTATGTATTTATGATATATTTCTATACTTAGATTTCTACCTTTATACTATCTGTATTTATAATTTTTATAATCAAAACCCTGCCTATTGCCTAAAAAAACCAAGACCCCCCCTTTATTTAAACTACTTTAAAATGTTTATATTTATATTTTTCATATTTATATTTATAACTTGATATATAATATATGATATCATATTGATGAACTATATTTATATATGTTTCCTATAATAAATTATATTAAGATATTCACAGTATTACTTCTATTATGCATTGTATCGATTTCTATAATTTTATGTTTATGAATATTTTATATTTTTATATTTGTCTACATTTATTTGTAATACATTTCTATATCTATATTTTGTATGTGTTTGTTTATATTTACAATCTATATTTATATATTTCTATAAACATATAAAATACTCTATAAGAAACAATATACTATTGTAATATATAAGGACTTATGTTACATGTTTTATTTTTATATATTCTTTCTACATTCAAAATTCAAGTTTTTATTCTCATTTCTATACATATATTTGTTTTGTTTAAATATAGTTTTAATTTTACATTAAAAATCTAATTCCTAAAAAATTACAAAACAAACAGCATCAAATATCCACAAATATCGTCGAAAAACATCAAAATACCCCCACCAGCCAACCAACTGCCAGCAAAAAACCCCCACACTATGCTCTTTTCACTAACAATTCTTATTACACCAGAAAAATAGAACGAAAATAAAAAAAAACCCTATGGAAAAACACAGGAAATCACAAAAACTACTAAAAAAAAAAATCATACCAACTTACTAAACTATAAACCGTACCGCTATTACTAAAACAAACAAACAAACAAGCAAACAAAAAACACAAACAAAAACCACAACACTACCTCTACAGTAACTCAAAGAATAACCAGTACTCTATAAAAATAACTAAAAAACCAGAAGTAATTAACGATATAAAAAAAAAAACCCTCAACCAATAAAGAATAAGAAAATAACTACCCAAATAAAAAAACGACCTAAGGAGACCCACCATAAAAACCAAAGTAATAAACAACAAGGAAAAAAAAAAAAACCAAAACACCTTCAATTGACAACAAATAAATTATTCCTAACGGATAAAAGCCATAAACCATACACTCCAATCAAACAGACCAAACAAGTAAAAGCCCCGTAAGATAATAAACAAAACTGCAATTATAAGTATTAAAACACCCTCACCTATTAACTACCTGACGCCACCTGAAACCCACCAGAACAAACGCTGCACACTCACGCTAATAAAAGCCACCGCAAGAGACTTAAAACCCGAAGCGCTACTTCACGCTACGACCCATAAAAACCATCGCACACCTTTAAAAACCATCGCACACCCCGGCAAAAAAATATATCCGACAACAAAACTCCATTCAAAACAAACCTTTATCGTCACCACCTGAACCGAGATCCACAGCATTCAGGAAAAACACCCTATCCCTTAGCATCCAGCAACTGCAAACAGAACGAAGCGATGCAATCGATTCCCAAAACCCGCCTCGAAACCACGACGTCCAAGAACTTTCAGCAATCGAAGCCCGCGCTGCCGGCACGGACGGAGCGCGGCTGCCGGCAGGACAGCGGCTCCTCCGGCGCGCAGGGGCGGCGCCGCCCCGGAGCCCCCCGCCCGCTCCCCCGGCCCGGCGGGGCCGGCACCGGGCCCAGGGGGCCCCGGCGGCGCCCGAGCCCCGCGCCCGGAGCGGGCAGAGCGGCCGGCACCGGCCGGGCCGGCGCAGGGCCCGGGCCGCCTCTCCCGCCCGCCGGCCCGGCACAGCCCCGCTCGGCTCCGGCACGGCTTGCACCGGCGCTGCCGCGGCAGCCCCGCCGCGCCAAATTCCCCGTCCGCCTCAGCGAGCGCCCGGGCGGTGCCGGGAGGGCTCCCGAGCGGGAACGTTCGGGGCCGGGCCACGGGCAGAAGAAGCGCCCTCGAACGCTGCGGCGCGGCCCGATCGCAAGCCTGCGAACGCTGCGAGAGCTGGAGGTGCCCGCAATTGTACCCCGAAACTGACGCCGCGGGCGGGGCTCACCTCGCTTCAACAAGGGCGAATAAACGTGTGTTCTCCCCTTCAGTTTCATCCCCTGTCATAACAGAAAATAAGGGGTTCTCCTCAAATGAAAGCCTTCAACTGATGGCAAAGAGGGATTTGGACCCCAATTCGAACCCTCGAGAAGGAGGGACAACAGGGCTGCCCCCTCAATTTAAACCTTAGGATGATGAAAATGGGGTGGCTGCCTTCAAATCAAACTCACAATACGACCACGATATTTTTCCGATTCCCCTTAAAACAGAACGCAGGGATTCCCTGTCGCCCCTGTGATACCCCTAACAGCCTGGAAAAGGCAGGTTTTCCTTCAATCAACACCCTTAAAACCGCAAGTGAAGGGGGATCCCCCCCCCCGGTTCAAACACAGACAATAATAGAAGAGTAGCTGCTTCCCTCTCCTTAATTTCTTTTGTCCTCATAAGCACCATTTTTGTTCCTGGGGAACCGGGGTGGGACTGGCAAGATGAAATTGAGAAGGGAAAGGACAAAAGTCCCCGCTCCGAGTCCACACGGGCTCACCTGTTCGGCTGCCGCTTCCCGGCACAAAGCTCTGTCTCTCGGCACCTCCTTTAAGCAACGCTCCGCGTATCCAAGCGCGTATCCTGGTGTTCCCCCAGAGCCCGTGAGAAGCTCTCACCGTCCTTCCACGAGACAGCCCCGGGAACCCCGCTACTCAGCAGCAGCACCATGCAAAAGGGAGCTGAGGCAAACCCTCCCCCTAAAACAGACCCCGGCAGGAGCCGGCCCCTCCTCATCGTCACACTCACACCTGGGGCTGCTCCGAGCCCTCAATCATCGTCACACTCACACCTGGCGCTGGTGCCACTCTCCAACAGCGCCTCTCGGTGACCAGCGCAGAGCCCGCTTCTCACAGACCCAGAGCAAACAGAAATCTGCTACGGGTGTTGGCTTTTCTCATTCCGTCTGGTTCCACAACTAAAACGCGTTCGTGCGCTGATGGCATTGAGAGAAAGCTTTCCAGGGGAGAGAACTGTCATTCAGGTAGCACGCTTTGATACACCTTCAGAAAAAGCAGAATCAGCGCCAACTCCTAAGATCCCCGCTGAGGAACCCAGCCCTCCTTGGGACACCCAATGCACCTCGAAAAAGGAGGGGAGAAGTTCTCGTGCTGAACTCGGCACGGTTCGTCTAAACTCGGTCCTATTCGGTTCTTCGGCTGCACTCGGCAATTTTCGTCCACCCTCGGCTATTTTCGGTTCTTCGGCTCCACTCGGCTATTTCCGTCCACACTCGGCTATTTTCGGTTCTTCGGCTCCACTCGGCTATTTTCGGTTCTTCGGCTCCACTCGGCTATTGTCGGCTAACCTCGGGGGGCTGCAGTACCGCGCTCTGCCCACCAGGCGGCAAAAAAGCAAAAAAAAGTCAACCAAGAACAACCCAAGCCTTTCTTTTAAACAATATTTAAATATATTTTATTTTCAAATTTTTCATGTTTATACCCAAATTTCGATTTAGAATGTATATTGATGCCTAATGTTGATTTCTATATTTATAATTTTCTATTTATATATACATTTATAGTCTATATTTAATCGATTCCTATTACTTAGATTTATTAATATATTTTACATATTGATTATATATTTCTGGTTAAGATTTTATAATTCTGTAACAATCATATGATTTCAAATAAAACCCCTGCCTCTACCCAAATAAAAGCCAAAAAGAACCCCTTTCTTTTAAACTTTATTTAATTTTTTTTAAATTACATTTTTCATATTTATACTCCCATTTACAGTTTAAATGTGTATTCATGTATAGTGTCATTTGTGTTCTATATTACATCTCTCCCTATTATATTTATTTCTATTTTATATTTCTCTATCTATATATTTATATCCTGATTATATATTTCTATATTTAGAAATAGACAAAAATAATATCTATATTCATATTATTTAAAACAAAACCCCTGCCTCTAACCCAATAAAAACGAAAAAAAAAAAAACAAACCACCAACCCTTTGTTGTAAAAAATATTTGAATTTTTTTTTTTAGATTTATATTCCTTTCTATTTAAAATGTATATTGATGTACAACGTTTATTTGTACATTTATGTTTATCGTTTTCTATCTGTATATAAATTTATATTCTATATTACATACATTCCTATTGTTTATATTTATTTATATATTTTTATACATATGTTTTTATCTTGATTATACATGTCTGGTTAAGTTTTTTACTTCTGTAACACTTCTATTATTTAAAAAAATAAACCTGCCTCGAACCAAATAAAAGCCGAGAAGAACCACTTTTTTTTAACTGTATTTAATTTTTTTTTTACTTATGGTTTTTATATTTAGACTCACATTTACATTTCAAATGTATATTAATGTATATATTAATTATTTCTGCTCTCTATTACTTCTCTTCCTATTATTTCTATTGATTTATACTTTATATCTACATTTATATCCTGATTATATAGTTCTAGATTTAGAAATATAAAACAATAATATCTATATTCATATTATTTAAAATAAAAGCCCTGCCTCTAACCAAATAAAAACGAAAAGAACCCTTTCTTTTAACCTATATTTACATATCTTTATATTTACAATTTTCATATTTATATACACATTCATACGAATGAATTATTTTGCCGCCTAATATTATTTATATTCTAAATGACACCTCTTCGTATTACTTACATATATTCATATTTAAATTTAAATTTATCGTTTAGTTATAGGTGTATATCTTGATACATTTATTTTATCTTTCTCTATTTAGATATAGAAAATATTTCTAAAATATTTACATTATTTAAAATAAAACCCTTGCCTCTAACCAAATGAAAACCAGAAACACCCCTTTATTTACAACCTATTTAAAGATTTAAAATAATTTTGTTATGCATAATTATATTTACATGTCCATTTATAATTTTTATTCGTTATATTTATAGATGTGATATATAGTCTAGAGAAAACCTTTTGATCTATCAGATATATTATTTTTATAATAGGTATTTCTATAAGTTTAATTTATTTACATTAGATATTTACAGGTATCGGTATAGATAGTATATATTTGTATAGTCGGATTTATATTTTTATATTATTTATATTTATATTATTTTTCAAAAACTCCAGCCTATAACCTAATAAAAACCAAAAAAGCCCCAATTTATTTTCAACGACATTTAAATATTTTTCTGTTTACGATCCCTATTTCTATCTCTTTGTACAGATCTCTATCCCTCTAGCGCCCTTTTTGCGGTCGCTTCCAACGCCTGGGGATGGGCAGGGCGCTGGCTCGGGGGGGCTGCAGTACCGCTCTCTGTCCACAAGGCGGCAGACTTACCGGGAGGGGCGCGCTTCGATTTTCCCGCCCTTTATGCCGCCACCTTGAGAAGGTCAAGCGAGTCCGCGACATCCGCGACACTCCACTCCCAACATGGCGGCCAAACGAGGACCCCCCCCCCCCACAGTGAGGCGTTTACGCAGATGCCTGTCAGAAACACGCCAAATTACAACCGTCCGCGACTCACCTGAGCTCACAGCCCGCGTCCGAGGCACTTGATACGCCACAAAAAATCCCGCCGTGGCCGCGCAGGCGTCAGGGTGCTGTGCAGGCAGTCCGGTTAGACCGACCGCGGGGCCTTCTTTTTCACCGCCATCTTGAGAAGGTCAGAGAAAGTCCGCGACATTCGCGACACGCCACTCTCAACATGGCGGCCGCGAGAAGACCCCCCCCCCCCCCCGCAGCAGAGAGAGGCGTTTACGCAGATGCCTGTCAGAAACCCGCCGAAAAGCGCCCGCCCACCGCGCCGCTGAGCCGACAGCCCGCGTCCGGGACACATGAAACGCCACAGAAAATCCTGCCGGGGACGCCCTGGCGCCGGGGTGCCGTGCAGGCAGTTCGGTTAGACGGACCGCGGGTCTTCAACTTGCCCGCCCTTTTGGCCGCCACCTTGAGAAGGTCAAGCGGCTCCGCGACACCCGCCGCACGCCACTCCCAACATGGCGGCAGCGGGGACGCCTGCCCGTGCCGGGCTGCAGTACCGCGCTCTGCCCACAAGGCGGCAGCACCGCCGCGCGCCCCAGCCTGGGGCAGCCGCGCGCCTTGGGGCTGCGGGCAGGGAAGGCGGCGAGAGAGAACAGGGGCGGCCCCCGCCGAAAACTCCTCTGAAAGAAATGCCAAAAAATAAGCCGGAAGAAATTAAACCCTGCCTCTCACCCAATAAGAAACAAAAAGAAAAACACAAAACAAAAAAACCCCCAAAAACCAGCCCAAACCCGAACATTCCTTTAAAACAGTATCTATTTTACTTTTTATATTTTTTCATATTTATATTCACATTTATATCTATCATGTATATATTGGTGTATCATGTAATTTAACAATTTATACTTACAAATTTCTATTTAGATAGAAATTGAATTTCTAGATTTCATCTGTTCCCATTACTTAGGTTTATTTCTATGGTTTTATACATATTTTTATATACTGATTAGATATTTCGGGTTAAGATTTTTACTTCTGTAACACTTACATTATTTCTAATTAAACCCCTGCCTTTACCCAAACAAAAGCCAAAAAGAACCCCTTTCCTTTAAAATGTATTTCATTAGTTTTTATTTTATTTTTCATATTTATACTCGTATATATCTTAATGTATGGTGGCATTTGTGTTCTATATTACACCTCTTCCTATTATTTATATATATTTCTAGCTTATATTTCTATATCTGTATTTTCATATCTTCTTTCTATATTTCGATATTTAGAAATATCAAACAATAATATCTATATTCATATTATTTAAAACAAAAACCCTGCCTCACACCAAATAAAAAGAAAAAACGACCTTTCTTTTAAATTATATTAACATATTTTATAGTAATATTTTTCGTATTTATTTTCCCATTTATATTTATAATTTCAATTGCCCTATAATGTTATTGACATTCTAGATTACATCTCTTCACATTACTTACACATATTTATATTTAGGTTTACATTTAGAGTTTAATTATAGTTACATATCTTTATATAATATATTTCTATATTTCGATTTACATTTCTATAATACTTGCCTTGTTTAAAATAAAGCCCCTGTCTCTAACCAAATAAAAACCAAAGACACCCCTTCGGTTAAACCGTATTTAAAAGTTTAAAAATAATTTCATTTTTCATCATTATATTCACATGTCCATTTCTATTTTTTACTATATTTATAGATTATCTAGTATAGAGAATGCCTTGAAGAACAGACCTGTCTTTATACTATATATTTATATTACTTATATTTAGTTATATTAAATATTTATAGGTATCAGTAGATATATTATAGATTTGTATAGTTGGATTTATAGTTTTATATTATTTATATTTCTACTATTTATAAAAGAACCCAGCCTATAAGCTAAAAAAAACAAAAAAAAAAATCCCCAATTTCTTTTAAACTATAGTGAATATTTTTATATTTACAATCTCTACTTATATATATTTGTGTATATATATTAGACTCTATTTTCCATATATTATAGTATGTCACAATAACATACATTATATGATAGTTTTATATATTTATCTGTTTTCCATGTTTATGTTTACAGTTATAGTTTTAGATTTCCTTTCAAATTTATTTTTATTTCTCTTTTGACCTGTCTAGTAAACCATATCAACTCACTCACCTGACCCGTCAGAACCACAGAAATCCCGACGCGCCTCGGTCAGCGCCGGCGCGCAGGGCACGCTCGTCCCGTCGCAGCACATCCAAACAAAACCTATTTCTGCTACTAACAAAGAACAAAGGCCCCACTACACTTCACCCCATTAAAAACTCACAGAAACCCAACTGGAAATAAATTTTAAAACCCCTCTATAACTAGCCCAAACCCCCCCATCCATTCCAATCCTAAACTTCCTCCCAAACCAGTAGCTCAGAAACCCAAAAAACTCAAACACACATTGAAAATGAAATAACTGCTAATAAAAACAAAAACCCATGAAAAAATAAACCAAACCGACTCACTGAACTCAAAACTGTGCAACTGACCCTAAACATTACTACAAAAAGCCCCCAAAGCTCCACCTTTATGCTAACTCACAAATAAGAACAAATAATCGATAAAAATTATCTGAAAAATTAAAAAAAAACTAATTAAAAGCATACAAATAAAAAATCTAAACTATTAAAATACTAAAAATACCACTACCCGAATTTTAAAAAATGTTGCCTATAAAAACCCACCATAAAAATGCCCCTGTCCCCAAAGATAAAACTAAACAAAACCCATCACACCAGAAATAAATCGGAACTTGGGAACGCTAAAACCGTAACACTCAAGAAGTACACCATATCCCTTCTGGTACACCAGCTACAAACAGCATAAAACAATACAATCAATTCTTAAAAACCACCTTTAAACCACTACCTTTTTAAGAAAACTTTCAACAATTTAAAAACGGCTTTTAACAAAAGCCATCTAATAAATTAACACCCAAAACTCCAGCAGCCGAGCTAGCCCTACCAAATCTCTCTGTTTATACATCCAATAAACAAAACCAAAATCCCAACAATATCCCAAGTCTATTAAAGAAACCTACTGAAATTAATCCTACTCAAGTACAAACCAACCCATCCATAAAGTTAGCCTCACTCAAAAAGAAAACAATGACAGAGAGTTAATAATACCAAGAAATAAAGCAACACACCATACACCACCAACGAATATAATATTCAAGGAAAAAAAACCACTTTTTTTTTTTTTTTTTTTTTTTTTTTTTTTTAAACTAACTTCTTTTATTAGCTAGAACAAAGGATTTTGCCAGGACTGTAACAACAACTTCTTCTCCTCCTTCCTCTTCTTCTGAAACGTCCCATCTCATTCCCAAATTCCTTACAACTTTTGAGTTTCAATCCAAGCAAAAAGCAAAACTCGTGCACGTGTGCGTCGGATGCTCCTGCCAGGTTCTCCATTGCACCCCACATCTTCTTACACGTTCAGTCTTCGTGCTGTCCTGCCGGGGTGAGTTTCAGAGAAGGATTGGCACATGTGAAGAGAGGATTTCCCCTCCCTCCCTCCCTCCCCGCCCCCCGGAGCCGGTTTCCTTAGCGCATTTCAATAAATTCCAAGCCTGCAATGATGCACACTCGTCCCAAGGCTCACAGCAAGCACGCAGGAGCTCAGGCTTACTTGCTTCCATGGCTCTGTGCCTGAGATAGCTGAGGAAATTTCCCGTGACCCTCTGTTGCAATAAACTGGAATGCAAACTCGGCTCCATCTCAGAGCCTCAGTGGGAGGCAGGAGCACATCTGGCTGACCCACAAAAATCCTTTCTTGGGCGGCGGCACCGCGCTGGAAAGGGGAAACACGTGCTAGTGAACAGCAGCTCAGAAACAATTCTTGTCCAATGTTACCTGCTCTACTTGGCAGCTCACTAACACCAGTCTAATTTTATCACTGCAGGGAGAATTCTGTAGGAAAGTGTCTGATGAGCAGCGACAAGGGCTTCACTCCCTGCTACGCAGCCTGCAACACCCTTGAGAGAGCAGAGCAGCAAAGTCACCAAACTCTTCTTGCCGTGGGGCAGGGTAGAAGATCACTGTGGGAGGCACATAAAAAGAGGGGAAATGGTCTATAAATGCACAGACATTTGATTTCAGAAGCCCAGAGATAAGGATGTTCTCTAGGAAGCCAGACGTGACATGATATTTCTAAGATTTTCTTCTTCATTGAAGGAAATCTATGTGTATATATACACACTTAGAAATGATTGCGTGAGGTTTTTTTTTTTTTTTCTTTTGAAGCTCCAAGAATGATTTCCCATCTTGAGTCACTCAGGAAGAAATGGCCCCTGTGACTCAGGACAGAAGGGCTGCCTGCTCTTTTGATCATGACAGCTCTTGGCTGTACCCGGGAAGCAGGAGCAGCAGCCAGAGCTGAGGCTCAGCAGAGGCTGACCCCGGCCAGCCCCTTCCTCACTTCCCTGTGTCACAACCCTTCCAGGCAGAAGGACGCAAAGCAGGTTACGATTTCTCTCCTAGATATGTTTTTCGAAAATAATACTTCCAGGGGTGATCACAACGGGGGCACAGAAAAACACAAAGAATGAAAAGTACCGTGTTTGGTGTTTTAGCAAACGGTGTGTCTTCCCTACCATGTCCGGAAGCTGGATCGATGCACCAAACTTTTCACTGCACCCTTGTCCTTGCTTCTGCGCCATCTTCACCAGCTGCTCTTGGGAAGTGCTTGTATTGCCTCGGAAAGGTGATCACCCTGCACGAAACTGGAGGCTGAGCTTTCGGCCTCTGGAGGAGGGAGCCGCGCCGTGGATCCCGTCCCGATGGCGCTGCAGACGCCAGCACCCGCGGGAGGACTGGGGGGACTCCGAGCTCCACCTCTCTCTGCCCAGGCCCTGGGGAAGATGGGGGAGCTATTCTTCAGAAGCATCGCCCCTGCAATCATCACCTCCATCAACATTCTGAGAGCGCTTTTGGTTTTAACAAAGAGCAACCCTGATTTGCCATTTGCAGATCACAATGGGAATGAACCTGGAAGACAAAACGCAAGATCAATTCACAGCTGGACGTTCAAATCTTTTTCTCCAAAACCCAATCAACGTGCAGCTTCTCCCTTAAGCTGAAGTACGGACCAAAGTCATAGAATCGTTCAGGTCAGAAAGGACCTTCAGGCAGCGAAGATGAGCATTTAGGTGTGGCATGAAGCTTGGGGAGCACTGAAGAAGCTGTAAAAGTCAACTGATATTCTTTGGAAATTAAAAACAAAACGAAGTCATTAACTAACAAGGAATCCTCTGCGGAAACGACACACGGGACGGCCTGCGGGGGAGATGCCCGAAAGCCAAAGCTGCGCTTCAGTGGCATCTAAGGTGGGAATTTTGCAGAGTGCCTGTACACAAGTTTGCTTTCACTGGGATCAGTGAGCAGTGGCCACCGCAGAGCAGGAGGTGCTGTGGCTCAGAAGACCTGGCTGTGAAAAGTACAGGTTATTGTCCCCAAGCACATGCCAGCGGTCTGGAAAAGGGTGATCCGGCTTGACACTGCTGCTGTGCTTGCTAAAGGGGGGGAGCGGCTCAGTCCTCGTCACTCACCTGATGCTCCCAGTCGGGGCGCAGTCGAACGGCACCACTTGGCCGGGCTTCACCTCCCTGGCTATTTTCTGTGCAGGGAACTGCAATGCCATTGCAACTTTTCTGTTCTCGCATCATTCTTCTAGAAAAAAAAAAAACAATACGTTGAAGGGGAAACTGCCTTGTCACCGTCCCAAAATCCTTTATCGCTTGTGGTAACCCACGGCACACTCCCTGCCCGTGTTATCTTCACCTTAACTCTGTTTACAAGTGCCATGAATAAACCCAAATCCAACTGAGGAAGCTCCTCTTTGCTCACATTTCAATTCAAGGCTGGAACGATCACCTTGCAAAGAACTTTCCTCTACCGGTGCTAGATGCAAAAGAAAAAAAGCCAACCCAGGAATGCCTGCCACACCGGAGTACACAAAGCTGCTGCTGCTGCTGCTTCCAATGGCTTAGGCTGAGGGCTTCTCTGTTCTTCTTTTGCCCTTCTCACGGGAAGGACTGGCTTTGACTGTCTTTGAACTAGCTACAGATACGAAAGATTTAGTAAACAAGTATTCTTTAGCCCATTGCTCTTAAGAGTGTGTCCTGACAGATGTCTTCTTCCTCCTGAGGTTTAGACCACTGTTTGATCTTTTTTTCTTTTCCCCCCGCTTTTTTCCCCCCCTTTATTCCCTGAAGCATTTCACACCATGATGGGCAAAGGCCCAGCAGGAATTAGACTGAACACTGGACACGGAGACAAAAGAAAAGGCTGGAAGTTACTCTTGCTCTCCAGGCTGGCACTGCCAGCTCCTGAGGGCTCAGTCAGGACAGTCAACATTTCTGAGAGTACCTGTACACAGGCGTGTGCAGACCTTGGGTCCTGCCGCGGCTCGCAGCTGCAGGCTCAGACACGCGCGCCGAGCTCCTGGATCCTCCACGACAGAGCCGCCTCTCCCTGCTGATCCCGTGCTGTGCCTGCGGAGCAGGGAGGGAAGGAGAGGCACGCAGGGTAGCACAGTGGCAGTGCACAAGCTGCCAGGCCTCACCCATCGGACCTGCACCGAAGAGGAAATCTCACTTTTCAAAACTCTCCATCGTGCCATACAAAACACTGAATCCTTCCCAATCTGGAAGGGACAGCCTGGCATGATGCCCCTCAGGTCACATCTTACATAAAGGGTTCTTCTTCTCCTGCACAATGCTCTATAGTCTAGTTTTACTTTTTATCTTTCTATAGATATAAAAATACCTACAGAAACTATCGATATTCACGAAGCGACCTTCAATCGTAACAGCCAGGCCTCCGCATGACTGCGCTTAACTCCTGCTTAGCTCAGGGCATCTCCCTGTTCCTCAGGCTCCAGAAACCACTGAAACTCCCCTGTTTTCCCCGGGGGGCTGCCTGCTGGCAGCTGCCCTCCTCTCTCCAACGCGGTCACCTGCCAGGCTGTAATATTGACATTGTTGTGACTATCGAGTCATTGGAGACTCATCCACGCTTAAAGAAAATAAACCCCCTACTTTTAAGTACTAAATTCCCTACCAAAGCAAGCGTTTTACTGACGCGTACACGGGCATACCGGGCAGCTTATTTTCATTCGGAAAAATAAAATAAGCTTCCCCAGTACAAAAGCCCCCTCCAGCAGCAGAGGATGCACCCTGAGTACCTCGGCGAAGAGAGGCCACCACGCCAGTGCCCGTCAGCGGCCCCCCAAAACCCGCCCGCCCGCCCGCGGCGCTGCCGAGCCCACAGCCCGCCAGCCCCGCTCCGGAACCACCGCGGAAAGCCCCGACGGGCCGGCGCCGCCACGGGGGCGCCGTGCGGGCAGCGCAGCGAACGGACCGCGAGCCTCGACTGCGCCCCCCCTTCGTGCCGCCATCTTGGGAAGGTCACCCGGCTCCCGGCCGAGCCTCTCCCGAGTCCCGGGACGGCGGCGGCTGCGGGTCCCCGGCAGAGAGAGGCGTCCGTGCCATTGCCTGTCGGCGCCCGCCCGCCACCCGCCCGCCAGCGGCGCCACTGACCCACGGCCCGTGTGCCCGGCGCTGCATACCTCACGGAAAATCCCGCCGGGCCGGCGGGCAGGCAGTCTGGTGTACAGACCGCGGTGCTCCTTTTTCCCGCCCTTTTGGCCGCCATCTTGGGAAGGTCAAGCGCGTCCCGGCCGAGCCGCCCCCCAGGGCGCGATGGCGCGCGGGCCTCGGCACGGACGCGTCCCGGCCGCTGCCCGTCCGGGGGGCGGTACCGCGCTCGGCTGCGGGCGGGGAAGGCGGGCAAAAAACCGGCTGCCATCCCCCAGAAAATCCTCTGAAATAAACGCCGAAAACCTGCCTCTTACCCAACAGGAACGAAACAAGCGCCCTTTCTTTAAAACCCTATTTAAATCTATTTTAGATTTAAATGTTTCATGTTTACATTCACATGCATCTTTATACCGGACATTGATGCGTTAAGTAATTTGTATAATATATTACATCTACTCCTATGGTTTGTGTTTATTTATGTTTTGCGTTTTTATACATATCTGTCTATATCGATTGTATATTTCTTTCTTTAGATTTCTATTTATATAATACTTCTATTATTCAAAATAAAAACCCTGTCTCTAACAAAATAAATACAACCCCCCCTTATTTTAAACGACATTGAAATATTTTTATTTCTACTTCCTATAATTATATTCACATATGATTCTTTCGTTTCTTTTGATGCATTATAATAGTGATTACATATAAGACATATAAAATTCTAAAAAAGTATTTAAATTATTATTTCTATTATGTATCATATCTACTGCTACAACTGATTTTTTCTTATATTTTTAAATTTTATATATATCTGTATGTATTTATGATCTATTTCTATCCTTAGATTTCTACCTTTATATTATTTGTATCTCAAATTTTTCCAATCAAAACTCTGCCTATTGACAAAAAAACCCCCGCTTTACTATTTAAAAATATTTTTATATTTATAATTTTCATATTTATATTTATAATTTGTTATATAGTATACGATAACATATTGATGTACTCTACTTATATATATCCAATACACATTTCCTATAATCTATTATCATAAGATATATACAGTATTACTTGTATTATGTATTGTATCGGTTTTTATTATTCTGTATTTATAATTATCTTATATTTTTATATATGTCTGCATATATTTGTCATCCATTTCTATATTTATATTTTGATTGGGGCTTTGTTTCTATTTATAATCTAGATCTTTAGATATCTATAAACATATGTAATACTCTGTATTAAAAATTATAATAGCTTATTGTAATATATAATGATTCATGTTACATGTTTCACTTTTATATATTCGGTCTATATTTAAATTTTAAGGGGTTTTATTCCCATTTTTATACATCTATTTGTTTTGTTTCATTATCGTTATAGTTATAATTTTACATTTAAAATCCAATTCCTAAATAATAGGACAAAACAAACAGCATCAAATTCCCACCAATATCCTCCAAAAGCATCCAGATACCTCCACCAGCCAACCGACGGCCAGCAAAAAGCCACCCAACGCTCTTTGCCGTAACAATTCTCATCACATCAGAAAAATGCAACGACTATAAAAGAAAACCCAATAGAAACGCACACAGCAAATCACAAAAACTACGAAGAAAAATTCAAACCACCTTACTAAACTCCAAACAGTGCCAATGACCTGAACTTTAAAAAAAAAAAAAAAACCAAAAACCAAAATTCTACCTCTACACTAAGTCAAAGAATAACCAATACTCTGTAAAAATAACTTGAAAACCCGAACTAATTAACGAAATAGAAAAAAATCTCAACCACTACAAAATAAGAAAATAACTACCCAAATAAAAAAACTACTTAAAAAGACCCACCCTATAAATACCCATGTTCCAAAAAAAACCCCTGATAAACAACAACCAAATATATCAAAGGCCAAAAAAACAAACACACAAATAAAAAGCACCACCAAAAAAACCCAACCAAAAACCCAACCGAAAACTTAAATTTAAATAAACTTAAATTTACAACAACAACAAAAAAATCCTAACTGATTAAACCCATAGTGCCTCAATCTATCAAAATAAAATGCCGCCTAGAAACGAACACAAAGCCTAAGGAGAAACGGAACCATAAACAATATCTCCCAAATGATCCGTCACAATAAAACGTACGCTACAATCGAACAAACCAAATAAATGAAAGCCCTGTAAGACGATAAACACAAACGCAATTATCAATATCTTTAAAACCCCGCTGCTATTAACTACCTGACGCTACCTCAAGCCCACCAGAACAAACGCTACACACTCACGCTACTAAAAGCCACCACAACAGAATTAAACGCCTAACCTCTACTTCACGCTACGACCCATAAAAACCATCGCACACCTTTAGAAAACATCGCACACCCCGGCAAAAAAAAAAAAAAAAAAAAAAAAAAAAAAAAAAAAAAAAAAAAAAAAAATCCGACAACAAAACTCCATTCAAAACAAACCTTCATCGTCACCACCTGAACCGAGATCCACAGCATTCAGGAAAAACACCCTATCCCTTAGCATCCAGCAACTGCAAACAGAACGAAGCGATGCAATCGATTCCCAAAACCCGCCTCGAAACCACGACGTCCAAGAACTTTCAGCAATCGAAGCCCGCGCTGCCGGCACGGACGGAGCGCGGCTGCCGGCAGGACAGCGGCTCCTCCGGCGCGCAGGGGCGGCGCCGCCCCGGAGCCCCCCGCCCGCTCCCCCGGCCCGGCGGGGCCGGCACCGGGCCCAGGGGGCCCCGGCGGCGCCCGAGCCCCGCGCCCGGAGCGGGCAGAGCGGCCGGCACCGGCCGGGCCAGCGCAGGGCCCGGGCCGCCTCTCCCGCCCGCCGGCCCGGCACAGCCCCGCTCGGCTCCGGCACGGCTCGCACCGGCGCTGCCGCGGCAGCCCCGCCGCGCCAAATTCCCCGCCCGCCTCAGCGAGCGCGCGCCCGGGCGGTGCCGGGAGGGCTCCCGAGCGGGAACGTTCTGGGCCGGGCCACGGGCAGAAGAAGCGCCCTGGAATGCAGCGGCGCGGCCCGATCGCAAGCCTGCGAACGCTGCGAGAGCTGGAGGTGCCCGCAATTGTACCCCGAAACTGACGCCGCGGGCGGGGCTCACCTCGCTTCAACAAGGGCGAATAAATGTGTGTTCTCCCCTTCAGTTTCATCCCCTGTCATAACAGAAAATAAGGGGCTCTCCTCAAATGAAAGCCTTCAACCGATGGCAAAGAGGGATTTTGACCTCAATTCGAACCCTCGAGAAGGAGGGACAACAGGGCTGCCCCCTCAATTTAAACCTTAGGATGATGAAAATGGGGTGGCTGCCTTCAAATCAAACTCACAATACGACCACGATATTTTTCCAATTGCCCTTAAAAAAGAACGCAGGGATTCCCTGTCGCCCCTGTGATACCCCTAACAGCCTGGAAAAGGCAGGTTTTCCTTCAACCAACACCCTTAAAACCGCAAGTGAAGGGGGATCCCCCCCCGGTTCAAACACAGACAATAATAGAAGAGTAGCTGCTTCCCTCTCCTTAATTTCTTTTGTCCTCATAAGCTCCATTTTTGTTCCTGGGGAACCGGGGAGGGACTGGCAAGATGAAATTGAGAAGGGAAAGGACAAAAGTCCCCGCTCCGAGTCCACACGGGCTCACCTGTTCGGCTGCCGCTTCCCGGCACAAAGCTCTGTCTCTCGGCACCTCCTTTAAGCAACGCTCCACGTATCCAAGCGCGCATCCTGGTGTTCCCCCAGAGCCCGGGAGAAGCTCTCACCGTCCTTCCGTGAGACAGCCCCGGGAGCCCCGCTACTCAGCAGCACCATGCAAAAGGGAGCTGAGGCAAACCCTCCCCCTAAAACAGACCCCGGCAGGAGCCGGCCCCTCCTCATCCTCACAACTCACACCTGGGGCTGCTCCGAGCCCTCATCATCGTCACACTCACACCTGGCGCTGGTGCCACTCTCCAACAGCGCCTCTCGGTGACCAGCGCAGAGCCCGCTTCTCACAGACCCAGAGCAAACAGAAATCTGCTACGGGTGTTGGCTTTTCTCATTCCGTCTGGTTCCACAACTAAAGCGCGTTCGTGCGCTGATGGCATTGAGAGAAAGCTTTCCAGGGGAGAGAACTGTCATTCAGGTAGCACACTTTGATACACCTTCAGAAAAAGCAGAATCAGCGCCAACTCCTAAGACCCCTGCTGAGGAACCCAGCCCTCCTTGGGACACCCAATGCACCTCGAAAAAGGAGGGGAGAAGTTCTTGTGCTGAACTCGGCACGGTCCGTCTAAACTCGGTCCTATTCGGTTCTTCGGCTCCACTCGGCTATTTCCGTCCACACTCGGCTATTTTCGGTTCTTCGGCTCCACTCGGCTATTGTCGGCTAGCCTCGGGGGGCTGCAGTACCGCGCTCTGCCCACCAGGCGGCAAAAAAGCAAAAAAAAGTCAACCAAGAACAACCCAAGCCTTTCTTTTAAACAATATTTAAATATATTTTATTTTCAAATTTTTCATGTTTATACCCAAATTTCGATTTAGAATGTATATTGATGCCTAATGTTGATTTCTATATTTATAATTTTCTATTTATATATACATTTATAGTCTATATTTAATCGATTCCTATTACTTAGATTTATTAATATATTTTACATATTGATTATATATTTCTGGTTAAGATTTTATAATTCTGTAACAATCATATGATTTCAAATAAAACCCCTGCCTCTACCCAAATAAAAGCCAAAAAGAACCCCTTTCTTTTAAACTTTATTTAATTTTTTTTAAATTACATTTTTCATATTTATACTCCCATTTACAGTTTAAATGTGTATTCATGTATAGTGTCATTTGTGTTCTATATTACATCTCTCCCTATTATATTTATTTCTATTTTATATTTCTCTATCTATATATTTATATCCTGATTATATATTTCTATATTTAGAAATAGACAAAAATAATATCTATATTCATATTATTTAAAACAAAACCCCTGCCTCTAACCCAATAAAAACGAAAAAAAAAAAAACAAACCACCAACCCTTTGTTGTAAAAAATATTTGAATTTTTTTTTTTAGATTTATATTCCTTTCTATTTAAAATGTATATTGATGTACAACGTTTATTTGTACATTTATGTTTATCGTTTTCTATCTGTATATAAATTTATATTCTATATTACATACATTCCTATTGTTTATATTTATTTATATATTTTTATACATATGTTTTTATCTTGATTATACATGTCTGGTTAAGTTTTTTACTTCTGTAACACTTCTATTATTTAAAAAAATAAACCTGCCTCGAACCAAATAAAAGCCGAGAAGAACCACTTTTTTTTAACTGTATTTAATTTTTTTTTTACTTATGGTTTTTATATTTAGACTCACATTTACATTTCAAATGTATATTAATGTATATATTAATTATTTCTGCTCTCTATTACTTCTCTTCCTATTATTTCTATTGATTTATACTTTATATCTACATTTATATCCTGATTATATAGTTCTAGATTTAGAAATATAAAACAATAATATCTATATTCATATTATTTAAAATAAAAGCCCTGCCTCTAACCAAATAAAAACGAAAAGAACCCTTTCTTTTAACCTATATTTACATATCTTTATATTTACAATTTTCATATTTATATACACATTCATACGAATGAATTATTTTGCCGCCTAATATTATTTATATTCTAAATGACACCTCTTCGTATTACTTACATATATTCATATTTAAATTTAAATTTATCGTTTAGTTATAGGTGTATATCTTGATACATTTATTTTATCTTTCTCTATTTAGATATAGAAAATATTTCTAAAATATTTACATTATTTAAAATAAAACCCTTGCCTCTAACCAAATGAAAACCAGAAACACCCCTTTATTTACAACCTATTTAAAGATTTAAAATAATTTTGTTATGCATAATTATATTTACATGTCCATTTATAATTTTTATTCGTTATATTTATAGATGTGATATATAGTCTAGAGAAAACCTTTTGATCTATCAGATATATTATTTTTATAATAGGTATTTCTATAAGTTTAATTTATTTACATTAGATATTTACAGGTATCGGTATAGATAGTATATATTTGTATAGTCGGATTTATATTTTTATATTATTTATATTTATATTATTTTTCAAAAACTCCAGCCTATAACCTAATAAAAACCAAAAAAGCCCCAATTTATTTTCAACGACATTTAAATATTTTTCTGTTTACGATCCCTATTTCTATCTCTTTGTACAGATCTCTATCCCTCTACCGCCCTTTTTGCGGTCGCTTCCAACGCCTGGGGATGGGCAGGGCGCTGGCTCGGGGGGGCTGCAGTACCGCTCTCTGTCCACAAGGCGGCAGACTTACCGGGAGGGGCGCGCTTCGATTTTCCCGCCCTTTATGCCGCCACCTTGAGAAGGTCAAGCGAGTCCGCGACATCCGCGACACTCCACTCCCAACATGGCGGCCAAACGAGGACCCCCCCCCACCGTGAGGCGTTTACGCAGATGCCTGTCAGAAACACGCCAAATTACAACCGTCCGCGACTCACCTGAGCTCACAGCCCGCGTCCGAGGCACTTGATACGCCACAAAAAATCCCGCCGTGGCCGCGCAGGCGTCAGGGTGCTGTGCAGGCAGTCCGGTTAGACCGACCGCGGGGCCTTCTTTTTCACCGCCATCTTGAGAAGGTCAGAGAAAGTCCGCGACATTCGCGACACGCCACTCTCAACATGGCGGCCGCGAGAAGACCCCCCCCCCCCCCCCGCAGCAGAGAGAGGCGTTTACGCAGATGCCTGTCAGAAACCCGCCGAAAAGCGCCCGCCCACCGCGCCGCTGAGCCGACAGCCCGCGTCCGGGACACATGAAACGCCACAGAAAATCCTGCCGGGGACGCCCTGGCGCCGGGGTGCCGTGCAGGCAGTTCGGTTAGACGGACCGCGGGTCTTCAACTTGCCCGCCCTTTTGGCCGCCACCTTGAGAAGGTCAAGCGGCTCCGCGACACCCGCCGCACGCCACTCCCAACATGGCGGCAGCGGGGACGCCCGCCCGTGCCGGGCTGCAGTACCGCGCTCTGCCCACAAGGCGGCAGCACCGCCGCGCGCCCCAGCCGGGGGCAGCCGCGCGCCTTGGGGCTGCGGGCAGGGAAGGCGGCGAGAGAGAACAGGGGCGGCCCCCGCCGAAAACTCCTCTGAAAGAAATGCCAAAAAATAAGCCGGAAGAAATTAAACCCTGCCTCTCACCCAATAAGAAACAAAAAGAAAAACACAAAACAAAAAAACCCCCAAAAACCAGCCCAAACCCGAACATTCCTTTAAAACAGTATCTATTTTACTTTTTATATTTTTTCATATTTATATTCACATTTATATCTATCATGTATATATTGGTGTATCATGTAATTTAACAATTTATACTTACAAATTTCTATTTAGATAGAAATTGAATTTCTAGATTTCATCTGTTCCCATTACTTAGGTTTATTTCTATGGTTTTATACATATTTTTATATACTGATTAGATATTTCGGGTTAAGATTTTTACTTCTGTAACACTTACATTATTTCTAATTAAACCCCTGCCTTTACCCAAACAAAAGCCAAAAAGAACCCCTTTCCTTTAAAATGTATTTCATTAGTTTTTATTTTATTTTTCATATTTATACTCGTATATATCTTAATGTATGGTGGCATTTGTGTTCTATATTACACCTCTTCCTATTATTTATATATATTTCTAGCTTATATTTCTATATCTGTATTTTCATATCTTCTTTCTATATTTCGATATTTAGAAATATCAAACAATAATATCTATATTCATATTATTTAAAACAAAAACCCTGCCTCACACCAAATAAAAAGAAAAAACGACCTTTCTTTTAAATTATATTAACATATTTTATAGTAATATTTTTCGTATTTATTTTCCCATTTATATTTATAATTTCAATTGCCCTATAATGTTATTGACATTCTAGATTACATCTCTTCACATTACTTACACATATTTATATTTAGGTTTACATTTAGAGTTTAATTATAGTTACATATCTTTATATAATATATTTCTATATTTCGATTTACATTTCTATAATACTTGCCTTGTTTAAAATAAAGCCCCTGTCTCTAACCAAATAAAAACCAAAGACACCCCTTCGGTTAAACCGTATTTAAAAGTTTAAAAATAATTTCATTTTTCATCATTATATTCACATGTCCATTTCTATTTTTTACTATATTTATAGATTATCTAGTATAGAGAATGCCTTGAAGAACAGACCTGTCTTTATACTATATATTTATATTACTTATATTTAGTTATATTAAATATTTATAGGTATCAGTAGATATATTATAGATTTGTATAGTTGGATTTATAGTTTTATATTATTTATATTTCTACTATTTATAAAAGAACCCAGCCTATAAGCTAAAAAAAACAAAAAAAAAAATCCCCAATTTCTTTTAAACTATAGTGAATATTTTTATATTTACAATCTCTACTTATATATATTTGTGTATATATATTAGACTCTATTTTCCATATATTATAGTATGTCACAATAACATACATTATATGATAGTTTTATATATTTATCTGTTTTCCATGTTTATGTTTACAGTTATAGTTTTAGATTTCCTTTCAAATTTATTTTTATTTCTCTTTTGACCTGTCTAGTAAACCATATCAACTCACTCACCTGACCCGTCAGAACCACAGAAATCCCGACGCGCCTCGGTCAGCGCCGGCGCGCAGGGCACGCTCGTCCCGTCGCAGCACATCCAAACAAAACCTATTTCTGCTACTAACAAAGAACAAAGGCCCCACTACACTTCACCCCATTAAAAACTCACAGAAACCCAACTGGAAATAAATTTTAAAACCCCTCTATAACTAGCCCAAACCCCCCCATCCATTCCAATCCTAAACTTCCTCCCAAACCAGTAGCTCAGAAACCCAAAAAACTCAAACACACATTGAAAATGAAATAACTGCTAATAAAAACAAAAACCCATGAAAAAATAAACCAAACCGACTCACTGAACTCAAAACTGTGCAACTGACCCTAAACATTACTACAAAAAGCCCCCAAAGCTCCACCTTTATGCTAACTCACAAATAAGAACAAATAATCGATAAAAATTATCTGAAAAATTAAAAAAAAACTAATTAAAAGCATACAAATAAAAAATCTAAACTATTAAAATACTAAAAATACCACTACCCGAATTTTAAAAAATGTTGCCTATAAAAACCCACCATAAAAATGCCCCTGTCCCCAAAGATAAAACTAAACAAAACCCATCACACCAGAAATAAATCGGAACTTGGGAAAGCTAAAACCGTAACACTCAAGAAGTACACCATATCCCTTCTGGTACACCAGCTACAAACAGCATAAAACAATACAATCAATTCTTAAAAACCACCTTTAAACCACTACCTTTTTAAGAAAACTTTCAACAATTTAAAAACGGCTTTTAACAAAAGCCATCTAATAAATTAACACCCAAAACTCCAGCAGCCGAGCTAGCCCTACCAAATCTCTCTGTTTATACATCCAATAAACAAAACCAAAATCCCAACAATATCCCAAGTCTATTAAAGAAACCTACTGAAATTAATCCTACTCAAGTACAAACCAACCCATCCATAAAGTTAGCCTCACTCAAAAAGAAAACAATGACAGAGAGTTAATAATACCAAGAAATAAAGCAACACACCATACACCACCAACGAATATAATATTCAAGGAAAAAAAACCACTTTTTTTTTTTTTTTTTTTTTTTTTTTTTTTAAACTAACTTCTTTTATTAGCTAGAACAAAGGATTTTGCCAGGACTGTAACAACAACTTCTTCTCCTCCTTCCTCTTCTTCTGAAACGTCCCATCTCATTCCCAAATTCCTTACAACTTTTGAGTTTCAATCCAAGCAAAAAGCAAAACTCGTGCACGTGTGCGTCGGATGCTCCTGCCAGGTTCTCCATTGCACCCCACATCTTCTTACACGTTCAGTCTTCGTGCTGTCCTGCCGGGGTGAGTTTCAGAGAAGGATTGGCACATGTGAAGAGAGGATTTCCCCTCCCTCCCTCCCTCCCCGCCCCCCGGAGCCGGTTTCCTTAGCGCATTTCAATAAATTCCAAGCCTGCAATGATGCACACTCGTCCCAAGGCTCACAGCAAGCACGCAGGAGCTCAGGCTTACTTGCTTCCATGGCTCTGTGCCTGAGATAGCTGAGGAAATTTCCCGTGACCCTCTGTTGCAATAAACTGGAATGCAAACTCGGCTCCATCTCAGAGCCTCAGTGGGAGGCAGGAGCACATCTGGCTGACCCACAAAAATCCTTTCTTGGGCGGCGGCACCGCGCTGGAAAGGGGAAACACGTGCTAGTGAACAGCAGCTCAGAAACAATTCTTGTCCAATGTTACCTGCTCTACTTGGCAGCTCACTAACACCAGTCTAATTTTATCACTGCAGGGAGAATTCTGTAGGAAAGTGTCTGATGAGCAGCGACAAGGGCTTCACTCCCTGCTACGCAGCCTGCAACACCCTTGAGAGAGCAGAGCAGCAAAGTCACCAAACTCTTCTTGCCGTGGGGCAGGGTAGAAGATCACTGTGGGAGGCACATAAAAAGAGGGGAAATGGTCTATAAATGCACAGACATTTGATTTCAGAAGCCCAGAGATAAGGATGTTCTCTAGGAAGCCAGACGTGACATGATATTTCTAAGATTTTCTTCTTCATTGAAGGAAATCTATGTGTATATATACACACTTAGAAATGATTGCGTGAGGTTTTTTTTTTTTTTTCTTTTGAAGCTCCAAGAATGATTTCCCATCTTGAGTCACTCAGGAAGAAATGGCCCCTGTGACTCAGGACAGAAGGGCTGCCTGCTCTTTTGATCATGACAGCTCTTGGCTGTACCCGGGAAGCAGGAGCAGCAGCCAGAGCTGAGGCTCAGCAGAGGCTGACCCCGGCCAGCCCCTTCCTCACTTCCCTGTGTCACAACCCTTCCAGGCAGAAGGACGCAAAGCAGGTTACGATTTCTCTCCTAGATATGTTTTTCGAAAATAATACTTCCAGGGGTGATCACAACGGGGGCACAGAAAAACACAAAGAATGAAAAGTACCGTGTTTGGTGTTTTAGCAAACGGTGTGTCTTCCCTACCATGTCCGGAAGCTGGATCGATGCACCAAACTTTTCACTGCACCCTTGTCCTTGCTTCTGCGCCATCTTCACCAGCTGCTCTTGGGAAGTGCTTGTATTGCCTCGGAAAGGTGATCACCCTGCACGAAACTGGAGGCTGAGCTTTCGGCCTCTGGAGGAGGGAGCCGCGCCGTGGATCCCGTCCCGATGGCGCTGCAGACGCCAGCACCCGCGGGAGGACTGGGGGGACTCCGAGCTCCACCTCTCTCTGCCCAGGCCCTGGGGAAGATGGGGGAGCTATTCTTCAGAAGCATCGCCCCTGCAATCATCACCTCCATCAACATTCTGAGAGCGCTTTTGGTTTTAACAAAGAGCAACCCTGATTTGCCATTTGCAGATCACAATGGGAATGAACCTGGAAGACAAAACGCAAGATCAATTCACAGCTGGACGTTCAAATCTTTTTCTCCAAAACCCAATCAACGTGCAGCTTCTCCCTTAAGCTGAAGTACGGACCAAAGTCATAGAATCGTTCAGGTCAGAAAGGACCTTCAGGCAGCGAAGATGAGCATTTAGGTGTGGCATGAAGCTTGGGGAGCACTGAAGAAGCTGTAAAAGTCAACTGATATTCTTTGGAAATTAAAAACAAAACGAAGTCATTAACTAACAAGGAATCCTCTGCGGAAACGACACACGGGACGGCCTGCGGGGGAGATGCCCGAAAGCCAAAGCTGCGCTTCAGTGGCATCTAAGGTGGGAATTTTGCAGAGTGCCTGTACACAAGTTTGCTTTCACTGGGATCAGTGAGCAGTGGCCACCGCAGAGCAGGAGGTGCTGTGGCTCAGAAGACCTGGCTGTGAAAAGTACAGGTTATTGTCCCCAAGCACATGCCAGCGGTCTGGAAAAGGGTGATCCGGCTTGACACTGCTGCTGTGCTTGCTAAAGGGGGGGAGCGGCTCAGTCCTCGTCACTCACCTGATGCTCCCAGTCGGGGCGCAGTCGAACGGCACCACTTGGCCGGGCTTCACCTCCCTGGCTATTTTCTGTGCAGGGAACTGCAATGCCATTGCAACTTTTCTGTTCTCGCATCATTCTTCTAGAAAAAAAAAAAACAATACGTTGAAGGGGAAACTGCCTTGTCACCGTCCCAAAATCCTTTATCGCTTGTGGTAACCCACGGCACACTCCCTGCCCGTGTTATCTTCACCTTAACTCTGTTTACAAGTGCCATGAATAAACCCAAATCCAACTGAGGAAGCTCCTCTTTGCTCACATTTCAATTCAAGGCTGGAACGATCACCTTGCAAAGAACTTTCCTCTACCGGTGCTAGATGCAAAAGAAAAAAAGCCAACCCAGGAATGCCTGCCACACCGGAGTACACAAAGCTGCTGCTGCTGCTGCTTCCAATGGCTTAGGCTGAGGGCTTCTCTGTTCTTCTTTTGCCCTTCTCACGGGAAGGACTGGCTTTGACTGTCTTTGAACTAGCTACAGATACGAAAGATTTAGTAAACAAGTATTCTTTAGCCCATTGCTCTTAAGAGTGTGTCCTGACAGATGTCTTCTTCCTCCTGAGGTTTAGACCACTGTTTGATCTTTTTTTCTTTTCCCCCCGCTTTTTTCCCCCCCTTTATTCCCTGAAGCATTTCACACCATGATGGGCAAAGGCCCAGCAGGAATTAGACTGAACACTGGACACGGAGACAAAAGAAAAGGCTGGAAGTTACTCTTGCTCTCCAGGCTGGCACTGCCAGCTCCTGAGGGCTCAGTCAGGACAGTCAACATTTCTGAGAGTACCTGTACACAGGCGTGTGCAGACCTTGGGTCCTGCCGCGGCTCGCAGCTGCAGGCTCAGACACGCGCGCCGAGCTCCTGGATCCTCCACGACAGAGCCGCCTCTCCCTGCTGATCCCGTGCTGTGCCTGCGGAGCAGGGAGGGAAGGAGAGGCACGCAGGGTAGCACAGTGGCAGTGCACAAGCTGCCAGGCCTCACCCATCGGACCTGCACCGAAGAGGAAATCTCACTTTTCAAAACTCTCCATCGTGCCATACAAAACACTGAATCCTTCCCAATCTGGAAGGGACAGCCTGGCATGATGCCCCTCAGGTCACATCTTACATAAAGGGTTCTTCTTCTCCTGCACAATGCTCTATAGTCTAGTTTTACTTTTTATCTTTCTATAGATATAAAAATACCTACAGAAACTATCGATATTCACGAAGCGACCTTCAATCGTAACAGCCAGGCCTCCGCATGACTGCGCTTAACTCCTGCTTAGCTCAGGGCATCTCCCTGTTCCTCAGGCTCCAGAAACCACTGAAACTCCCCTGTTTTCCCCGGGGGGCTGCCTGCTGGCAGCTGCCCTCCTCTCTCCAACGCGGTCACCTGCCAGGCTGTAATATTGACATTGTTGTGACTATCGAGTCATTGGAGACTCATCCACGCTTAAAGAAAATAAACCCCCTACTTTTAAGTACTAAATTCCCTACCAAAGCAAGCGTTTTACTGACGCGTACACGGGCATACCGGGCAGCTTATTTTCATTCGGAAAAATAAAATAAGCTTCCCCAGTACAAAAGCCCCCTCCAGCAGCAGAGGATGCACCCTGAGTACCTCGGCGAAGAGAGGCCACCACGCCAGTGCCCGTCAGCGGCCCCCCAAAACCCGCCCGCCCGCCCGCGGCGCTGCCGAGCCCACAGCCCGCCAGCCCCGCTCCGGAACCACCGCGGAAAGCCCCGACGGGCCGGCGCCGCCACGGGGGCGCCGTGCGGGCAGCGCAGCGAACGGACCGCGAGCCTCGACTGCGCCCCCCCTTCGTGCCGCCATCTTGGGAAGGTCACCCGGCTCCCGGCCGAGCCTCTCCCGAGTCCCGGGACGGCGGCGGCTGCGGGTCCCCGGCAGAGAGAGGCGTCCGTGCCATTGCCTGTCGGCGCCCGCCCGCCACCCGCCCGCCAGCGGCGCCACTGACCCACGGCCCGTGTGCCCGGCGCTGCATACCTCACGGAAAATCCCGCCGGGCCGGCGGGCAGGCAGTCTGGTGTACAGACCGCGGTGCTCCTTTTTCCCGCCCTTTTGGCCGCCATCTTGGGAAGGTCAAGCGCGTCCCGGCCGAGCCGCCCCCCAGGGCGCGATGGCGCGCGGGCCTCGGCACGGACGCGTCCCGGCCGCTGCCCGTCCGGGGGGCGGTACCGCGCTCGGCTGCGGGCGGGGAAGGCGGGCAAAAAACCGGCTGCCATCCCCCAGAAAATCCTCTGAAATAAACGCCGAAAACCTGCCTCTTACCCAACAGGAACGAAACAAGCGCCCTTTCTTTAAAACCCTATTTAAATCTATTTTAGATTTAAATGTTTCATGTTTACATTCACATGCATCTTTATACCGGACATTGATGCGTTAAGTAATTTGTATAATATATTACATCTACTCCTATGGTTTGTGTTTATTTATGTTTTGCGTTTTTATACATATCTGTCTATATCGATTGTATATTTCTTTCTTTAGATTTCTATTTATATAATACTTCTATTATTCAAAATAAAAACCCTGTCTCTAACAAAATAAATACAACCCCCCCTTATTTTAAACGACATTGAAATATTTTTATTTCTACTTCCTATAATTATATTCACATATGATTCTTTCGTTTCTTTTGATGCATTATAATAGTGATTACATATAAGACATATAAAATTCTAAAAAAGTATTTAAATTATTATTTCTATTATGTATCATATCTACTGCTACAACTGATTTTTTCTTATATTTTTAAATTTTATATATATCTGTATGTATTTATGATCTATTTCTATCCTTAGATTTCTACCTTTATATTATTTGTATCTCAAATTTTTCCAATCAAAACTCTGCCTATTGACAAAAAAACCCCCGCTTTACTATTTAAAAATATTTTTATATTTATAATTTTCATATTTATATTTATAATTTGTTATATAGTATACGATAACATATTGATGTACTCTACTTATATATATCCAATACACATTTCCTATAATCTATTATCATAAGATATATACAGTATTACTTGTATTATGTATTGTATCGGTTTTTATTATTCTGTATTTATAATTATCTTATATTTTTATATATGTCTGCATATATTTGTCATCCATTTCTATATTTATATTTTGATTGGGGCTTTGTTTCTATTTATAATCTAGATCTTTAGATATCTATAAACATATGTAATACTCTGTATTAAAAATTATAATAGCTTATTGTAATATATAATGATTCATGTTACATGTTTCACTTTTATATATTCGGTCTATATTTAAATTTTAAGGGGTTTTATTCCCATTTTTATACATCTATTTGTTTTGTTTCATTATCGTTATAGTTATAATTTTACATTTAAAATCCAATTCCTAAATAATAGGACAAAACAAACAGCATCAAATTCCCACCAATATCCTCCAAAAGCATCCAGATACCTCCACCAGCCAACCGACGGCCAGCAAAAAGCCACCCAACGCTCTTTGCCGTAACAATTCTCATCACATCAGAAAAATGCAACGACTATAAAAGAAAACCCAATAGAAACGCACACAGCAAATCACAAAAACTACGAAGAAAAATTCAAACCACCTTACTAAACTCCAAACAGTGCCAATGACCCGAACTTTAAAAAAAAAAAAAAAACCAAAAACCAAAATTCTACCTCTACACTAAGTCAAAGAATAACCAATACTCTGTAAAAATAACTTGAAAACCCGAACTAATTAACGAAATAGAAAAAAATCTCAACCACTACAAAATAAGAAAATAACTACCCAAATAAAAAAACTACTTAAAAAGACCCACCCTATAAATACCCATGTTCCAAAAAAAACCCCTGATAAACAACAACCAAATATATCAAAGGCCAAAAAAACAAACACACAAATAAAAAGCACCACCAAAAAAACCCAACCAAAAACCCAACCGAAAACTTAAATTTAAATAAACTTAAATTTACAACAACAACAAAAAAATCCTAACTGATTAAACCCATAGTGCCTCAATCTATCAAAATAAAATGCCGCCTAGAAACGAACACAAAGCCTAAGGAGAAACGGAACCATAAACAATATCTCCCAAATGATCCGTCACAATAAAACGTACGCTACAATCGAACAAACCAAATAAATGAAAGCCCTGTAAGACGATAAACACAAACGCAATTATCAATATCTTTAAAACCCCGCTGCTATTAACTACCTGACGCTACCTCAAGCCCACCAGAACAAACGCTACACACTCACGCTACTAAAAGCCACCACAACAGAATTAAACGCCTAACCTCTACTTCACGCTACGACCCATAAAAACCATCGCACACCTTTAGAAAACATCGCACACCCCGGCAAAAAAAAAAAAAAAAAAAAAAAAAAAAAAAAAAAAAAAAAAAAAAATCCGACAACAAAACTCCATTCAAAACAAACCTTCATCGTCACCACCTGAACCGAGATCCACAGCATTCAGGAAAAACACCCTATCCCTTAGCATCCAGCAACTGCAAACAGAACGAAGCGATGCAATCGATTCCCAAAACCCGCCTCGAAACCACGACGTCCAAGAACTTTCAGCAATCGAAGCCCGCGCTGCCGGCACGGACGGAGCGCGGCTGCCGGCAGGACAGCGGCTCCTCCGGCGCGCAGGGGCGGCGCCGCCCCGGAGCCCCCCGCCCGCTCCCCCGGCCCGGCGGGGCCGGCACCGGGCCCAGGGGGCCCCGGCGGCGCCCGAGCCCCGCGCCCGGAGCGGGCAGAGCGGCCGGCACCGGCCGGGCCAGCGCAGGGCCCGGGCCGCCTCTCCCGCCCGCCGGCCCGGCACAGCCCCGCTCGGCTCCGGCACGGCTCGCACCGGCGCTGCCGCGGCAGCCCCGCCGCGCCAAATTCCCCGCCCGCCTCAGCGAGCGCGCGCCCGGGCGGTGCCGGGAGGGCTCCCGAGCGGGAACGTTCTGGGCCGGGCCACGGGCAGAAGAAGCGCCCTGGAATGCAGCGGCGCGGCCCGATCGCAAGCCTGCGAACGCTGCGAGAGCTGGAGGTGCCCGCAATTGTACCCCGAAACTGACGCCGCGGGCGGGGCTCACCTCGCTTCAACAAGGGCGAATAAATGTGTGTTCTCCCCTTCAGTTTCATCCCCTGTCATAACAGAAAATAAGGGGCTCTCCTCAAATGAAAGCCTTCAACCGATGGCAAAGAGGGATTTTGACCTCAATTCGAACCCTCGAGAAGGAGGGACAACAGGGCTGCCCCCTCAATTTAAACCTTAGGATGATGAAAATGGGGTGGCTGCCTTCAAATCAAACTCACAATACGACCACGATATTTTTCCAATTGCCCTTAAAAAAGAACGCAGGGATTCCCTGTCGCCCCTGTGATACCCCTAACAGCCTGGAAAAGGCAGGTTTTCCTTCAACCAACACCCTTAAAACCGCAAGTGAAGGGGGATCCCCCCCCGGTTCAAACACAGACAATAATAGAAGAGTAGCTGCTTCCCTCTCCTTAATTTCTTTTGTCCTCATAAGCTCCATTTTTGTTCCTGGGGAACCGGGGAGGGACTGGCAAGATGAAATTGAGAAGGGAAAGGACAAAAGTCCCCGCTCCGAGTCCACACGGGCTCACCTGTTCGGCTGCCGCTTCCCGGCACAAAGCTCTGTCTCTCGGCACCTCCTTTAAGCAACGCTCCACGTATCCAAGCGCGCATCCTGGTGTTCCCCCAGAGCCCGGGAGAAGCTCTCACCGTCCTTCCGTGAGACAGCCCCGGGAGCCCCGCTACTCAGCAGCACCATGCAAAAGGGAGCTGAGGCAAACCCTCCCCCTAAAACAGACCCCGGCAGGAGCCGGCCCCTCCTCATCCTCACAACTCACACCTGGGGCTGCTCCGAGCCCTCATCATCGTCACACTCACACCTGGCGCTGCTCCGAGCCCTCATCATCGTCACACTCACACCTGGCGCTGGTGCCACTCTCCAACAGCGCCTCTCGGTGACCAGCGCAGAGCCCGCTTCTCACAGACCCAGAGCAAACAGAAATCTGCTACGGGTGTTGGCTTTTCTCATTCCGTCTGGTTCCACAACTAAAGCGCGTTCGTGCGCTGATGGCATTGAGAGAAAGCTTTCCAGGGGAGAGAACTGTCATTCAGGTAGCACACTTTGATACACCTTCAGAAAAAGCAGAATCAGCGCCAACTCCTAAGACCCCTGCTGAGGAACCCAGCCCTCCTTGGGACACCCAATGCACCTCGAAAAAGGAGGGGAGAAGTTCTTGTGCTGAACTCGGCACGGTCCGTCTAAACTCGGTCCTATTCGGTTCTTCGGCTCCACTCGGCTATTTCCGTCCACACTCGGCTATTTTCGGTTCTTCGGCTCCACTCGGCTATTGTCGGCTAGCCTCGGGGGGCTGCAGTACCGCGCTCTGCCCACCAGGCGGCAAAAAAGCAAAAAAAAGTCAACCAAGAACAACCCAAGCCTTTCTTTTAAACAATATTTAAATATATTTTATTTTCAAATTTTTCATGTTTATACCCAAATTTCGATTTAGAATGTATATTGATGCCTAATGTTGATTTCTATATTTATAATTTTCTATTTATATATACATTTATAGTCTATATTTAATCGATTCCTATTACTTAGATTTATTAATATATTTTACATATTGATTATATATTTCTGGTTAAGATTTTATAATTCTGTAACAATCATATGATTTCAAATAAAACCCCTGCCTCTACCCAAATAAAAGCCAAAAAGAACCCCTTTCTTTTAAACTTTATTTAATTTTTTTTAAATTACATTTTTCATATTTATACTCCCATTTACAGTTTAAATGTGTATTCATGTATAGTGTCATTTGTGTTCTATATTACATCTCTCCCTATTATATTTATTTCTATTTTATATTTCTCTATCTATATATTTATATCCTGATTATATATTTCTATATTTAGAAATAGACAAAAATAATATCTATATTCATATTATTTAAAACAAAACCCCTGCCTCTAACCCAATAAAAACGAAAAAAAAAAAAACAAACCACCAACCCTTTGTTGTAAAAAATATTTGAATTTTTTTTTTTAGATTTATATTCCTTTCTATTTAAAATGTATATTGATGTACAACGTTTATTTGTACATTTATGTTTATCGTTTTCTATCTGTATATAAATTTATATTCTATATTACATACATTCCTATTGTTTATATTTATTTATATATTTTTATACATATGTTTTTATCTTGATTATACATGTCTGGTTAAGTTTTTTACTTCTGTAACACTTCTATTATTTAAAAAAATAAACCTGCCTCGAACCAAATAAAAGCCGAGAAGAACCACTTTTTTTTAACTGTATTTAATTTTTTTTTTACTTATGGTTTTTATATTTAGACTCACATTTACATTTCAAATGTATATTAATGTATATATTAATTATTTCTGCTCTCTATTACTTCTCTTCCTATTATTTCTATTGATTTATACTTTATATCTACATTTATATCCTGATTATATAGTTCTAGATTTAGAAATATAAAACAATAATATCTATATTCATATTATTTAAAATAAAAGCCCTGCCTCTAACCAAATAAAAACGAAAAGAACCCTTTCTTTTAACCTATATTTACATATCTTTATATTTACAATTTTCATATTTATATACACATTCATACGAATGAATTATTTTGCCGCCTAATATTATTTATATTCTAAATGACACCTCTTCGTATTACTTACATATATTCATATTTAAATTTAAATTTATCGTTTAGTTATAGGTGTATATCTTGATACATTTATTTTATCTTTCTCTATTTAGATATAGAAAATATTTCTAAAATATTTACATTATTTAAAATAAAACCCTTGCCTCTAACCAAATGAAAACCAGAAACACCCCTTTATTTACAACCTATTTAAAGATTTAAAATAATTTTGTTATGCATAATTATATTTACATGTCCATTTATAATTTTTATTCGTTATATTTATAGATGTGATATATAGTCTAGAGAAAACCTTTTGATCTATCAGATATATTATTTTTATAATAGGTATTTCTATAAGTTTAATTTATTTACATTAGATATTTACAGGTATCGGTATAGATAGTATATATTTGTATAGTCGGATTTATATTTTTATATTATTTATATTTATATTATTTTTCAAAAACTCCAGCCTATAACCTAATAAAAACCAAAAAAGCCCCAATTTATTTTCAACGACATTTAAATATTTTTCTGTTTACGATCCCTATTTCTATCTCTTTGTACAGATCTCTATCCCTCTACCGCCCTTTTTGCGGTCGCTTCCAACGCCTGGGGATGGGCAGGGCGCTGGCTCGGGGGGGCTGCAGTACCGCTCTCTGTCCACAAGGCGGCAGACTTACCGGGAGGGGCGCGCTTCGATTTTCCCGCCCTTTATGCCGCCACCTTGAGAAGGTCAAGCGAGTCCGCGACATCCGCGACACTCCACTCCCAACATGGCGGCCAAACGAGGACCCCCCCCCCCCACCGTGAGGCGTTTACGCAGATGCCTGTCAGAAACACGCCAAATTACAACCGTCCGCGACTCACCTGAGCTCACAGCCCGCGTCCGAGGCACTTGATACGCCACAAAAAATCCCGCCGTGGCCGCGCAGGCGTCAGGGTGCTGTGCAGGCAGTCCGGTTAGACCGACCGCGGGGCCTTCTTTTTCACCGCCATCTTGAGAAGGTCAGAGAAAGTCCGCGACATTCGCGACACGCCACTCTCAACATGGCGGCCGCGAGAAGACCCCCCCCCCCCCCCCGCAGCAGAGAGAGGCGTTTACGCAGATGCCTGTCAGAAACCCGCCGAAAAGCGCCCGCCCACCGCGCCGCTGAGCCGACAGCCCGCGTCCGGGACACATGAAACGCCACAGAAAATCCTGCCGGGGACGCCCTGGCGCCGGGGTGCCGTGCAGGCAGTTCGGTTAGACGGACCGCGGGTCTTCAACTTGCCCGCCCTTTTGGCCGCCACCTTGAGAAGGTCAAGCGGCTCCGCGACACCCGCCGCACGCCACTCCCAACATGGCGGCAGCGGGGACGCCCGCCCGTGCCGGGCTGCAGTACCGCGCTCTGCCCACAAGGCGGCAGCACCGCCGCGCGCCCCAGCCGGGGGCAGCCGCGCGCCTTGGGGCTGCGGGCAGGGAAGGCGGCGAGAGAGAACAGGGGCGGCCCCCGCCGAAAACTCCTCTGAAAGAAATGCCAAAAAATAAGCCGGAAGAAATTAAACCCTGCCTCTCACCCAATAAGAAACAAAAAGAAAAACACAAAACAAAAAAACCCCCAAAAACCAGCCCAAACCCGAACATTCCTTTAAAACAGTATCTATTTTACTTTTTATATTTTTTCATATTTATATTCACATTTATATCTATCATGTATATATTGGTGTATCATGTAATTTAACAATTTATACTTACAAATTTCTATTTAGATAGAAATTGAATTTCTAGATTTCATCTGTTCCCATTACTTAGGTTTATTTCTATGGTTTTATACATATTTTTATATACTGATTAGATATTTCGGGTTAAGATTTTTACTTCTGTAACACTTACATTATTTCTAATTAAACCCCTGCCTTTACCCAAACAAAAGCCAAAAAGAACCCCTTTCCTTTAAAATGTATTTCATTAGTTTTTATTTTATTTTTCATATTTATACTCGTATATATCTTAATGTATGGTGGCATTTGTGTTCTATATTACACCTCTTCCTATTATTTATATATATTTCTAGCTTATATTTCTATATCTGTACTTTCATATCTTCTTTCTATATTTCGATATTTAGAAATATCAAACAATAATATCTATATTCATATTATTTAAAACAAAAACCCTGCCTCACACCAAATAAAAAGAAAAAACGACCTTTCTTTTAAATTATATTAACATATTTTATAGTAATATTTTTCGTATTTATTTTCCCATTTATATTTATAATTTCAATTGCCCTATAATGTTATTGACATTCTAGATTACATCTCTTCACATTACTTACACATATTTATATTTAGGTTTACATTTAGAGTTTAATTATAGTTACATATCTTTATATAATATATTTCTATATTTCGATTTACATTTCTATAATACTTGCCTTGTTTAAAATAAAGCCCCTGTCTCTAACCAAATAAAAACCAAAGACACCCCTTCGGTTAAACCGTATTTAAAAGTTTAAAAATAATTTCATTTTTCATCATTATATTCACATGTCCATTTCTATTTTTTACTATATTTATAGATTATCTAGTATAGAGAATGCCTTGAAGAACAGACCTGTCTTTATACTATATATTTATATTACTTATATTTAGTTATATTAAATATTTATAGGTATCAGTAGATATATTATAGATTTGTATAGTTGGATTTATAGTTTTATATTATTTATATTTCTACTATTTATAAAAGAACCCAGCCTATAAGCTAAAAAAAACAAAAAAAAAAATCCCCAATTTCTTTTAAACTATAGTGAATATTTTTATATTTACAATCTCTACTTATATATATTTGTGTATATATATTAGACTCTATTTTCCATATATTATAGTATGTCACAATAACATACATTATATGATAGTTTTATATATTTATCTGTTTTCCATGTTTATGTTTACAGTTATAGTTTTAGATTTCCTTTCAAATTTATTTTTATTTCTCTTTTGACCTGTCTAGTAAACCATATCAACTCACTCACCTGACCCGTCAGAACCACAGAAATCCCGACGCGCCTCGGTCAGCGCCGGCGCGCAGGGCACGCTCGTCCCGTCGCAGCACATCCAAACAAAACCTATTTCTGCTACTAACAAAGAACAAAGGCCCCACTACACTTCACCCCATTAAAAACTCACAGAAACCCAACTGGAAATAAATTTTAAAACCCCTCTATAACTAGCCCAAACCCCCCCATCCATTCCAATCCTAAACTTCCTCCCAAACCAGTAGCTCAGAAACCCAAAAAACTCAAACACACATTGAAAATGAAATAACTGCTAATAAAAACAAAAACCCATGAAAAAATAAACCAAACCGACTCACTGAACTCAAAACTGTGCAACTGACCCTAAACATTACTACAAAAAGCCCCCAAAGCTCCACCTTTATGCTAACTCACAAATAAGAACAAATAATCGATAAAAATTATCTGAAAAATTAAAAAAAAACTAATTAAAAGCATACAAATAAAAAATCTAAACTATTAAAATACTAAAAATACCACTACCCGAATTTTAAAAAATGTTGCCTATAAAAACCCACCATAAAAATGCCCCTGTCCCCAAAGATAAAACTAAACAAAACCCATCACACCAGAAATAAATCGGAACTTGGGAAAGCTAAAACCGTAACACTCAAGAAGTACACCATATCCCTTCTGGTACACCAGCTACAAACAGCATAAAACAATACAATCAATTCTTAAAAACCACCTTTAAACCACTACCTTTTTAAGAAAACTTTCAACAATTTAAAAACGGCTTTTAACAAAAGCCATCTAATAAATTAACACCCAAAACTCCAGCAGCCGAGCTAGCCCTACCAAATCTCTCTGTTTATACATCCAATAAACAAAACCAAAATCCCAACAATATCCCAAGTCTATTAAAGAAACCTACTGAAATTAATCCTACTCAAGTACAAACCAACCCATCCATAAAGTTAGCCTCACTCAAAAAGAAAACAATGACAGAGAGTTAATAATACCAAGAAATAAAGCAACACACCATACACCACCAACGAATATAATATTCAAGGAAAAAAAACCACTTTTTTTTTTTTTTTTTTTTTTTTTTTTTTTTAAACTAACTTCTTTTATTAGCTAGAACAAAGGATTTTGCCAGGACTGTAACAACAACTTCTTCTCCTCCTTCCTCTTCTTCTGAAACGTCCCATCTCATTCCCAAATTCCTTACAACTTTTGAGTTTCAATCCAAGCAAAAAGCAAAACTCGTGCACGTGTGCGTCGGATGCTCCTGCCAGGTTCTCCATTGCACCCCACATCTTCTTACACGTTCAGTCTTCGTGCTGTCCTGCCGGGGTGAGTTTCAGAGAAGGATTGGCACATGTGAAGAGAGGATTTCCCCTCCCTCCCTCCCTCCCCGCCCCCCGGAGCCGGTTTCCTTAGCGCATTTCAATAAATTCCAAGCCTGCAATGATGCACACTCGTCCCAAGGCTCACAGCAAGCACGCAGGAGCTCAGGCTTACTTGCTTCCATGGCTCTGTGCCTGAGATAGCTGAGGAAATTTCCCGTGACCCTCTGTTGCAATAAACTGGAATGCAAACTCGGCTCCATCTCAGAGCCTCAGTGGGAGGCAGGAGCACATCTGGCTGACCCACAAAAATCCTTTCTTGGGCGGCGGCACCGCGCTGGAAAGGGGAAACACGTGCTAGTGAACAGCAGCTCAGAAACAATTCTTGTCCAATGTTACCTGCTCTACTTGGCAGCTCACTAACACCAGTCTAATTTTATCACTGCAGGGAGAATTCTGTAGGAAAGTGTCTGATGAGCAGCGACAAGGGCTTCACTCCCTGCTACGCAGCCTGCAACACCCTTGAGAGAGCAGAGCAGCAAAGTCACCAAACTCTTCTTGCCGTGGGGCAGGGTAGAAGATCACTGTGGGAGGCACATAAAAAGAGGGGAAATGGTCTATAAATGCACAGACATTTGATTTCAGAAGCCCAGAGATAAGGATGTTCTCTAGGAAGCCAGACGTGACATGATATTTCTAAGATTTTCTTCTTCATTGAAGGAAATCTATGTGTATATATACACACTTAGAAATGATTGCGTGAGGTTTTTTTTTTTTTTTCTTTTGAAGCTCCAAGAATGATTTCCCATCTTGAGTCACTCAGGAAGAAATGGCCCCTGTGACTCAGGACAGAAGGGCTGCCTGCTCTTTTGATCATGACAGCTCTTGGCTGTACCCGGGAAGCAGGAGCAGCAGCCAGAGCTGAGGCTCAGCAGAGGCTGACCCCGGCCAGCCCCTTCCTCACTTCCCTGTGTCACAACCCTTCCAGGCAGAAGGACGCAAAGCAGGTTACGATTTCTCTCCTAGATATGTTTTTCGAAAATAATACTTCCAGGGGTGATCACAACGGGGGCACAGAAAAACACAAAGAATGAAAAGTACCGTGTTTGGTGTTTTAGCAAACGGTGTGTCTTCCCTACCATGTCCGGAAGCTGGATCGATGCACCAAACTTTTCACTGCACCCTTGTCCTTGCTTCTGCGCCATCTTCACCAGCTGCTCTTGGGAAGTGCTTGTATTGCCTCGGAAAGGTGATCACCCTGCACGAAACTGGAGGCTGAGCTTTCGGCCTCTGGAGGAGGGAGCCGCGCCGTGGATCCCGTCCCGATGGCGCTGCAGACGCCAGCACCCGCGGGAGGACTGGGGGGACTCCGAGCTCCACCTCTCTCTGCCCAGGCCCTGGGGAAGATGGGGGAGCTATTCTTCAGAAGCATCGCCCCTGCAATCATCACCTCCATCAACATTCTGAGAGCGCTTTTGGTTTTAACAAAGAGCAACCCTGATTTGCCATTTGCAGATCACAATGGGAATGAACCTGGAAGACAAAACGCAAGATCAATTCACAGCTGGACGTTCAAATCTTTTTCTCCAAAACCCAATCAACGTGCAGCTTCTCCCTTAAGCTGAAGTACGGACCAAAGTCATAGAATCGTTCAGGTCAGAAAGGACCTTCAGGCAGCGAAGATGAGCATTTAGGTGTGGCATGAAGCTTGGGGAGCACTGAAGAAGCTGTAAAAGTCAACTGATATTCTTTGGAAATTAAAAACAAAACGAAGTCATTAACTAACAAGGAATCCTCTGCGGAAACGACACAAGGGACGGCCTGCGGGGGAGATGCCCGAAAGCCAAAGCTGCGCTTCAGTGGCATCTAAGGTGGGAATTTTGCAGAGTGCCTGTACACAAGTTTGCTTTCACTGGGATCAGTGAGCAGTGGCCACCGCAGAGCAGGAGGTGCTGTGGCTCAGAAGACCTGGCTGTGAAAAGTACAGGTTATTGTCCCCAAGCACATGCCAGCGGTCTGGAAAAGGGTGATCCGGCTTGACACTGCTGCTGTGCTTGCTAAAGGGGGGGAGCGGCTCAGTCCTCGTCACTCACCTGATGCTCCCAGTCGGGGCGCAGTCGAACGGCACCACTTGGCCGGGCTTCACCTCCCTGGCTATTTTCTGTGCAGGGAACTGCAATGCCATTGCAACTTTTCTGTTCTCGCATCATTCTTCTAGAAAAAAAAAAAACAATACGTTGAAGGGGAAACTGCCTTGTCACCGTCCCAAAATCCTTTATCGCTTGTGGTAACCCACGGCACACTCCCTGCCCGTGTTATCTTCACCTTAACTCTGTTTACAAGTGCCATGAATAAACCCAAATCCAACTGAGGAAGCTCCTCTTTGCTCACATTTCAATTCAAGGCTGGAACGATCACCTTGCAAAGAACTTTCCTCTACCGGTGCTAGATGCAAAAGAAAAAAAGCCAACCCAGGAATGCCTGCCACACCGGAGTACACAAAGCTGCTGCTGCTGCTGCTTCCAATGGCTTAGGCTGAGGGCTTCTCTGTTCTTCTTTTGCCCTTCTCACGGGAAGGACTGGCTTTGACTGTCTTTGAACTAGCTACAGATACGAAAGATTTAGTAAACAAGTATTCTTTAGCCCATTGCTCTTAAGAGTGTGTCCTGACAGATGTCTTCTTCCTCCTGAGGTTTAGACCACTGTTTGATCTTTTTTTCTTTTCCCCCCGCTTTTTTCCCCCCCTTTATTCCCTGAAGCATTTCACACCATGATGGGCAAAGGCCCAGCAGGAATTAGACTGAACACTGGACACGGAGACAAAAGAAAAGGCTGGAAGTTACTCTTGCTCTCCAGGCTGGCACTGCCAGCTCCTGAGGGCTCAGTCAGGACAGTCAACATTTCTGAGAGTACCTGTACACAGGCGTGTGCAGACCTTGGGTCCTGCCGCGGCTCGCAGCTGCAGGCTCAGACACGCGCGCCGAGCTCCTGGATCCTCCACGACAGAGCCGCCTCTCCCTGCTGATCCCGTGCTGTGCCTGCGGAGCAGGGAGGGAAGGAGAGGCACGCAGGGTAGCACAGTGGCAGTGCACAAGCTGCCAGGCCTCACCCATCGGACCTGCACCGAAGAGGAAATCTCACTTTTCAAAACTCTCCATCGTGCCATACAAAACACTGAATCCTTCCCAATCTGGAAGGGACAGCCTGGCATGATGCCCCTCAGGTCACATCTTACATAAAGGGTTCTTCTTCTCCTGCACAATGCTCTATAGTCTAGTTTTACTTTTTATCTTTCTATAGATATAAAAATACCTACAGAAACTATCGATATTCACGAAGCGACCTTCAATCGTAACAGCCAGGCCTCCGCATGACTGCGCTTAACTCCTGCTTAGCTCAGGGCATCTCCCTGTTCCTCAGGCTCCAGAAACCACTGAAACTCCCCTGTTTTCCCCGGGGGGCTGCCTGCTGGCAGCTGCCCTCCTCTCTCCAACGCGGTCACCTGCCAGGCTGTAATATTGACATTGTTGTGACTATCGAGTCATTGGAGACTCATCCACGCTTAAAGAAAATAAACCCCCTACTTTTAAGTACTAAATTCCCTACCAAAGCAAGCGTTTTACTGACGCGTACACGGGCATACCGGGCAGCTTATTTTCATTCGGAAAAATAAAATAAGCTTCCCCAGTACAAAAGCCCCCTCCAGCAGCAGAGGATGCACCCTGAGTACCTCGGCGAAGAGAGGCCACCACGCCAGTGCCCGTCAGCGGCCCCCCAAAACCCGCCCGCCCGCCCGCGGCGCTGCCGAGCCCACAGCCCGCCAGCCCCGCACCGGAACCACCGCGGAAAGCCCCGACGGGCCGGCGCCGCCACGGGGGCGCCGTGCGGGCAGCGCAGCGAACGGACCGCGAGCCTCGACTGCGCCCCCCCTTCGTGCCGCCATCTTGGGAAGGTCACCCGGCTCCCGGCCGAGCCTCTCCCGAGTCCCGGGACGGCGGCGGCTGCGGGTCCCCGGCAGAGAGAGGCGTCCGTGCCATTGCCTGTCGGCGCCCGCCCGCCACCCGCCCGCCAGCGGCGCCACTGACCCACGGCCCGTGTGCCCGGCGCTGCATACCTCACGGAAAATCCCGCCGGGCCGGCGGGCAGGCAGTCTGGTGTACAGACCGCGGTGCTCCTTTTTCCCGCCCTTTTGGCCGCCATCTTGGGAAGGTCAAGCGCGTCCCGGCCGAGCCGCCCCCCAGGGCGCGATGGCGCGCGGGCCTCGGCACGGACGCGTCCCGGCCGCTGCCCGTCCGGGGGGCGGTACCGCGCTCGGCTGCGGGCGGGGAAGGCGGGCAAAAAACCGGCTGCCATCCCCCAGAAAATCCTCTGAAATAAACGCCGAAAACCTGCCTCTTACCCAACAGGAACGAAACAAGCGCCCTTTCTTTAAAACCCTATTTAAATCTATTTTAGATTTAAATGTTTCATGTTTACATTCACATGCATCTTTATACCGGACATTGATGCGTTAAGTAATTTGTATAATATATTACATCTACTCCTATGGTTTGTGTTTATTTATGTTTTGCGTTTTTATACATATCTGTCTATATCGATTGTATATTTCTTTCTTTAGATTTCTATTTATATAATACTTCTATTATTCAAAATAAAAACCCTGTCTCTAACAAAATAAATACAACCCCCCCTTATTTTAAACGACATTGAAATATTTTTATTTCTACTTCCTATAATTATATTCACATATGATTCTTTCGTTTCTTTTGATGCATTATAATAGTGATTACATATAAGACATATAAAATTCTAAAAAAGTATTTAAATTATTATTTCTATTATGTATCATATCTACTGCTACAACTGATTTTTTCTTATATTTTTAAATTTTATATATATCTGTATGTATTTATGATCTATTTCTATCCTTAGATTTCTACCTTTATATTATTTGTATCTCAAATTTTTCCAATCAAAACTCTGCCTATTGACAAAAAAACCCCCGCTTTACTATTTAAAAATATTTTTATATTTATAATTTTCATATTTATATTTATAATTTGTTATATAGTATACGATAACATATTGATGTACTCTACTTATATATATCCAATACACATTTCCTATAATCTATTATCATAAGATATATACAGTATTACTTGTATTATGTATTGTATCGGTTTTTATTATTCTGTATTTATAATTATCTTATATTTTTATATATGTCTGCATATATTTGTCATCCATTTCTATATTTATATTTTGATTGGGGCTTTGTTTCTATTTATAATCTAGATCTTTAGATATCTATAAACATATGTAATACTCTGTATTAAAAATTATAATAGCTTATTGTAATATATAATGATTCATGTTACATGTTTCACTTTTATATATTCGGTCTATATTTAAATTTTAAGGGGTTTTATTCCCATTTTTATACATCTATTTGTTTTGTTTCATTATCGTTATAGTTATAATTTTACATTTAAAATCCAATTCCTAAATAATAGGACAAAACAAACAGCATCAAATTCCCACCAATATCCTCCAAAAGCATCCAGATACCTCCACCAGCCAACCGACGGCCAGCAAAAAGCCACCCAACGCTCTTTGCCGTAACAATTCTCATCACATCAGAAAAATGCAACGACTATAAAAGAAAACCCAATAGAAACGCACACAGCAAATCACAAAAACTACGAAGAAAAATTCAAACCACCTTACTAAACTCCAAACAGTGCCAATGACCCGAACTTTAAAAAAAAAAAAAAAACCAAAAACCAAAATTCTACCTCTACACTAAGTCAAAGAATAACCAATACTCTGTAAAAATAACTTGAAAACCCGAACTAATTAACGAAATAGAAAAAAATCTCAACCACTACAAAATAAGAAAATAACTACCCAAATAAAAAAACTACTTAAAAAGACCCACCCTATAAATACCCATGTTCCAAAAAAAACCCCTGATAAACAACAACCAAATATATCAAAGGCCAAAAAAACAAACACACAAATAAAAAGCACCACCAAAAAAACCCAACCAAAAACCCAACCGAAAACTTAAATTTAAATAAACTTAAATTTACAACAACAACAAAAAAATCCTAACTGATTAAACCCATAGTGCCTCAATCTATCAAAATAAAATGCCGCCTAGAAACGAACACAAAGCCTAAGGAGAAACGGAACCATAAACAATATCTCCCAAATGATCCGTCACAATAAAACGTACGCTACAATCGAACAAACCAAATAAATGAAAGCCCTGTAAGACGATAAACACAAACGCAATTATCAATATCTTTAAAACCCCGCTGCTATTAACTACCTGACGCTACCTCAAGCCCACCAGAACAAACGCTACACACTCACGCTACTAAAAGCCACCACAACAGAATTAAACGCCTAACCTCTACTTCACGCTACGACCCATAAAAACCATCGCACACCTTTAGAAAACATCGCACACCCCGGCAAAAAAAAAAAAAAAAAAAAAAAAAAAAAAAAAAAAAAAAAAAAAATCCGACAACAAAACTCCATTCAAAACAAACCTTCATCGTCACCACCTGAACCGAGATCCACAGCATTCAGGAAAAACACCCTATCCCTTAGCATCCAGCAACTGCAAACAGAACGAAGCGATGCAATCGATTCCCAAAACCCGCCTCGAAACCACGACGTCCAAGAACTTTCAGCAATCGAAGCCCGCGCTGCCGGCACGGACGGAGCGCGGCTGCCGGCAGGACAGCGGCTCCTCCGGCGCGCAGGGGCGGCGCCGCCCCGGAGCCCCCCGCCCGCTCCCCCGGCCCGGCGGGGCCGGCACCGGGCCCAGGGGGCCCCGGCGGCGCCCGAGCCCCGCGCCCGGAGCGGGCAGAGCGGCCGGCACCGGCCGGGCCAGCGCAGGGCCCGGGCCGCCTCTCCCGCCCGCCGGCCCGGCACAGCCCCGCTCGGCTCCGGCACGGCTCGCACCGGCGCTGCCGCGGCAGCCCCGCCGCGCCAAATTCCCCGCCCGCCTCAGCGAGCGCGCGCCCGGGCGGTGCCGGGAGGGCTCCCGAGCGGGAACGTTCTGGGCCGGGCCACGGGCAGAAGAAGCGCCCTGGAATGCAGCGGCGCGGCCCGATCGCAAGCCTGCGAACGCTGCGAGAGCTGGAGGTGCCCGCAATTGTACCCCGAAACTGACGCCGCGGGCGGGGCTCACCTCGCTTCAACAAGGGCGAATAAATGTGTGTTCTCCCCTTCAGTTTCATCCCCTGTCATAACAGAAAATAAGGGGCTCTCCTCAAATGAAAGCCTTCAACCGATGGCAAAGAGGGATTTTGACCTCAATTCGAACCCTCGAGAAGGAGGGACAACAGGGCTGCCCCCTCAATTTAAACCTTAGGATGATGAAAATGGGGTGGCTGCCTTCAAATCAAACTCACAATACGACCACGATATTTTTCCAATTGCCCTTAAAAAAGAACGCAGGGATTCCCTGTCGCCCCTGTGATACCCCTAACAGCCTGGAAAAGGCAGGTTTTCCTTCAACCAACACCCTTAAAACCGCAAGTGAAGGGGGATCCCCCCCCGGTTCAAACACAGACAATAATAGAAGAGTAGCTGCTTCCCTCTCCTTAATTTCTTTTGTCCTCATAAGCTCCATTTTTGTTCCTGGGGAACCGGGGAGGGACTGGCAAGATGAAATTGAGAAGGGAAAGGACAAAAGTCCCCGCTCCGAGTCCACACGGGCTCACCTGTTCGGCTGCCGCTTCCCGGCACAAAGCTCTGTCTCTCGGCACCTCCTTTAAGCAACGCTCCACGTATCCAAGCGCGCATCCTGGTGTTCCCCCAGAGCCCGGGAGAAGCTCTCACCGTCCTTCCGTGAGACAGCCCCGGGAGCCCCGCTACTCAGCAGCACCATGCAAAAGGGAGCTGAGGCAAACCCTCCCCCTAAAACAGACCCCGGCAGGAGCCGGCCCCTCCTCATCCTCACAACTCACACCTGGGGCTGCTCCGAGCCCTCATCATCGTCACACTCACACCTGGCGCTGCTCCGAGCCCTCATCATCGTCACACTCACACCTGGCGCTGGTGCCACTCTCCAACAGCGCCTCTCGGTGACCAGCGCAGAGCCCGCTTCTCACAGACCCAGAGCAAACAGAAATCTGCTACGGGTGTTGGCTTTTCTCATTCCGTCTGGTTCCACAACTAAAGCGCGTTCGTGCGCTGATGGCATTGAGAGAAAGCTTTCCAGGGGAGAGAACTGTCATTCAGGTAGCACACTTTGATACACCTTCAGAAAAAGCAGAATCAGCGCCAACTCCTAAGACCCCTGCTGAGGAACCCAGCCCTCCTTGGGACACCCAATGCACCTCGAAAAAGGAGGGGAGAAGTTCTTGTGCTGAACTCGGCACGGTCCGTCTAAACTCGGTCCTATTCGGTTCTTCGGCTCCACTCGGCTATTTCCGTCCACACTCGGCTATTTTCGGTTCTTCGGCTCCACTCGGCTATTGTCGGCTAGCCTCGGGGGGCTGCAGTACCGCGCTCTGCCCACCAGGCGGCAAAAAAGCAAAAAAAAGTCAACCAAGAACAACCCAAGCCTTTCTTTTAAACAATATTTAAATATATTTTATTTTCAAATTTTTCATGTTTATACCCAAATTTCGATTTAGAATGTATATTGATGCCTAATGTTGATTTCTATATTTATAATTTTCTATTTATATATACATTTATAGTCTATATTTAATCGATTCCTATTACTTAGATTTATTAATATATTTTACATATTGATTATATATTTCTGGTTAAGATTTTATAATTCTGTAACAATCATATGATTTCAAATAAAACCCCTGCCTCTACCCAAATAAAAGCCAAAAAGAACCCCTTTCTTTTAAACTTTATTTAATTTTTTTTAAATTACATTTTTCATATTTATACTCCCATTTACAGTTTAAATGTGTATTCATGTATAGTGTCATTTGTGTTCTATATTACATCTCTCCCTATTATATTTATTTCTATTTTATATTTCTCTATCTATATATTTATATCCTGATTATATATTTCTATATTTAGAAATAGACAAAAATAATATCTATATTCATATTATTTAAAACAAAACCCCTGCCTCTAACCCAATAAAAACGAAAAAAAAAAAAACAAACCACCAACCCTTTGTTGTAAAAAATATTTGAATTTTTTTTTTTAGATTTATATTCCTTTCTATTTAAAATGTATATTGATGTACAACGTTTATTTGTACATTTATGTTTATCGTTTTCTATCTGTATATAAATTTATATTCTATATTACATACATTCCTATTGTTTATATTTATTTATATATTTTTATACATATGTTTTTATCTTGATTATACATGTCTGGTTAAGTTTTTTACTTCTGTAACACTTCTATTATTTAAAAAAATAAACCTGCCTCGAACCAAATAAAAGCCGAGAAGAACCACTTTTTTTTAACTGTATTTAATTTTTTTTTTACTTATGGTTTTTATATTTAGACTCACATTTACATTTCAAATGTATATTAATGTATATATTAATTATTTCTGCTCTCTATTACTTCTCTTCCTATTATTTCTATTGATTTATACTTTATATCTACATTTATATCCTGATTATATAGTTCTAGATTTAGAAATATAAAACAATAATATCTATATTCATATTATTTAAAATAAAAGCCCTGCCTCTAACCAAATAAAAACGAAAAGAACCCTTTCTTTTAACCTATATTTACATATCTTTATATTTACAATTTTCATATTTATATACACATTCATACGAATGAATTATTTTGCCGCCTAATATTATTTATATTCTAAATGACACCTCTTCGTATTACTTACATATATTCATATTTAAATTTAAATTTATCGTTTAGTTATAGGTGTATATCTTGATACATTTATTTTATCTTTCTCTATTTAGATATAGAAAATATTTCTAAAATATTTACATTATTTAAAATAAAACCCTTGCCTCTAACCAAATGAAAACCAGAAACACCCCTTTATTTACAACCTATTTAAAGATTTAAAATAATTTTGTTATGCATAATTATATTTACATGTCCATTTATAATTTTTATTCGTTATATTTATAGATGTGATATATAGTCTAGAGAAAACCTTTTGATCTATCAGATATATTATTTTTATAATAGGTATTTCTATAAGTTTAATTTATTTACATTAGATATTTACAGGTATCGGTATAGATAGTATATATTTGTATAGTCGGATTTATATTTTTATATTATTTATATTTATATTATTTTTCAAAAACTCCAGCCTATAACCTAATAAAAACCAAAAAAGCCCCAATTTATTTTCAACGACATTTAAATATTTTTCTGTTTACGATCCCTATTTCTATCTCTTTGTACAGATCTCTATCCCTCTACCGCCCTTTTTGCGGTCGCTTCCAACGCCTGGGGATGGGCAGGGCGCTGGCTCGGGGGGGCTGCAGTACCGCTCTCTGTCCACAAGGCGGCAGACTTACCGGGAGGGGCGCGCTTCGATTTTCCCGCCCTTTATGCCGCCACCTTGAGAAGGTCAAGCGAGTCCGCGACATCCGCGACACTCCACTCCCAACATGGCGGCCAAACGAGGACCCCCCCCCCCCACCGTGAGGCGTTTACGCAGATGCCTGTCAGAAACACGCCAAATTACAACCGTCCGCGACTCACCTGAGCTCACAGCCCGCGTCCGAGGCACTTGATACGCCACAAAAAATCCCGCCGTGGCCGCGCAGGCGTCAGGGTGCTGTGCAGGCAGTCCGGTTAGACCGACCGCGGGGCCTTCTTTTTCACCGCCATCTTGAGAAGGTCAGAGAAAGTCCGCGACATTCGCGACACGCCACTCTCAACATGGCGGCCGCGAGAAGACCCCCCCCCCCCCCCCGCAGCAGAGAGAGGCGTTTACGCAGATGCCTGTCAGAAACCCGCCGAAAAGCGCCCGCCCACCGCGCCGCTGAGCCGACAGCCCGCGTCCGGGACACATGAAACGCCACAGAAAATCCTGCCGGGGACGCCCTGGCGCCGGGGTGCCGTGCAGGCAGTTCGGTTAGACGGACCGCGGGTCTTCAACTTGCCCGCCCTTTTGGCCGCCACCTTGAGAAGGTCAAGCGGCTCCGCGACACCCGCCGCACGCCACTCCCAACATGGCGGCAGCGGGGACGCCCGCCCGTGCCGGGCTGCAGTACCGCGCTCTGCCCACAAGGCGGCAGCACCGCCGCGCGCCCCAGCCGGGGGCAGCCGCGCGCCTTGGGGCTGCGGGCAGGGAAGGCGGCGAGAGAGAACAGGGGCGGCCCCCGCCGAAAACTCCTCTGAAAGAAATGCCAAAAAATAAGCCGGAAGAAATTAAACCCTGCCTCTCACCCAATAAGAAACAAAAAGAAAAACACAAAACAAAAAAACCCCCAAAAACCAGCCCAAACCCGAACATTCCTTTAAAACAGTATCTATTTTACTTTTTATATTTTTTCATATTTATATTCACATTTATATCTATCATGTATATATTGGTGTATCATGTAATTTAACAATTTATACTTACAAATTTCTATTTAGATAGAAATTGAATTTCTAGATTTCATCTGTTCCCATTACTTAGGTTTATTTCTATGGTTTTATACATATTTTTATATACTGATTAGATATTTCGGGTTAAGATTTTTACTTCTGTAACACTTACATTATTTCTAATTAAACCCCTGCCTTTACCCAAACAAAAGCCAAAAAGAACCCCTTTCCTTTAAAATGTATTTCATTAGTTTTTATTTTATTTTTCATATTTATACTCGTATATATCTTAATGTATGGTGGCATTTGTGTTCTATATTACACCTCTTCCTATTATTTATATATATTTCTAGCTTATATTTCTATATCTGTACTTTCATATCTTCTTTCTATATTTCGATATTTAGAAATATCAAACAATAATATCTATATTCATATTATTTAAAACAAAAACCCTGCCTCACACCAAATAAAAAGAAAAAACGACCTTTCTTTTAAATTATATTAACATATTTTATAGTAATATTTTTCGTATTTATTTTCCCATTTATATTTATAATTTCAATTGCCCTATAATGTTATTGACATTCTAGATTACATCTCTTCACATTACTTACACATATTTATATTTAGGTTTACATTTAGAGTTTAATTATAGTTACATATCTTTATATAATATATTTCTATATTTCGATTTACATTTCTATAATACTTGCCTTGTTTAAAATAAAGCCCCTGTCTCTAACCAAATAAAAACCAAAGACACCCCTTCGGTTAAACCGTATTTAAAAGTTTAAAAATAATTTCATTTTTCATCATTATATTCACATGTCCATTTCTATTTTTTACTATATTTATAGATTATCTAGTATAGAGAATGCCTTGAAGAACAGACCTGTCTTTATACTATATATTTATATTACTTATATTTAGTTATATTAAATATTTATAGGTATCAGTAGATATATTATAGATTTGTATAGTTGGATTTATAGTTTTATATTATTTATATTTCTACTATTTATAAAAGAACCCAGCCTATAAGCTAAAAAAAACAAAAAAAAAAATCCCCAATTTCTTTTAAACTATAGTGAATATTTTTATATTTACAATCTCTACTTATATATATTTGTGTATATATATTAGACTCTATTTTCCATATATTATAGTATGTCACAATAACATACATTATATGATAGTTTTATATATTTATCTGTTTTCCATGTTTATGTTTACAGTTATAGTTTTAGATTTCCTTTCAAATTTATTTTTATTTCTCTTTTGACCTGTCTAGTAAACCATATCAACTCACTCACCTGACCCGTCAGAACCACAGAAATCCCGACGCGCCTCGGTCAGCGCCGGCGCGCAGGGCACGCTCGTCCCGTCGCAGCACATCCAAACAAAACCTATTTCTGCTACTAACAAAGAACAAAGGCCCCACTACACTTCACCCCATTAAAAACTCACAGAAACCCAACTGGAAATAAATTTTAAAACCCCTCTATAACTAGCCCAAACCCCCCCATCCATTCCAATCCTAAACTTCCTCCCAAACCAGTAGCTCAGAAACCCAAAAAACTCAAACACACATTGAAAATGAAATAACTGCTAATAAAAACAAAAACCCATGAAAAAATAAACCAAACCGACTCACTGAACTCAAAACTGTGCAACTGACCCTAAACATTACTACAAAAAGCCCCCAAAGCTCCACCTTTATGCTAACTCACAAATAAGAACAAATAATCGATAAAAATTATCTGAAAAATTAAAAAAAAACTAATTAAAAGCATACAAATAAAAAATCTAAACTATTAAAATACTAAAAATACCACTACCCGAATTTTAAAAAATGTTGCCTATAAAAACCCACCATAAAAATGCCCCTGTCCCCAAAGATAAAACTAAACAAAACCCATCACACCAGAAATAAATCGGAACTTGGGAAAGCTAAAACCGTAACACTCAAGAAGTACACCATATCCCTTCTGGTACACCAGCTACAAACAGCATAAAACAATACAATCAATTCTTAAAAACCACCTTTAAACCACTACCTTTTTAAGAAAACTTTCAACAATTTAAAAACGGCTTTTAACAAAAGCCATCTAATAAATTAACACCCAAAACTCCAGCAGCCGAGCTAGCCCTACCAAATCTCTCTGTTTATACATCCAATAAACAAAACCAAAATCCCAACAATATCCCAAGTCTATTAAAGAAACCTACTGAAATTAATCCTACTCAAGTACAAACCAACCCATCCATAAAGTTAGCCTCACTCAAAAAGAAAACAATGACAGAGAGTTAATAATACCAAGAAATAAAGCAACACACCATACACCACCAACGAATATAATATTCAAGGAAAAAAAACCACTTTTTTTTTTTTTTTTTTTTTTTTTTTTTTTTAAACTAACTTCTTTTATTAGCTAGAACAAAGGATTTTGCCAGGACTGTAACAACAACTTCTTCTCCTCCTTCCTCTTCTTCTGAAACGTCCCATCTCATTCCCAAATTCCTTACAACTTTTGAGTTTCAATCCAAGCAAAAAGCAAAACTCGTGCACGTGTGCGTCGGATGCTCCTGCCAGGTTCTCCATTGCACCCCACATCTTCTTACACGTTCAGTCTTCGTGCTGTCCTGCCGGGGTGAGTTTCAGAGAAGGATTGGCACATGTGAAGAGAGGATTTCCCCTCCCTCCCTCCCTCCCCGCCCCCCGGAGCCGGTTTCCTTAGCGCATTTCAATAAATTCCAAGCCTGCAATGATGCACACTCGTCCCAAGGCTCACAGCAAGCACGCAGGAGCTCAGGCTTACTTGCTTCCATGGCTCTGTGCCTGAGATAGCTGAGGAAATTTCCCGTGACCCTCTGTTGCAATAAACTGGAATGCAAACTCGGCTCCATCTCAGAGCCTCAGTGGGAGGCAGGAGCACATCTGGCTGACCCACAAAAATCCTTTCTTGGGCGGCGGCACCGCGCTGGAAAGGGGAAACACGTGCTAGTGAACAGCAGCTCAGAAACAATTCTTGTCCAATGTTACCTGCTCTACTTGGCAGCTCACTAACACCAGTCTAATTTTATCACTGCAGGGAGAATTCTGTAGGAAAGTGTCTGATGAGCAGCGACAAGGGCTTCACTCCCTGCTACGCAGCCTGCAACACCCTTGAGAGAGCAGAGCAGCAAAGTCACCAAACTCTTCTTGCCGTGGGGCAGGGTAGAAGATCACTGTGGGAGGCACATAAAAAGAGGGGAAATGGTCTATAAATGCACAGACATTTGATTTCAGAAGCCCAGAGATAAGGATGTTCTCTAGGAAGCCAGACGTGACATGATATTTCTAAGATTTTCTTCTTCATTGAAGGAAATCTATGTGTATATATACACACTTAGAAATGATTGCGTGAGGTTTTTTTTTTTTTTTCTTTTGAAGCTCCAAGAATGATTTCCCATCTTGAGTCACTCAGGAAGAAATGGCCCCTGTGACTCAGGACAGAAGGGCTGCCTGCTCTTTTGATCATGACAGCTCTTGGCTGTACCCGGGAAGCAGGAGCAGCAGCCAGAGCTGAGGCTCAGCAGAGGCTGACCCCGGCCAGCCCCTTCCTCACTTCCCTGTGTCACAACCCTTCCAGGCAGAAGGACGCAAAGCAGGTTACGATTTCTCTCCTAGATATGTTTTTCGAAAATAATACTTCCAGGGGTGATCACAACGGGGGCACAGAAAAACACAAAGAATGAAAAGTACCGTGTTTGGTGTTTTAGCAAACGGTGTGTCTTCCCTACCATGTCCGGAAGCTGGATCGATGCACCAAACTTTTCACTGCACCCTTGTCCTTGCTTCTGCGCCATCTTCACCAGCTGCTCTTGGGAAGTGCTTGTATTGCCTCGGAAAGGTGATCACCCTGCACGAAACTGGAGGCTGAGCTTTCGGCCTCTGGAGGAGGGAGCCGCGCCGTGGATCCCGTCCCGATGGCGCTGCAGACGCCAGCACCCGCGGGAGGACTGGGGGGACTCCGAGCTCCACCTCTCTCTGCCCAGGCCCTGGGGAAGATGGGGGAGCTATTCTTCAGAAGCATCGCCCCTGCAATCATCACCTCCATCAACATTCTGAGAGCGCTTTTGGTTTTAACAAAGAGCAACCCTGATTTGCCATTTGCAGATCACAATGGGAATGAACCTGGAAGACAAAACGCAAGATCAATTCACAGCTGGACGTTCAAATCTTTTTCTCCAAAACCCAATCAACGTGCAGCTTCTCCCTTAAGCTGAAGTACGGACCAAAGTCATAGAATCGTTCAGGTCAGAAAGGACCTTCAGGCAGCGAAGATGAGCATTTAGGTGTGGCATGAAGCTTGGGGAGCACTGAAGAAGCTGTAAAAGTCAACTGATATTCTTTGGAAATTAAAAACAAAACGAAGTCATTAACTAACAAGGAATCCTCTGCGGAAACGACACAAGGGACGGCCTGCGGGGGAGATGCCCGAAAGCCAAAGCTGCGCTTCAGTGGCATCTAAGGTGGGAATTTTGCAGAGTGCCTGTACACAAGTTTGCTTTCACTGGGATCAGTGAGCAGTGGCCACCGCAGAGCAGGAGGTGCTGTGGCTCAGAAGACCTGGCTGTGAAAAGTACAGGTTATTGTCCCCAAGCACATGCCAGCGGTCTGGAAAAGGGTGATCCGGCTTGACACTGCTGCTGTGCTTGCTAAAGGGGGGGAGCGGCTCAGTCCTCGTCACTCACCTGATGCTCCCAGTCGGGGCGCAGTCGAACGGCACCACTTGGCCGGGCTTCACCTCCCTGGCTATTTTCTGTGCAGGGAACTGCAATGCCATTGCAACTTTTCTGTTCTCGCATCATTCTTCTAGAAAAAAAAAAAACAATACGTTGAAGGGGAAACTGCCTTGTCACCGTCCCAAAATCCTTTATCGCTTGTGGTAACCCACGGCACACTCCCTGCCCGTGTTATCTTCACCTTAACTCTGTTTACAAGTGCCATGAATAAACCCAAATCCAACTGAGGAAGCTCCTCTTTGCTCACATTTCAATTCAAGGCTGGAACGATCACCTTGCAAAGAACTTTCCTCTACCGGTGCTAGATGCAAAAGAAAAAAAGCCAACCCAGGAATGCCTGCCACACCGGAGTACACAAAGCTGCTGCTGCTGCTGCTTCCAATGGCTTAGGCTGAGGGCTTCTCTGTTCTTCTTTTGCCCTTCTCACGGGAAGGACTGGCTTTGACTGTCTTTGAACTAGCTACAGATACGAAAGATTTAGTAAACAAGTATTCTTTAGCCCATTGCTCTTAAGAGTGTGTCCTGACAGATGTCTTCTTCCTCCTGAGGTTTAGACCACTGTTTGATCTTTTTTTCTTTTCCCCCCGCTTTTTTCCCCCCCTTTATTCCCTGAAGCATTTCACACCATGATGGGCAAAGGCCCAGCAGGAATTAGACTGAACACTGGACACGGAGACAAAAGAAAAGGCTGGAAGTTACTCTTGCTCTCCAGGCTGGCACTGCCAGCTCCTGAGGGCTCAGTCAGGACAGTCAACATTTCTGAGAGTACCTGTACACAGGCGTGTGCAGACCTTGGGTCCTGCCGCGGCTCGCAGCTGCAGGCTCAGACACGCGCGCCGAGCTCCTGGATCCTCCACGACAGAGCCGCCTCTCCCTGCTGATCCCGTGCTGTGCCTGCGGAGCAGGGAGGGAAGGAGAGGCACGCAGGGTAGCACAGTGGCAGTGCACAAGCTGCCAGGCCTCACCCATCGGACCTGCACCGAAGAGGAAATCTCACTTTTCAAAACTCTCCATCGTGCCATACAAAACACTGAATCCTTCCCAATCTGGAAGGGACAGCCTGGCATGATGCCCCTCAGGTCACATCTTACATAAAGGGTTCTTCTTCTCCTGCACAATGCTCTATAGTCTACTTTTACTTTTTATCTTTCTATAGATATAAAAATACCTACAGAAACTATCGATATTCACGAAGCGACCTTCAATCGTAACAGCCAGGCCTCCGCATGACTGCGCTTAACTCCTGCTTAGCTCAGGGCATCTCCCTGTTCCTCAGGCTCCAGAAACCACTGAAACTCCCCTGTTTTCCCCGGGGGGCTGCCTGCTGGCAGCTGCCCTCCTCTCTCCAACGCGGTCACCTGCCAGGCTGTAATATTGACATTGTTGTGACTATCGAGTCATTGGAGACTCATCCACGCTTAAAGAAAATAAACCCCCTACTTTTAAGTACTAAATTCCCTACCAAAGCAAGCGTTTTACTGACGCGTACACGGGCATACCGGGCAGCTTATTTTCATTCGGAAAAATAAAATAAGCTTCCCCAGTACAAAAGCCCCCTCCAGCAGCAGAGGATGCACCCTGAGTACCTCGGCGAAGAGAGGCCACCACGCCAGTGCCCGTCAGCGGCCCCCCAAAACCCGCCCGCCCGCCCGCGGCGCTGCCGAGCCCACAGCCCGCCAGCCCCGCACCGGAACCACCGCGGAAAGCCCCGACGGGCCGGCGCCGCCACGGGGGCGCCGTGCGGGCAGCGCAGCGAACGGACCGCGAGCCTCGACTGCGCCCCCCCTTCGTGCCGCCATCTTGGGAAGGTCACCCGGCTCCCGGCCGAGCCTCTCCCGAGTCCCGGGACGGCGGCGGCTGCGGGTCCCCGGCAGAGAGAGGCGTCCGTGCCATTGCCTGTCGGCGCCCGCCCGCCACCCGCCCGCCAGCGGCGCCACTGACCCACGGCCCGTGTGCCCGGCGCTGCATACCTCACGGAAAATCCCGCCGGGCCGGCGGGCAGGCAGTCTGGTGTACAGACCGCGGTGCTCCTTTTTCCCGCCCTTTTGGCCGCCATCTTGGGAAGGTCAAGCGCGTCCCGGCCGAGCCGCCCCCCAGGGCGCGATGGCGCGCGGGCCTCGGCACGGACGCGTCCCGGCCGCTGCCCGTCCGGGGGGCGGTACCGCGCTCGGCTGCGGGCGGGGAAGGCGGGCAAAAAACCGGCTGCCATCCCCCAGAAAATCCTCTGAAATAAACGCCGAAAACCTGCCTCTTACCCAACAGGAACGAAACAAGCGCCCTTTCTTTAAAACCCTATTTAAATCTATTTTAGATTTAAATGTTTCATGTTTACATTCACATGCATCTTTATACCGGACATTGATGCGTTAAGTAATTTGTATAATATATTACATCTACTCCTATGGTTTGTGTTTATTTATGTTTTGCGTTTTTATACATATCTGTCTATATCGATTGTATATTTCTTTCTTTAGATTTCTATTTATATAATACTTCTATTATTCAAAATAAAAACCCTGTCTCTAACAAAATAAATACAACCCCCCCTTATTTTAAACGACATTGAAATATTTTTATTTCTACTTCCTATAATTATATTCACATATGATTCTTTCGTTTCTTTTGATGCATTATAATAGTGATTACATATAAGACATATAAAATTCTAAAAAAGTATTTAAATTATTATTTCTATTATGTATAATATCTACTGCTACAACTGATTTTTTTCTTATATTTTTAAATTTTATATATATCTGTATGTATTTATGATCTATTTCTATCCTTAGATTTCTACCTTTATATTATTTGTATCTCAAATTTTTCCAATCAAAACTCTGCCTATTGACAAAAAAACCCCCGCTTTACTATTTAAAAATATTTTTATATTTATAATTTTCATATTTATATTTATAATTTGTTATATAGTATACGATAACATATTGATGTACTCTACTTATATATATCCAATACACATTTCCTATAATCTATTATCATAAGATATATACAGTATTACTTGTATTATGTATTGTATCGGTTTTTATTATTCTGTATTTATAATTATCTTATATTTTTATATATGTCTGCATATATTTGTCATCCATTTCTATATTTATATTTTGATTGGGGCTTTGTTTCTATTTATAATCTAGATCTTTAGATATCTATAAACATATGTAATACTCTGTATTAAAAATTATAATAGCTTATTGTAATATATAATGATTCATGTTACATGTTTCACTTTTATATATTCGGTCTATATTTAAATTTTAAGGGGTTTTATTCCCATTTTTATACATCTATTTGTTTTGTTTCATTATCGTTATAGTTATAATTTTACATTTAAAATCCAATTCCTAAATAATAGGACAAAACAAACAGCATCAAATTCCCACCAATATCCTCCAAAAGCATCCAGATACCTCCACCAGCCAACCGACGGCCAGCAAAAAGCCACCCAACGCTCTTTGCCGTAACAATTCTCATCACATCAGAAAAATGCAACGACTATAAAAGAAAACCCAATAGAAACGCACACAGCAAATCACAAAAACTACGAAGAAAAATTCAAACCACCTTACTAAACTCCAAACAGTGCCAATGACCCGAACTTTAAAAAAAAAAAAAAAACCAAAAACCAAAATTCTACCTCTACACTAAGTCAAAGAATAACCAATACTCTGTAAAAATAACTTGAAAACCCGAACTAATTAACGAAATAGAAAAAAATCTCAACCACTACAAAATAAGAAAATAACTACCCAAATAAAAAAACTACTTAAAAAGACCCACCCTATAAATACCCATGTTCCAAAAAAAACCCCTGATAAACAACAACCAAATATATCAAAGGCCAAAAAAACAAACACACAAATAAAAAGCACCACCAAAAAAACCCAACCAAAAACCCAACCGAAAACTTAAATTTAAATAAACTTAAATTTACAACAACAACAAAAAAATCCTAACTGATTAAACCCATAGTGCCTCAATCTATCAAAATAAAATGCCGCCTAGAAACGAACACAAAGCCTAAGGAGAAACGGAACCATAAACAATATCTCCCAAATGATCCGTCACAATAAAACGTACGCTACAATCGAACAAACCAAATAAATGAAAGCCCTGTAAGACGATAAACACAAACGCAATTATCAATATCTTTAAAACCCCGCTGCTATTAACTACCTGACGCTACCTCAAGCCCACCAGAACAAACGCTACACACTCACGCTACTAAAAGCCACCACAACAGAATTAAACGCCTAACCTCTACTTCACGCTACGACCCATAAAAACCATCGCACACCTTTAGAAAACATCGCACACCCCGGCAAAAAAAAAAAAAAAAAAAAAAAAAAAAAAATCCGACAACAAAACTCCATTCAAAACAAACCTTCATCGTCACCACCTGAACCGAGATCCACAGCATTCAGGAAAAACACCCTATCCCTTAGCATCCAGCAACTGCAAACAGAACGAAGCGATGCAATCGATTCCCAAAACCCGCCTCGAAACCACGACGTCCAAGAACTTTCAGCAATCGAAGCCCGCGCTGCCGGCACGGACGGAGCGCGGCTGCCGGCAGGACAGCGGCTCCTCCGGCGCGCAGGGGCGGCGCCGCCCCGGAGCCCCCCGCCCGCTCCCCCGGCCCGGCGGGGCCGGCACCGGGCCCAGGGGGCCCCGGCGGCGCCCGAGCCCCGCGCCCGGAGCGGGCAGAGCGGCCGGCACCGGCCGGGCCAGCGCAGGGCCCGGGCCGCCTCTCCCGCCCGCCGGCCCGGCACAGCCCCGCTCGGCTCCGGCACGGCTCGCACCGGCGCTGCCGCGGCAGCCCCGCCGCGCCAAATTCCCCGCCCGCCTCAGCGAGCGCGCGCCCGGGCGGTGCCGGGAGGGCTCCCGAGCGGGAACGTTCTGGGCCGGGCCACGGGCAGAAGAAGCGCCCTGGAATGCAGCGGCGCGGCCCGATCGCAAGCCTGCGAACGCTGCGAGAGCTGGAGGTGCCCGCAATTGTACCCCGAAACTGACGCCGCGGGCGGGGCTCACCTCGCTTCAACAAGGGCGAATAAATGTGTGTTCTCCCCTTCAGTTTCATCCCCTGTCATAACAGAAAATAAGGGGCTCTCCTCAAATGAAAGCCTTCAACCGATGGCAAAGAGGGATTTTGACCTCAATTCGAACCCTCGAGAAGGAGGGACAACAGGGCTGCCCCCTCAATTTAAACCTTAGGATGATGAAAATGGGGTGGCTGCCTTCAAATCAAACTCACAATACGACCACGATATTTTTCCAATTGCCCTTAAAAAAGAACGCAGGGATTCCCTGTCGCCCCTGTGATACCCCTAACAGCCTGGAAAAGGCAGGTTTTCCTTCAACCAACACCCTTAAAACCGCAAGTGAAGGGGGATCCCCCCCCGGTTCAAACACAGACAATAATAGAAGAGTAGCTGCTTCCCTCTCCTTAATTTCTTTTGTCCTCATAAGCTCCATTTTTGTTCCTGGGGAACCGGGGAGGGACTGGCAAGATGAAATTGAGAAGGGAAAGGACAAAAGTCCCCGCTCCGAGTCCACACGGGCTCACCTGTTCGGCTGCCGCTTCCCGGCACAAAGCTCTGTCTCTCGGCACCTCCTTTAAGCAACGCTCCACGTATCCAAGCGCGCATCCTGGTGTTCCCCCAGAGCCCGGGAGAAGCTCTCACCGTCCTTCCGTGAGACAGCCCCGGGAGCCCCGCTACTCAGCAGCACCATGCAAAAGGGAGCTGAGGCAAACCCTCCCCCTAAAACAGACCCCGGCAGGAGCCGGCCCCTCCTCATCCTCACAACTCACACCTGGGGCTGCTCCGAGCCCTCATCATCGTCACACTCACACCTGGCGCTGCTCCGAGCCCTCATCATCGTCACACTCACACCTGGCGCTGGTGCCACTCTCCAACAGCGCCTCTCGGTGACCAGCGCAGAGCCCGCTTCTCACAGACCCAGAGCAAACAGAAATCTGCTACGGGTGTTGGCTTTTCTCATTCCGTCTGGTTCCACAACTAAAGCGCGTTCGTGCGCTGATGGCATTGAGAGAAAGCTTTCCAGGGGAGAGAACTGTCATTCAGGTAGCACACTTTGATACACCTTCAGAAAAAGCAGAATCAGCGCCAACTCCTAAGACCCCTGCTGAGGAACCCAGCCCTCCTTGGGACACCCAATGCACCTCGAAAAAGGAGGGGAGAAGTTCTTGTGCTGAACTCGGCACGGTCCGTCTAAACTCGGTCCTATTCGGTTCTTCGGCTCCACTCGGCTATTTCCGTCCACACTCGGCTATTTTCGGTTCTTCGGCTCCACTCGGCTATTGTCGGCTAGCCTCGGGGGGCTGCAGTACCGCGCTCTGCCCACCAGGCGGCAAAAAAGCAAAAAAAAGTCAACCAAGAACAACCCAAGCCTTTCTTTTAAACAATATTTAAATATATTTTATTTTCAAATTTTTCATGTTTATACCCAAATTTCGATTTAGAATGTATATTGATGCCTAATGTTGATTTCTATATTTATAATTTTCTATTTATATATACATTTATAGTCTATATTTAATCGATTCCTATTACTTAGATTTATTAATATATTTTACATATTGATTATATATTTCTGGTTAAGATTTTATAATTCTGTAACAATCATATGATTTCAAATAAAACCCCTGCCTCTACCCAAATAAAAGCCAAAAAGAACCCCTTTCTTTTAAACTTTATTTAATTTTTTTTAAATTACATTTTTCATATTTATACTCCCATTTACAGTTTAAATGTGTATTCGTGTATAGTGTCATTTGTGTTCTATATTACATCTCTCCCTATTATATTTATTTCTATTTTATATTTCTCTATCTATATATTTATATCCTGATTATATATTTCTATATTTAGAAATAGACAAAAATAATATCTATATTCATATTATTTAAAACAAAACCCCTGCCTCTAACCCAATAAAAACGAAAAAAAAAAAAACAAACCACCAACCCTTTGTTGTAAAAAATATTTGAATTTTTTTTTTTAGATTTATATTCCTTTCTATTTAAAATGTATATTGATGTACAACGTTTATTTGTACATTTATGTTTATCGTTTTCTATCTGTATATAAATTTATATTCTATATTACATACATTCCTATTGTTTATATTTATTTATATATTTTTATACATATGTTTTTATCTTGATTATACATGTCTGGTTAAGTTTTTTACTTCTGTAACACTTCTATTATTTAAAAAAATAAACCTGCCTCGAACCAAATAAAAGCCGAGAAGAACCACTTTTTTTTAACTGTATTTAATTTTTTTTTTACTTATGGTTTTTATATTTAGACTCACATTTACATTTCAAATGTATATTAATGTATATATTAATTATTTCTGCTCTCTATTACTTCTCTTCCTATTATTTCTATTGATTTATACTTTATATCTACATTTATATCCTGATTATATAGTTCTAGATTTAGAAATATAAAACAATAATATCTATATTCATATTATTTAAAATAAAAGCCCTGCCTCTAACCAAATAAAAACGAAAAGAACCCTTTCTTTTAACCTATATTTACATATCTTTATATTTACAATTTTCATATTTATATACACATTCATACGAATGAATTATTTTGCCGCCTAATATTATTTATATTCTAAATGACACCTCTTCGTATTACTTACATATATTCATATTTAAATTTAAATTTATCGTTTAGTTATAGGTGTATATCTTGATACATTTATTTTATCTTTCTCTATTTAGATATAGAAAATATTTCTAAAATATTTACATTATTTAAAATAAAACCCTTGCCTCTAACCAAATGAAAACCAGAAACACCCCTTTATTTACAACCTATTTAAAGATTTAAAATAATTTTGTTATGCATAATTATATTTACATGTCCATTTATAATTTTTATTCGTTATATTTATAGATGTGATATATAGTCTAGAGAAAACCTTTTGATCTATCAGATATATTATTTTTATAATAGGTATTTCTATAAGTTTAATTTATTTACATTAGATATTTACAGGTATCGGTATAGATAGTATATATTTGTATAGTCGGATTTATATTTTTATATTATTTATATTTATATTATTTTTCAAAAACTCCAGCCTATAACCTAATAAAAACCAAAAAAGCCCCAATTTATTTTCAACGACATTTAAATATTTTTCTGTTTACGATCCCTATTTCTATCTCTTTGTACAGATCTCTATCCCTCTACCGCCCTTTTTGCGGTCGCTTCCAACGCCTGGGGATGGGCAGGGCGCTGGCTCGGGGGGGCTGCAGTACCGCTCTCTGTCCACAAGGCGGCAGACTTACCGGGAGGGGCGCGCTTCGATTTTCCCGCCCTTTATGCCGCCACCTTGAGAAGGTCAAGCGAGTCCGCGACATCCGCGACACTCCACTCCCAACATGGCGGCCAAACGAGGACCCCCCCCCCCCACCGTGAGGCGTTTACGCAGATGCCTGTCAGAAACACGCCAAATTACAACCGTCCGCGACTCACCTGAGCTCACAGCCCGCGTCCGAGGCACTTGATACGCCACAAAAAATCCCGCCGTGGCCGCGCAGGCGTCAGGGTGCTGTGCAGGCAGTCCGGTTAGACCGACCGCGGGGCCTTCTTTTTCACCGCCATCTTGAGAAGGTCAGAGAAAGTCCGCGACATTCGCGACACGCCACTCTCAACATGGCGGCCGCGAGAAGACCCCCCCCCCCCCCGCAGCAGAGAGAGGCGTTTACGCAGATGCCTGTCAGAAACCCGCCGAAAAGCGCCCGCCCACCGCGCCGCTGAGCCGACAGCCCGCGTCCGGGACACATGAAACGCCACAGAAAATCCTGCCGGGGACGCCCTGGCGCCGGGGTGCCGTGCAGGCAGTTCGGTTAGACGGACCGCGGGTCTTCAACTTGCCCGCCCTTTTGGCCGCCACCTTGAGAAGGTCAAGCGGCTCCGCGACACCCGCCGCACGCCACTCCCAACATGGCGGCAGCGGGGACGCCCGCCCGTGCCGGGCTGCAGTACCGCGCTCTGCCCACAAGGCGGCAGCACCGCCGCGCGCCCCAGCCGGGGGCAGCCGCGCGCCTTGGGGCTGCGGGCAGGGAAGGCGGCGAGAGAGAACAGGGGCGGCCCCCGCCGAAAACTCCTCTGAAAGAAATGCCAAAAAATAAGCCGGAAGAAATTAAACCCTGCCTCTCACCCAATAAGAAACAAAAAGAAAAACACAAAACAAAAAAAACCCCAAAAACCAGCCCAAACCCGAACATTCCTTTAAAACAGTATCTATTTTACTTTTTATATTTTTTCATATTTATATTCACATTTATATCTATCATGTATATATTGGTGTATCATGTAATTTAACAATTTATACTTACAAATTTCTATTTAGATAGAAATTGAATTTCTAGATTTCATCTGTTCCCATTACTTAGGTTTATTTCTATGGTTTTATACATATTTTTATATACTGATTAGATATTTCGGGTTAAGATTTTTACTTCTGTAACACTTACATTATTTCTAATTAAACCCCTGCCTTTACCCAAACAAAAGCCAAAAAGAACCCCTTTCCTTTAAAATGTATTTCATTAGTTTTTATTTTATTTTTCATATTTATACTCGTATATATCTTAATGTATGGTGGCATTTGTGTTCTATATTACACCTCTTCCTATTATTTATATATATTTCTAGCTTATATTTCTATATCTGTATTTTCATATCTTCTTTCTATATTTCGATATTTAGAAATATCAAACAATAATATCTATATTCATATTATTTAAAACAAAAACCCTGCCTCACACCAAATAAAAAGAAAAAACGACCTTTCTTTTAAATTATATTAACATATTTTATAGTAATATTTTTCGTATTTATTTTCCCATTTATATTTATAATTTCAATTGCCCTATAATGTTATTGACATTCTAGATTACATCTCTTCACATTACTTACACATATTTATATTTAGGTTTACATTTAGAGTTTAATTATAGTTACATATCTTTATATAATATATTTCTATATTTCGATTTACATTTCTATAATACTTGCCTTGTTTAAAATAAAGCCCCTGTCTCTAACCAAATAAAAACCAAAGACACCCCTTCGGTTAAACCGTATTTAAAAGTTTAAAAATAATTTCATTTTTCATCATTATATTCACATGTCCATTTCTATTTTTTACTATATTTATAGATTATCTAGTATAGAGAATGCCTTGAAGAACAGACCTGTCTTTATACTATATATTTATATTACTTATATTTAGTTATATTAAATATTTATAGGTATCAGTAGATATATTATAGATTTGTATAGTTGGATTTATAGTTTTATATTATTTATATTTCTACTATTTATAAAAGAACCCAGCCTATAAGCTAAAAAAAACAAAAAAAAAAATCCCCAATTTCTTTTAAACTATAGTGAATATTTTTATATTTACAATCTCTACTTATATATATTTGTGTATATATATTAGACTCTATTTTCCATATATTATAGTATGTCACAATAACATACATTATATGATAGTTTTATATATTTATCTGTTTTCCATGTTTATGTTTACAGTTATAGTTTTAGATTTCCTTTCAAATTTATTTTTATTTCTCTTTTGACCTGTCTAGTAAACCATATCAACTCACTCACCTGACCCGTCAGAACCACAGAAATCCCGACGCGCCTCGGTCAGCGCCGGCGCGCAGGGCACGCTCGTCCCGTCGCAGCACATCCAAACAAAACCTATTTCTGCTACTAACAAAGAACAAAGGCCCCACTACACTTCACCCCATTAAAAACTCACAGAAACCCAACTGGAAATAAATTTTAAAACCCCTCTATAACTAGCCCAAACCCCCCCATCCATTCCAATCCTAAACTTCCTCCCAAACCAGTAGCTCAGAAACCCAAAAAACTCAAACACACATTGAAAATGAAATAACTGCTAATAAAAACAAAAACCCATGAAAAAATAAACCAAACCGACTCACTGAACTCAAAACTGTGCAACTGACCCTAAACATTACTACAAAAAGCCCCCAAAGCTCCACCTTTATGCTAACTCACAAATAAGAACAAATAATCGATAAAAATTATCTGAAAAATTAAAAAAAAACTAATTAAAAGCATACAAATAAAAAATCTAAACTATTAAAATACTAAAAATACCACTACCCGAATTTTAAAAAATGTTGCCTATAAAAACCCACCATAAAAATGCCCCTGTCCCCAAAGATAAAACTAAACAAAACCCATCACACCAGAAATAAATCGGAACTTGGGAAAGCTAAAACCGTAACACTCAAGAAGTACACCATATCCCTTCTGGTACACCAGCTACAAACAGCATAAAACAATACAATCAATTCTTAAAAACCACCTTTAAACCACTACCTTTTTAAGAAAACTTTCAACAATTTAAAAACGGCTTTTAACAAAAGCCATCTAATAAATTAACACCCAAAACTCCAGCAGCCGAGCTAGCCCTACCAAATCTCTCTGTTTATACATCCAATAAACAAAACCAAAATCCCAACAATATCCCAAGTCTATTAAAGAAACCTACTGAAATTAATCCTACTCAAGTACAAACCAACCCATCCATAAAGTTAGCCTCACTCAAAAAGAAAACAATGACAGAGAGTTAATAATACCAAGAAATAAAGCAACACACCATACACCACCAACGAATATAATATTCAAGGAAAAAAAACCACTTTTTTTTTTTTTTTTTTTTTTTTAAACTAACTTCTTTTATTAGCTAGAACAAAGGATTTTGCCAGGACTGTAACAACAACTTCTTCTCCTCCTTCCTCTTCTTCTGAAACGTCCCATCTCATTCCCAAATTCCTTACAACTTTTGAGTTTCAATCCAAGCAAAAAGCAAAACTCGTGCACGTGTGCGTCGGATGCTCCTGCCAGGTTCTCCATTGCACCCCACATCTTCTTACACGTTCAGTCTTCGTGCTGTCCTGCCGGGGTGAGTTTCAGAGAAGGATTGGCACATGTGAAGAGAGGATTTCCCCTCCCTCCCTCCCTCCCCGCCCCCCGGAGCCGGTTTCCTTAGCGCATTTCAATAAATTCCAAGCCTGCAATGATGCACACTCGTCCCAAGGCTCACAGCAAGCACGCAGGAGCTCAGGCTTACTTGCTTCCATGGCTCTGTGCCTGAGATAGCTGAGGAAATTTCCCGTGACCCTCTGTTGCAATAAACTGGAATGCAAACTCGGCTCCATCTCAGAGCCTCAGTGGGAGGCAGGAGCACATCTGGCTGACCCACAAAAATCCTTTCTTGGGCGGCGGCACCGCGCTGGAAAGGGGAAACACGTGCTAGTGAACAGCAGCTCAGAAACAATTCTTGTCCAATGTTACCTGCTCTACTTGGCAGCTCACTAACACCAGTCTAATTTTATCACTGCAGGGAGAATTCTGTAGGAAAGTGTCTGATGAGCAGCGACAAGGGCTTCACTCCCTGCTACGCAGCCTGCAACACCCTTGAGAGAGCAGAGCAGCAAAGTCACCAAACTCTTCTTGCCGTGGGGCAGGGTAGAAGATCACTGTGGGAGGCACATAAAAAGAGGGGAAATGGTCTATAAATGCACAGACATTTGATTTCAGAAGCCCAGAGATAAGGATGTTCTCTAGGAAGCCAGACGTGACATGATATTTCTAAGATTTTCTTCTTCATTGAAGGAAATCTATGTGTATATATACACACTTAGAAATGATTGCGTGAGGTTTTTTTTTTTTTTTCTTTTGAAGCTCCAAGAATGATTTCCCATCTTGAGTCACTCAGGAAGAAATGGCCCCTGTGACTCAGGACAGAAGGGCTGCCTGCTCTTTTGATCATGACAGCTCTTGGCTGTACCCGGGAAGCAGGAGCAGCAGCCAGAGCTGAGGCTCAGCAGAGGCTGACCCCGGCCAGCCCCTTCCTCACTTCCCTGTGTCACAACCCTTCCAGGCAGAAGGACGCAAAGCAGGTTACGATTTCTCTCCTAGATATGTTTTTCGAAAATAATACTTCCAGGGGTGATCACAACGGGGGCACAGAAAAACACAAAGAATGAAAAGTACCGTGTTTGGTGTTTTAGCAAACGGTGTGTCTTCCCTACCATGTCCGGAAGCTGGATCGATGCACCAAACTTTTCACTGCACCCTTGTCCTTGCTTCTGCGCCATCTTCACCAGCTGCTCTTGGGAAGTGCTTGTATTGCCTCGGAAAGGTGATCACCCTGCACGAAACTGGAGGCTGAGCTTTCGGCCTCTGGAGGAGGGAGCCGCGCCGTGGATCCCGTCCCGATGGCGCTGCAGACGCCAGCACCCGCGGGAGGACTGGGGGGACTCCGAGCTCCACCTCTCTCTGCCCAGGCCCTGGGGAAGATGGGGGAGCTATTCTTCAGAAGCATCGCCCCTGCAATCATCACCTCCATCAACATTCTGAGAGCGCTTTTGGTTTTAACAAAGAGCAACCCTGATTTGCCATTTGCAGATCACAATGGGAATGAACCTGGAAGACAAAACGCAAGATCAATTCACAGCTGGACGTTCAAATCTTTTTCTCCAAAACCCAATCAACGTGCAGCTTCTCCCTTAAGCTGAAGTACGGACCAAAGTCATAGAATCGTTCAGGTCAGAAAGGACCTTCAGGCAGCGAAGATGAGCATTTAGGTGTGGCATGAAGCTTGGGGAGCACTGAAGAAGCTGTAAAAGTCAACTGATATTCTTTGGAAATTAAAAACAAAACGAAGTCATTAACTAACAAGGAATCCTCTGCGGAAACGACACAAGGGACGGCCTGCGGGGGAGATGCCCGAAAGCCAAAGCTGCGCTTCAGTGGCATCTAAGGTGGGAATTTTGCAGAGTGCCTGTACACAAGTTTGCTTTCACTGGGATCAGTGAGCAGTGGCCACCGCAGAGCAGGAGGTGCTGTGGCTCAGAAGACCTGGCTGTGAAAAGTACAGGTTATTGTCCCCAAGCACATGCCAGCGGTCTGGAAAAGGGTGATCCGGCTTGACACTGCTGCTGTGCTTGCTAAAGGGGGGGAGCGGCTCAGTCCTCGTCACTCACCTGATGCTCCCAGTCGGGGCGCAGTCGAACGGCACCACTTGGCCGGGCTTCACCTCCCTGGCTATTTTCTGTGCAGGGAACTGCAATGCCATTGCAACTTTTCTGTTCTCGCATCATTCTTCTAGAAAAAAAAAAAACAATACGTTGAAGGGGAAACTGCCTTGTCACCGTCCCAAAATCCTTTATCGCTTGTGGTAACCCACGGCACACTCCCTGCCCGTGTTATCTTCACCTTAACTCTGTTTACAAGTGCCATGAATAAACCCAAATCCAACTGAGGAAGCTCCTCTTTGCTCACATTTCAATTCAAGGCTGGAACGATCACCTTGCAAAGAACTTTCCTCTACCGGTGCTAGATGCAAAAGAAAAAAAGCCAACCCAGGAATGCCTGCCACACCGGAGTACACAAAGCTGCTGCTGCTGCTGCTTCCAATGGCTTAGGCTGAGGGCTTCTCTGTTCTTCTTTTGCCCTTCTCACGGGAAGGACTGGCTTTGACTGTCTTTGAACTAGCTACAGATACGAAAGATTTAGTAAACAAGTATTCTTTAGCCCATTGCTCTTAAGAGTGTGTCCTGACAGATGTCTTCTTCCTCCTGAGGTTTAGACCACTGTTTGATCTTTTTTTCTTTTCCCCCCGCTTTTTTCCCCCCCTTTATTCCCTGAAGCATTTCACACCATGATGGGCAAAGGCCCAGCAGGAATTAGACTGAACACTGGACACGGAGACAAAAGAAAAGGCTGGAAGTTACTCTTGCTCTCCAGGCTGGCACTGCCAGCTCCTGAGGGCTCAGTCAGGACAGTCAACATTTCTGAGAGTACCTGTACACAGGCGTGTGCAGACCTTGGGTCCTGCCGCGGCTCGCAGCTGCAGGCTCAGACACGCGCGCCGAGCTCCTGGATCCTCCACGACAGAGCCGCCTCTCCCTGCTGATCCCGTGCTGTGCCTGCGGAGCAGGGAGGGAAGGAGAGGCACGCAGGGTAGCACAGTGGCAGTGCACAAGCTGCCAGGCCTCACCCATCGGACCTGCACCGAAGAGGAAATCTCACTTTTCAAAACTCTCCATCGTGCCATACAAAACACTGAATCCTTCCCAATCTGGAAGGGACAGCCTGGCATGATGCCCCTCAGGTCACATCTTACATAAAGGGTTCTTCTTCTCCTGCACAATGCTCTATAGTCTACTTTTACTTTTTATCTTTCTATAGATATAAAAATACCTACAGAAACTATCGATATTCACGAAGCGACCTTCAATCGTAACAGCCAGGCCTCCGCATGACTGCGCTTAACTCCTGCTTAGCTCAGGGCATCTCCCTGTTCCTCAGGCTCCAGAAACCACTGAAACTCCCCTGTTTTCCCCGGGGGGCTGCCTGCTGGCAGCTGCCCTCCTCTCTCCAACGCGGTCACCTGCCAGGCTGTAATATTGACATTGTTGTGACTATCGAGTCATTGGAGACTCATCCACGCTTAAAGAAAATAAACCCCCTACTTTTAAGTACTAAATTCCCTACCAAAGCAAGCGTTTTACTGACGCGTACACGGGCATACCGGGCAGCTTATTTTCATTCGGAAAAATAAAATAAGCTTCCCCAGTACAAAAGCCCCCTCCAGCAGCAGAGGATGCACCCTGAGTACCTCGGCGAAGAGAGGCCACCACGCCAGTGCCCGTCAGCGGCCCCCCAAAACCCGCCCGCCCGCCCGCGGCGCTGCCGAGCCCACAGCCCGCCAGCCCCGCACCGGAACCACCGCGGAAAGCCCCGACGGGCCGGCGCCGCCACGGGGGCGCCGTGCGGGCAGCGCAGCGAACGGACCGCGAGCCTCGACTGCGCCCCCCCTTCGTGCCGCCATCTTGGGAAGGTCACCCGGCTCCCGGCCGAGCCTCTCCCGAGTCCCGGGACGGCGGCGGCTGCGGGTCCCCGGCAGAGAGAGGCGTCCGTGCCATTGCCTGTCGGCGCCCGCCCGCCACCCGCCCGCCAGCGGCGCCACTGACCCACGGCCCGTGTGCCCGGCGCTGCATACCTCACGGAAAATCCCGCCGGGCCGGCGGGCAGGCAGTCTGGTGTACAGACCGCGGTGCTCCTTTTTCCCGCCCTTTTGGCCGCCATCTTGGGAAGGTCAAGCGCGTCCCGGCCGAGCCGCCCCCCAGGGCGCGATGGCGCGCGGGCCTCGGCACGGACGCGTCCCGGCCGCTGCCCGTCCGGGGGGCGGTACCGCGCTCGGCTGCGGGCGGGGAAGGCGGGCAAAAAACCGGCTGCCATCCCCCAGAAAATCCTCTGAAATAAACGCCGAAAACCTGCCTCTTACCCAACAGGAACGAAACAAGCGCCCTTTCTTTAAAACCCTATTTAAATCTATTTTAGATTTAAATGTTTCATGTTTACATTCACATGCATCTTTATACCGGACATTGATGCGTTAAGTAATTTGTATAATATATTACATCTACTCCTATGGTTTGTGTTTATTTATGTTTTGCGTTTTTATACATATCTGTCTATATCGATTGTATATTTCTTTCTTTAGATTTCTATTTATATAATACTTCTATTATTCAAAATAAAAACCCTGTCTCTAACAAAATAAATACAACCCCCCCTTATTTTAAACGACATTGAAATATTTTTATTTCTACTTCCTATAATTATATTCACATATGATTCTTTCGTTTCTTTTGATGCATTATAATAGTGATTACATATAAGACATATAAAATTCTAAAAAAGTATTTAAATTATTATTTCTATTATGTATCATATCTACTGCTACAACTGATTTTTTTCTTATATTTTTAAATTTTATATATATCTGTATGTATTTATGATCTATTTCTATCCTTAGATTTCTACCTTTATATTATTTGTATCTCAAATTTTTCCAATCAAAACTCTGCCTATTGACAAAAAAACCCCCGCTTTACTATTTAAAAATATTTTTATATTTATAATTTTCATATTTATATTTATAATTTGTTATATAGTATACGATAACATATTGATGTACTCTACTTATATATATCCAATACACATTTCCTATAATCTATTATCATAAGATATATACAGTATTACTTGTATTATGTATTGTATCGGTTTTTATTATTCTGTATTTATAATTATCTTATATTTTTATATATGTCTGCATATATTTGTCATCCATTTCTATATTTATATTTTGATTGGGGCTTTGTTTCTATTTATAATCTAGATCTTTAGATATCTATAAACATATGTAATACTCTGTATTAAAAATTATAATAGCTTATTGTAATATATAATGATTCATGTTACATGTTTCACTTTTATATATTCGGTCTATATTTAAATTTTAAGGGGTTTTATTCCCATTTTTATACATCTATTTGTTTTGTTTCATTATCGTTATAGTTATAATTTTACATTTAAAATCCAATTCCTAAATAATAGGACAAAACAAACAGCATCAAATTCCCACCAATATCCTCCAAAAGCATCCAGATACCTCCACCAGCCAACCGACGGCCAGCAAAAAGCCACCCAACGCTCTTTGCCGTAACAATTCTCATCACATCAGAAAAATGCAACGACTATAAAAGAAAACCCAATAGAAACGCACACAGCAAATCACAAAAACTACGAAGAAAAATTCAAACCACCTTACTAAACTCCAAACAGTGCCAATGACCCGAACTTTAAAAAAAAAAAAAAAACCAAAAACCAAAATTCTACCTCTACACTAAGTCAAAGAATAACCAATACTCTGTAAAAATAACTTGAAAACCCGAACTAATTAACGAAATAGAAAAAAATCTCAACCACTACAAAATAAGAAAATAACTACCCAAATAAAAAAACTACTTAAAAAGACCCACCCTATAAATACCCATGTTCCAAAAAAAACCCCTGATAAACAACAACCAAATATATCAAAGGCCAAAAAAACAAACACACAAATAAAAAGCACCACCAAAAAAACCCAACCAAAAACCCAACCGAAAACTTAAATTTAAATAAACTTAAATTTACAACAACAACAAAAAAATCCTAACTGATTAAACCCATAGTGCCTCAATCTATCAAAATAAAATGCCGCCTAGAAACGAACACAAAGCCTAAGGAGAAACGGAACCATAAACAATATCTCCCAAATGATCCGTCACAATAAAACGTACGCTACAATCGAACAAACCAAATAAATGAAAGCCCTGTAAGACGATAAACACAAACGCAATTATCAATATCTTTAAAACCCCGCTGCTATTAACTACCTGACGCTACCTCAAGCCCACCAGAACAAACGCTACACACTCACGCTACTAAAAGCCACCACAACAGAATTAAACGCCTAACCTCTACTTCACGCTACGACCCATAAAAACCATCGCACACCTTTAGAAAACATCGCACACCCCGGCAAAAAAAAAAAAAAAAAAAAAAAAAAAAAAAATCCGACAACAAAACTCCATTCAAAACAAACCTTCATCGTCACCACCTGAACCGAGATCCACAGCATTCAGGAAAAACACCCTATCCCTTAGCATCCAGCAACTGCAAACAGAACGAAGCGATGCAATCGATTCCCAAAACCCGCCTCGAAACCACGACGTCCAAGAACTTTCAGCAATCGAAGCCCGCGCTGCCGGCACGGACGGAGCGCGGCTGCCGGCAGGACAGCGGCTCCTCCGGCGCGCAGGGGCGGCGCCGCCCCGGAGCCCCCCGCCCGCTCCCCCGGCCCGGCGGGGCCGGCACCGGGCCCAGGGGGCCCCGGCGGCGCCCGAGCCCCGCGCCCGGAGCGGGCAGAGCGGCCGGCACCGGCCGGGCCAGCGCAGGGCCCGGGCCGCCTCTCCCGCCCGCCGGCCCGGCACAGCCCCGCTCGGCTCCGGCACGGCTCGCACCGGCGCTGCCGCGGCAGCCCCGCCGCGCCAAATTCCCCGCCCGCCTCAGCGAGCGCGCGCCCGGGCGGTGCCGGGAGGGCTCCCGAGCGGGAACGTTCTGGGCCGGGCCACGGGCAGAAGAAGCGCCCTGGAATGCAGCGGCGCGGCCCGATCGCAAGCCTGCGAACGCTGCGAGAGCTGGAGGTGCCCGCAATTGTACCCCGAAACTGACGCCGCGGGCGGGGCTCACCTCGCTTCAACAAGGGCGAATAAATGTGTGTTCTCCCCTTCAGTTTCATCCCCTGTCATAACAGAAAATAAGGGGCTCTCCTCAAATGAAAGCCTTCAACCGATGGCAAAGAGGGATTTTGACCTCAATTCGAACCCTCGAGAAGGAGGGACAACAGGGCTGCCCCCTCAATTTAAACCTTAGGATGATGAAAATGGGGTGGCTGCCTTCAAATCAAACTCACAATACGACCACGATATTTTTCCAATTGCCCTTAAAAAAGAACGCAGGGATTCCCTGTCGCCCCTGTGATACCCCTAACAGCCTGGAAAAGGCAGGTTTTCCTTCAACCAACACCCTTAAAACCGCAAGTGAAGGGGGATCCCCCCCCGGTTCAAACACAGACAATAATAGAAGAGTAGCTGCTTCCCTCTCCTTAATTTCTTTTGTCCTCATAAGCTCCATTTTTGTTCCTGGGGAACCGGGGAGGGACTGGCAAGATGAAATTGAGAAGGGAAAGGACAAAAGTCCCCGCTCCGAGTCCACACGGGCTCACCTGTTCGGCTGCCGCTTCCCGGCACAAAGCTCTGTCTCTCGGCACCTCCTTTAAGCAACGCTCCACGTATCCAAGCGCGCATCCTGGTGTTCCCCCAGAGCCCGGGAGAAGCTCTCACCGTCCTTCCGTGAGACAGCCCCGGGAGCCCCGCTACTCAGCAGCACCATGCAAAAGGGAGCTGAGGCAAACCCTCCCCCTAAAACAGACCCCGGCAGGAGCCGGCCCCTCCTCATCCTCACAACTCACACCTGGGGCTGCTCCGAGCCCTCATCATCGTCACACTCACACCTGGCGCTGCTCCGAGCCCTCATCATCGTCACACTCACACCTGGCGCTGGTGCCACTCTCCAACAGCGCCTCTCGGTGACCAGCGCAGAGCCCGCTTCTCACAGACCCAGAGCAAACAGAAATCTGCTACGGGTGTTGGCTTTTCTCATTCCGTCTGGTTCCACAACTAAAGCGCGTTCGTGCGCTGATGGCATTGAGAGAAAGCTTTCCAGGGGAGAGAACTGTCATTCAGGTAGCACACTTTGATACACCTTCAGAAAAAGCAGAATCAGCGCCAACTCCTAAGACCCCTGCTGAGGAACCCAGCCCTCCTTGGGACACCCAATGCACCTCGAAAAAGGAGGGGAGAAGTTCTTGTGCTGAACTCGGCACGGTCCGTCTAAACTCGGTCCTATTCGGTTCTTCGGCTCCACTCGGCTATTTCCGTCCACACTCGGCTATTTTCGGTTCTTCGGCTCCACTCGGCTATTGTCGGCTAGCCTCGGGGGGCTGCAGTACCGCGCTCTGCCCACCAGGCGGCAAAAAAGCAAAAAAAAGTCAACAAAGAACAACCCAAGCCTTTCTTTTAAACAATATTTAAATATATTTTATTTTCAAATTTTTCATGTTTATACCCAAATTTCGATTTAGAATGTATATTGATGCCTAATGTTGATTTCTATATTTATAATTTTCTATTTATATATACATTTATAGTCTATATTTAATCGATTCCTATTACTTAGATTTATTAATATATTTTACATATTGATTATATATTTCTGGTTAAGATTTTATAATTCTGTAACAATCATATGATTTCAAATAAAACCCCTGCCTCTACCCAAATAAAAGCCAAAAAGAACCCCTTTCTTTTAAACTTTATTTAATTTTTTTTAAATTACATTTTTCATATTTATACTCCCATTTACAGTTTAAATGTGTATTCATGTATAGTGTCATTTGTGTTCTATATTACATCTCTCCCTATTATATTTATTTCTATTTTATATTTCTCTATCTATATATTTATATCCTGATTATATATTTCTATATTTAGAAATAGACAAAAATAATATCTATATTCATATTATTTAAAACAAAACCCCTGCCTCTAACCCAATAAAAACGAAAAAAAAAAAAAACAAACCACCAACCCTTTGTTGTAAAAAATATTTGAATTTTTTTTTTTAGATTTATATTCCTTTCTATTTAAAATGTATATTGATGTACAACGTTTATTTGTACATTTATGTTTATCGTTTTCTATCTGTATATAAATTTATATTCTATATTACATACATTCCTATTGTTTATATTTATTTATATATTTTTATACATATGTTTTTATCTTGATTATACATGTCTGGTTAAGTTTTTTACTTCTGTAACACTTCTATTATTTAAAAAAATAAACCTGCCTCGAACCAAATAAAAGCCGAGAAGAACCACATTTTTTTAACTGTATTTAATTTTTTTTTTACTTATGGTTTTTATATTTAGACTCACATTTACATTTCAAATGTATATTAATGTATATATTAATTATTTCTGCTCTCTATTACTTCTCTTCCTATTATTTCTATTGATTTATACTTTATATCTACATTTATATCCTGATTATATAGTTCTAGATTTAGAAATATAAAACAATAATATCTATATTCATATTATTTAAAATAAAAGCCCTGCCTCTAACCAAATAAAAACGAAAAGAACCCTTTCTTTTAACCTATATTTACATATCTTTATATTTACAATTTTCATATTTATATACACATTCATACGAATGAATTATTTTGCCGCCTAATATTATTTATATTCTAAATGACACCTCTTCGTATTACTTACATATATTCATATTTAAATTTAAATTTATCGTTTAGTTATAGGTGTATATCTTGATACATTTATTTTATCTTTCTCTATTTAGATATAGAAAATATTTCTAAAATATTTACATTATTTAAAATAAAACCCTTGCCTCTAACCAAATGAAAACCAGAAACACCCCTTTATTTACAACCTATTTAAAGATTTAAAATAATTTTGTTATGCATAATTATATTTACATGTCCATTTATAATTTTTATTCGTTATATTTATAGATGTGATATATAGTCTAGAGAAAACCTTTTGATCTATCAGATATATTATTTTTATAATAGGTATTTCTATAAGTTTAATTTATTTACATTAGATATTTACAGGTATCGGTATAGATAGTATATATTTGTATAGTCGGATTTATATTTTTATATTATTTATATTTATATTATTTTTCAAAAACTCCAGCCTATAACCTAATAAAAACCAAAAAAGCCCCAATTTATTTTCAACGACATTTAAATATTTTTCTGTTTACGATCCCTATTTCTATCTCTTTGTACAGATCTCTATCCCTCTACCGCCCTTTTTGCGGTCGCTTCCAACGCCTGGGGACGGGCAGGGCGCTGGCTCGGGGGGGCTGCAGTACCGCTCTCTGTCCACAAGGCGGCAGACTTACCAGGAGGGGCGCGCTTCGATTTTCCCGCCCTTTATGCCGCCACCTTGAGAAGGTCAAGCGAGTCCGCGACATCCGCGACACTCCACTCCCAACATGGCGGCCAAACGAGGACCCCCCCCCCCCCCACCGTGAGGCGTTTACGCAGATGCCTGTCAGAAACACGCCAAATTACAACCGTCCGCGACTCACCTGAGCTCACAGCCCGCGTCCGAGGCACTTGATACGCCACAAAAAATCCCGCCGTGGCCGCGCAGGCGTCAGGGTGCTGTGCAGGCAGTCCGGTTAGACCGACCGCGGGGCCTTCTTTTTCACCGCCATCTTGAGAAGGTCAGAGAAAGTCCGCGACATTCGCGACACGCCACTCTCAACATGGCGGCCGCGAGAAGACCCCCCCCCCCCCCGCAGCAGAGAGAGGCGTTTACGCAGATGCCTGTCAGAAACCCGCCGAAAAGCGCCCGCCCACCGCGCCGCTGAGCCGACAGCCCGCGTCCGGGACACATGAAACGCCACAGAAAATCCTGCCGGGGACGCCCTGGCGCCGGGGTGCCGTGCAGGCAGTTCGGTTAGACGGACCGCGGGTCTTCAACTTGCCCGCCCTTTTGGCCGCCACCTTGAGAAGGTCAAGCGGCTCCGCGACACCCGCCGCACGCCACTCCCAACATGGCGGCAGCGGGGACGCCTGCCCGTGCCGGGCTGCAGTACCGCGCTCTGCCCACAAGGCGGCAGCACCGCCGCGCGCCCCAGCCGGGGGCAGCCGCGCGCCTTGGGGCTGCGGGCAGGGAAGGCGGCGAGAGAGAACAGGGGCGGCCCCCGCCGAAAACTCCTCTGAAAGAAATGCCAAAAAATAAGCCGGAAGAAATTAAACCCTGCCTCTCACCCAATAAGAAACAAAAAGAAAAACACAAAACAAAAAAACCCCCAAAAACCAGCCCAAACCCGAACATTCCTTTAAAACAGTATCTATTTTACTTTTTATATTTTTTCATATTTATATTCACATTTATATCTATCATGTATATATTGGTGTATCATGTAATTTAACAATTTATACTTACAAATTTCTATTTAGATAGAAATTGAATTTCTAGATTTCATCTGTTCCCATTACTTAGGTTTATTTCTATGGTTTTATACATATTTTTATATACTGATTAGATATTTCGGGTTAAGATTTTTACTTCTGTAACACTTACATTATTTCTAATTAAACCCCTGCCTTTACCCAAACAAAAGCCAAAAAGAACCCCTTTCCTTTAAAATGTATTTCATTAGTTTTTATTTTATTTTTCATATTTATACTCGTATATATCTTAATGTATGGTGTCATTTGTGTTCTATATTACACCTCTTCCTATTATTTATATATATTTCTAGCTTATATTTCTATATCTGTACTTTCATATCTTCTTTCTATATTTCGATATTTAGAAATATCAAACAATAATATCTATATTCATATTATTTAAAACAAAAACCCTGCCTCACACCAAATAAAAAGAAAAAACGACCTTTCTTTTAAATTATATTAACATATTTTATAGTAATATTTTTCGTATTTATTTTCCCATTTATATTTATAATTTCAATTGCCCTATAATGTTATTGACATTCTAGATTACATCTCTTCACATTACTTACACATATTTATATTTAGGTTTACATTTAGAGTTTAATTATAGTTACATATCTTTATATAATATATTTCTATATTTCGATTTACATTTCTATAATACTTGCCTTGTTTAAAATAAAGCCCCTGTCTCTAACCAAATAAAAACCAAAGACACCCCTTCGGTTAAACCGTATTTAAAAGTTTAAAAATAATTTCATTTTTCATCATTATATTCACATGTCCATTTCTATTTTTTACTATATTTATAGATTATCTAGTATAGAGAATGCCTTGAAGAACAGACCTGTCTTTATACTATATATTTATATTACTTATATTTAGTTATATTAAATATTTATAGGTATCAGTAGATATATTATAGATTTGTATAGTTGGATTTATAGTTTTATATTATTTATATTTCTACTATTTATAAAAGAACCCAGCCTATAAGCTAAAAAAAACAAAAAAAAAAATCCCCAATTTCTTTTAAACTATAGTGAATATTTTTATATTTACAATCTCTACTTATATATATTTGTGTATATATATTAGACTCTATTTTCCATATATTATAGTATGTCACAATAACATACATTATATGATAGTTTTATATATTTATCTGTTTTCCATGTTTATGTTTACAGTTATAGTTTTAGATTTCCTTTCAAATTTATTTTTATTTCTCTTTTGACCTGTCTAGTAAACCATATCAACTCACTCACCTGACCCGTCAGAACCACAGAAATCCCGACGCGCCTCGGTCAGCGCCGGCGCGCAGGGCACGCTCGTCCCGTCGCAGCACATCCAAACAAAACCTATTTCTGCTACTAACAAAGAACAAAGGCCCCACTACACTTCACCCCATTAAAAACTCACAGAAACCCAACTGGAAATAAATTTTAAAACCCCTCTATAACTAGCCCAAACCCCCCCATCCATTCCAATCCTAAACTTCCTCCCAAACCAGTAGCTCAGAAACCCAAAAAACTCAAACACACATTGAAAATGAAATAACTGCTAATAAAAACAAAAACCCATGAAAAAATAAACCAAACCGACTCACTGAACTCAAAACTGTGCAACTGACCCTAAACATTACTACAAAAAGCCCCCAAAGCTCCACCTTTATGCTAACTCACAAATAAGAACAAATAATCGATAAAAATTATCTGAAAAATTAAAAAAAAACTAATTAAAAGCATACAAATAAAAAATCTAAACTATTAAAATACTAAAAATACCACTACCCGAATTTTAAAAAATGTTGCCTATAAAAACCCACCATAAAAATGCCCCTGTCCCCAAAGATAAAACTAAACAAAACCCATCACACCAGAAATAAATCGGAACTTGGGAAAGCTAAAACCGTAACACTCAAGAAGTACACCATATCCCTTCTGGTACACCAGCTACAAACAGCATAAAACAATACAATCAATTCTTAAAAACCACCTTTAAACCACTACCTTTTTAAGAAAACTTTCAACAATTTAAAAACGGCTTTTAACAAAAGCCATCTAATAAATTAACACCCAAAACTCCAGCAGCCGAGCTAGCCCTACCAAATCTCTCTGTTTATACATCCAATAAACAAAACCAAAATCCCAACAATATCCCAAGTCTATTAAAGAAACCTACTGAAATTAATCCTACTCAAGTACAAACCAACCCATCCATAAAGTTAGCCTCACTCAAAAAGAAAACAATGACAGAGAGTTAATAATACCAAGAAATAAAGCAACACACCATACACCACCAACGAATATAATATTCAAGGAAAAAAAACCACTTTTTTTTTTTTTTTTTTTTTTTTAAACTAACTTCTTTTATTAGCTAGAACAAAGGATTTTGCCAGGACTGTAACAACAACTTCTTCTCCTCCTTCCTCTTCTTCTGAAACGTCCCATCTCATTCCCAAATTCCTTACAACTTTTGAGTTTCAATCCAAGCAAAAAGCAAAACTCGTGCACGTGTGCGTCGGATGCTCCTGCCAGGTTCTCCATTGCACCCCACATCTTCTTACACGTTCAGTCTTCGTGCTGTCCTGCCGGGGTGAGTTTCAGAGAAGGATTGGCACATGTGAAGAGAGGATTTCCCCTCCCTCCCTCCCTCCCCGCCCCCCGGAGCCGGTTTCCTTAGCGCATTTCAATAAATTCCAAGCCTGCAATGATGCACACTCGTCCCAAGGCTCACAGCAAGCACGCAGGAGCTCAGGCTTACTTGCTTCCATGGCTCTGTGCCTGAGATAGCTGAGGAAATTTCCCGTGACCCTCTGTTGCAATAAACTGGAATGCAAACTCGGCTCCATCTCAGAGCCTCAGTGGGAGGCAGGAGCACATCTGGCTGACCCACAAAAATCCTTTCTTGGGCGGCGGCACCGCGCTGGAAAGGGGAAACACGTGCTAGTGAACAGCAGCTCAGAAACAATTCTTGTCCAATGTTACCTGCTCTACTTGGCAGCTCACTAACACCAGTCTAATTTTATCACTGCAGGGAGAATTCTGTAGGAAAGTGTCTGATGAGCAGCGACAAGGGCTTCACTCCCTGCTACGCAGCCTGCAACACCCTTGAGAGAGCAGAGCAGCAAAGTCACCAAACTCTTCTTGCCGTGGGGCAGGGTAGAAGATCACTGTGGGAGGCACATAAAAAGAGGGGAAATGGTCTATAAATGCACAGACATTTGATTTCAGAAGCCCAGAGATAAGGATGTTCTCTAGGAAGCCAGACGTGACATGATATTTCTAAGATTTTCTTCTTCATTGAAGGAAATCTATGTGTATATATACACACTTAGAAATGATTGCGTGAGGTTTTTTTTTTTTTTTCTTTTGAAGCTCCAAGAATGATTTCCCATCTTGAGTCACTCAGGAAGAAATGGCCCCTGTGACTCAGGACAGAAGGGCTGCCTGCTCTTTTGATCATGACAGCTCTTGGCTGTACCCGGGAAGCAGGAGCAGCAGCCAGAGCTGAGGCTCAGCAGAGGCTGACCCCGGCCAGCCCCTTCCTCACTTCCCTGTGTCACAACCCTTCCAGGCAGAAGGACGCAAAGCAGGTTACGATTTCTCTCCTAGATATGTTTTTCGAAAATAATACTTCCAGGGGTGATCACAACGGGGGCACAGAAAAACACAAAGAATGAAAAGTACCGTGTTTGGTGTTTTAGCAAACGGTGTGTCTTCCCTACCATGTCCGGAAGCTGGATCGATGCACCAAACTTTTCACTGCACCCTTGTCCTTGCTTCTGCGCCATCTTCACCAGCTGCTCTTGGGAAGTGCTTGTATTGCCTCGGAAAGGTGATCACCCTGCACGAAACTGGAGGCTGAGCTTTCGGCCTCTGGAGGAGGGAGCCGCGCCGTGGATCCCGTCCCGATGGCGCTGCAGACGCCAGCACCCGCGGGAGGACTGGGGGGACTCCGAGCTCCACCTCTCTCTGCCCAGGCCCTGGGGAAGATGGGGGAGCTATTCTTCAGAAGCATCGCCCCTGCAATCATCACCTCCATCAACATTCTGAGAGCGCTTTTGGTTTTAACAAAGAGCAACCCTGATTTGCCATTTGCAGATCACAATGGGAATGAACCTGGAAGACAAAACGCAAGATCAATTCACAGCTGGACGTTCAAATCTTTTTCTCCAAAACCCAATCAACGTGCAGCTTCTCCCTTAAGCTGAAGTACGGACCAAAGTCATAGAATCGTTCAGGTCAGAAAGGACCTTCAGGCAGCGAAGATGAGCATTTAGGTGTGGCATGAAGCTTGGGGAGCACTGAAGAAGCTGTAAAAGTCAACTGATATTCTTTGGAAATTAAAAACAAAACGAAGTCATTAACTAACAAGGAATCCTCTGCGGAAACGACACAAGGGACGGCCTGCGGGGGAGATGCCCGAAAGCCAAAGCTGCGCTTCAGTGGCATCTAAGGTGGGAATTTTGCAGAGTGCCTGTACACAAGTTTGCTTTCACTGGGATCAGTGAGCAGTGGCCACCGCAGAGCAGGAGGTGCTGTGGCTCAGAAGACCTGGCTGTGAAAAGTACAGGTTATTGTCCCCAAGCACATGCCAGCGGTCTGGAAAAGGGTGATCCGGCTTGACACTGCTGCTGTGCTTGCTAAAGGGGGGGAGCGGCTCAGTCCTCGTCACTCACCTGATGCTCCCAGTCGGGGCGCAGTCGAACGGCACCACTTGGCCGGGCTTCACCTCCCTGGCTATTTTCTGTGCAGGGAACTGCAATGCCATTGCAACTTTTCTGTTCTCGCATCATTCTTCTAGAAAAAAAAAAAACAATACGTTGAAGGGGAAACTGCCTTGTCACCGTCCCAAAATCCTTTATCGCTTGTGGTAACCCACGGCACACTCCCTGCCCGTGTTATCTTCACCTTAACTCTGTTTACAAGTGCCATGAATAAACCCAAATCCAACTGAGGAAGCTCCTCTTTGCTCACATTTCAATTCAAGGCTGGAACGATCACCTTGCAAAGAACTTTCCTCTACCGGTGCTAGATGCAAAAGAAAAAAAGCCAACCCAGGAATGCCTGCCACACCGGAGTACACAAAGCTGCTGCTGCTGCTGCTTCCAATGGCTTAGGCTGAGGGCTTCTCTGTTCTTCTTTTGCCCTTCTCACGGGAAGGACTGGCTTTGACTGTCTTTGAACTAGCTACAGATACGAAAGATTTAGTAAACAAGTATTCTTTAGCCCATTGCTCTTAAGAGTGTGTCCTGACAGATGTCTTCTTCCTCCTGAGGTTTAGACCACTGTTTGATCTTTTTTTCTTTTCCCCCCGCTTTTTTCCCCCCCTTTATTCCCTGAAGCATTTCACACCATGATGGGCAAAGGCCCAGCAGGAATTAGACTGAACACTGGACACGGAGACAAAAGAAAAGGCTGGAAGTTACTCTTGCTCTCCAGGCTGGCACTGCCAGCTCCTGAGGGCTCAGTCAGGACAGTCAACATTTCTGAGAGTACCTGTACACAGGCGTGTGCAGACCTTGGGTCCTGCCGCGGCTCGCAGCTGCAGGCTCAGACACGCGCGCCGAGCTCCTGGATCCTCCACGACAGAGCCGCCTCTCCCTGCTGATCCCGTGCTGTGCCTGCGGAGCAGGGAGGGAAGGAGAGGCACGCAGGGTAGCACAGTGGCAGTGCACAAGCTGCCAGGCCTCACCCATCGGACCTGCACCGAAGAGGAAATCTCACTTTTCAAAACTCTCCATCGTGCCATACAAAACACTGAATCCTTCCCAATCTGGAAGGGACAGCCTGGCATGATGCCCCTCAGGTCACATCTTACATAAAGGGTTCTTCTTCTCCTGCACAATGCTCTATAGTCTACTTTTACTTTTTATCTTTCTATAGATATAAAAATACCTACAGAAACTATCGATATTCACGAAGCGACCTTCAATCGTAACAGCCAGGCCTCCGCATGACTGCGCTTAACTCCTGCTTAGCTCAGGGCATCTCCCTGTTCCTCAGGCTCCAGAAACCACTGAAACTCCCCTGTTTTCCCCGGGGGGCTGCCTGCTGGCAGCTGCCCTCCTCTCTCCAACGCGGTCACCTGCCAGGCTGTAATATTGACATTGTTGTGACTATCGAGTCATTGGAGACTCATCCACGCTTAAAGAAAATAAACCCCCTACTTTTAAGTACTAAATTCCCTACCAAAGCAAGCGTTTTACTGACGCGTACACGGGCATACCGGGCAGCTTATTTTCATTCGGAAAAATAAAATAAGCTTCCCCAGTACAAAAGCCCCCTCCAGCAGCAGAGGATGCACCCTGAGTACCTCGGCGAAGAGAGGCCACCACGCCAGTGCCCGTCAGCGGCCCCCCAAAACCCGCCCGCCCGCCCGCGGCGCTGCCGAGCCCACAGCCCGCCAGCCCCGCACCGGAACCACCGCGGAAAGCCCCGACGGGCCGGCGCCGCCACGGGGGCGCCGTGCGGGCAGCGCAGCGAACGGACCGCGAGCCTCGACTGCGCCCCCCCTTCGTGCCGCCATCTTGGGAAGGTCACCCGGCTCCCGGCCGAGCCTCTCCCGAGTCCCGGGACGGCGGCGGCTGCGGGTCCCCGGCAGAGAGAGGCGTCCGTGCCATTGCCTGTCGGCGCCCGCCCGCCACCCGCCCGCCAGCGGCGCCACTGACCCACGGCCCGTGTGCCCGGCGCTGCATACCTCACGGAAAATCCCGCCGGGCCGGCGGGCAGGCAGTCTGGTGTACAGACCGCGGTGCTCCTTTTTCCCGCCCTTTTGGCCGCCATCTTGGGAAGGTCAAGCGCGTCCCGGCCGAGCCGCCCCCCAGGGCGCGATGGCGCGCGGGCCTCGGCACGGACGCGTCCCGGCCGCTGCCCGTCCGGGGGGCGGTACCGCGCTCGGCTGCGGGCGGGGAAGGCGGGCAAAAAACCGGCTGCCATCCCCCAGAAAATCCTCTGAAATAAACGCCGAAAACCTGCCTCTTACCCAACAGGAACGAAACAAGCGCCCTTTCTTTAAAACCCTATTTAAATCTATTTTAGATTTAAATGTTTCATGTTTACATTCACATGCATCTTTATACCGGACATTGATGCGTTAAGTAATTTGTATAATATATTACATCTACTCCTATGGTTTGTGTTTATTTATGTTTTGCGTTTTTATACATATCTGTCTATATCGATTGTATATTTCTTTCTTTAGATTTCTATTTATATAATACTTCTATTATTCAAAATAAAAACCCTGTCTCTAACAAAATAAATACAACCCCCCCTTATTTTAAACGACATTGAAATATTTTTATTTCTACTTCCTATAATTATATTCACATATGATTCTTTCGTTTCTTTTGATGCATTATAATAGTGATTACATATAAGACATATAAAATTCTAAAAAAGTATTTAAATTATTATTTCTATTATGTATCATATCTACTGCTACAACTGATTTTTTCTTATATTTTTAAATTTTATATATATCTGTATGTATTTATGATCTATTTCTATCCTTAGATTTCTACCTTTATATTATTTGTATCTCAAATTTTTCCAATCAAAACTCTGCCTATTGACAAAAAAACCCCCGCTTTACTATTTAAAAATATTTTTATATTTATAATTTTCATATTTATATTTATAATTTGTTATATAGTATACGATAACATATTGATGTACTCTACTTATATATATCCAATACACATTTCCTATAATCTATTATCATAAGATATATACAGTATTACTTGTATTATGTATTGTATCGGTTTTTATTATTCTGTATTTATAATTATCTTATATTTTTATATATGTCTGCATATATTTGTCATCCATTTCTATATTTATATTTTGATTGGGGCTTTGTTTCTATTTATAATCTAGATCTTTAGATATCTATAAACATATGTAATACTCTGTATTAAAAATTATAATAGCTTATTGTAATATATAATGATTCATGTTACATGTTTCACTTTTATATATTCGGTCTATATTTAAATTTTAAGGGGTTTTATTCCCATTTTTATACATCTATTTGTTTTGTTTCATTATCGTTATAGTTATAATTTTACATTTAAAATCCAATTCCTAAATAATAGGACAAAACAAACAGCATCAAATTCCCACCAATATCCTCCAAAAGCATCCAGATACCTCCACCAGCCAACCGACGGCCAGCAAAAAGCCACCCAACGCTCTTTGCCGTAACAATTCTCATCACATCAGAAAAATGCAACGACTATAAAAGAAAACCCAATAGAAACGCACACAGCAAATCACAAAAACTACGAAGAAAAATTCAAACCACCTTACTAAACTCCAAACAGTGCCAATGACCCGAACTTTAAAAAAAAAAAAAAAACCAAAAACCAAAATTCTACCTCTACACTAAGTCAAAGAATAACCAATACTCTGTAAAAATAACTTGAAAACCCGAACTAATTAACGAAATAGAAAAAAATCTCAACCACTACAAAATAAGAAAATAACTACCCAAATAAAAAAACTACTTAAAAAGACCCACCCTATAAATACCCATGTTCCAAAAAAAACCCCTGATAAACAACAACCAAATATATCAAAGGCCAAAAAAACAAACACACAAATAAAAAGCACCACCAAAAAAACCCAACCAAAAACCCAACCGAAAACTTAAATTTAAATAAACTTAAATTTACAACAACAACAAAAAAATCCTAACTGATTAAACCCATAGTGCCTCAATCTATCAAAATAAAATGCCGCCTAGAAACGAACACAAAGCCTAAGGAGAAACGGAACCATAAACAATATCTCCCAAATGATCCGTCACAATAAAACGTACGCTACAATCGAACAAACCAAATAAATGAAAGCCCTGTAAGACGATAAACACAAACGCAATTATCAATATCTTTAAAACCCCGCTGCTATTAACTACCTGACGCTACCTCAAGCCCACCAGAACAAACGCTACACACTCACGCTACTAAAAGCCACCACAACAGAATTAAACGCCTAACCTCTACTTCACGCTACGACCCATAAAAACCATCGCACACCTTTAGAAAACATCGCACACCCCGGCAAAAAAAAAAAAAAAAAAAAAAAAAAAAATCCGACAACAAAACTCCATTCAAAACAAACCTTCATCGTCACCACCTGAACCGAGATCCACAGCATTCAGGAAAAACACCCTATCCCTTAGCATCCAGCAACTGCAAACAGAACGAAGCGATGCAATCGATTCCCAAAACCCGCCTCGAAACCACGACGTCCAAGAACTTTCAGCAATCGAAGCCCGCGCTGCCGGCACGGACGGAGCGCGGCTGCCGGCAGGACAGCGGCTCCTCCGGCGCGCAGGGGCGGCGCCGCCCCGGAGCCCCCCGCCCGCTCCCCCGGCCCGGCGGGGCCGGCACCGGGCCCAGGGGGCCCCGGCGGCGCCCGAGCCCCGCGCCCGGAGCGGGCAGAGCGGCCGGCACCGGCCGGGCCAGCGCAGGGCCCGGGCCGCCTCTCCCGCCCGCCGGCCCGGCACAGCCCCGCTCGGCTCCGGCACGGCTCGCACCGGCGCTGCCGCGGCAGCCCCGCCGCGCCAAATTCCCCGCCCGCCTCAGCGAGCGCGCGCCCGGGCGGTGCCGGGAGGGCTCCCGAGCGGGAACGTTCTGGGCCGGGCCACGGGCAGAAGAAGCGCCCTGGAATGCAGCGGCGCGGCCCGATCGCAAGCCTGCGAACGCTGCGAGAGCTGGAGGTGCCCGCAATTGTACCCCGAAACTGACGCCGCGGGCCGCGGACGCCTCGCTTCAACAAGGGCGAATAAATGTGTGTTCTCCCCTTCAGTTTCATCCCCTGTCATAACAGAAAATAAGGGGCTCTCCTCAAATGAAAGCCTTCAACCGATGGCAAAGAGGGATTTTGACCTCAATTCGAACCCTCGAGAAGGAGGGACAACAGGGCTGCCCCCTCAATTTAAACCTTAGGATGATGAAAATGGGGTGGCTGCCTTCAAATCAAACTCACAATACGACCACGATATTTTTCCAATTGCCCTTAAAAAAGAACGCAGGGATTCCCTGTCGCCCCTGTGATACCCCTAACAGCCTGGAAAAGGCAGGTTTTCCTTCAACCAACACCCTTAAAACCGCAAGTGAAGGGGGATCCCCCCCCGGTTCAAACACAGACAATAATAGAAGAGTAGCTGCTTCCCTCTCCTTAATTTCTTTTGTCCTCATAAGCTCCATTTTTGTTCCTGGGGAACCGGGGAGGGACTGGCAAGATGAAATTGAGAAGGGAAAGGACAAAAGTCCCCGCTCCGAGTCCACACGGGCTCACCTGTTCGGCTGCCGCTTCCCGGCACAAAGCTCTGTCTCTCGGCACCTCCTTTAAGCAACGCTCCACGTATCCAAGCGCGCATCCTGGTGTTCCCCCAGAGCCCGGGAGAAGCTCTCACCGTCCTTCCGTGAGACAGCCCCGGGAGCCCCGCTACTCAGCAGCACCATGCAAAAGGGAGCTGAGGCAAACCCTCCCCCTAAAACAGACCCCGGCAGGAGCCGGCCCCTCCTCATCCTCACAACTCACACCTGGGGCTGCTCCGAGCCCTCATCATCGTCACACTCACACCTGGCGCTGCTCCGAGCCCTCATCATCGTCACACTCACACCTGGCGCTGGTGCCACTCTCCAACAGCGCCTCTCGGTGACCAGCGCAGAGCCCGCTTCTCACAGACCCAGAGCAAACAGAAATCTGCTACGGGTGTTGGCTTTTCTCATTCCGTCTGGTTCCACAACTAAAGCGCGTTCGTGCGCTGATGGCATTGAGAGAAAGCTTTCCAGGGGAGAGAACTGTCATTCAGGTAGCACACTTTGATACACCTTCAGAAAAAGCAGAATCAGCGCCAACTCCTAAGACCCCTGCTGAGGAACCCAGCCCTCCTTGGGACACCCAATGCACCTCGAAAAAGGAGGGGAGAAGTTCTTGTGCTGAACTCGGCACGGTCCGTCTAAACTCGGTCCTATTCGGTTCTTCGGCTCCACTCGGCTATTTCCGTCCACACTCGGCTATTTTCGGTTCTTCGGCTCCACTCGGCTATTGTCGGCTAGCCTCGGGGGGCTGCAGTACCGCGCTCTGCCCACCAGGCGGCAAAAAAGCAAAAAAAAGTCAACAAAGAACAACCCAAGCCTTTCTTTTAAACAATATTTAAATATATTTTATTTTCAAATTTTTCATGTTTATACCCAAATTTCGATTTAGAATGTATATTGATGCCTAATGTTGATTTCTATATTTATAATTTTCTATTTATATATACATTTATAGTCTATATTTAATCGATTCCTATTACTTAGATTTATTAATATATTTTACATATTGATTATATATTTCTGGTTAAGATTTTATAATTCTGTAACAATCATATGATTTCAAATAAAACCCCTGCCTCTACCCAAATAAAAGCCAAAAAGAACCCCTTTCTTTTAAACTTTATTTAATTTTTTTTAAATTACATTTTTCATATTTATACTCCCATTTACAGTTTAAATGTGTATTCATGTATAGTGTCATTTGTGTTCTATATTACATCTCTCCCTATTATATTTATTTCTATTTTATATTTCTCTATCTATATATTTATATCCTGATTATATATTTCTATATTTAGAAATAGACAAAAATAATATCTATATTCATATTATTTAAAACAAAACCCCTGCCTCTAACCCAATAAAAACGAAAAAAAAAAAAACAAACCACCAACCCTTTGTTGTAAAAAATATTTGAATTTTTTTTTTTAGATTTATATTCCTTTCTATTTAAAATGTATATTGATGTACAACGTTTATTTGTACATTTATGTTTATCGTTTTCTATCTGTATATAAATTTATATTCTATATTACATACATTCCTATTGTTTATATTTATTTATATATTTTTATACATATGTTTTTATCTTGATTATACATGTCTGGTTAAGTTTTTTACTTCTGTAACACTTCTATTATTTAAAAAAATAAACCTGCCTCGAACCAAATAAAAGCCGAGAAGAACCACTTTTTTTTAACTGTATTTAATTTTTTTTTTACTTATGGTTTTTATATTTAGACTCACATTTACATTTCAAATGTATATTAATGTATATATTAATTATTTCTGCTCTCTATTACTTCTCTTCCTATTATTTCTATTGATTTATACTTTATATCTACATTTATATCCTGATTATATAGTTCTAGATTTAGAAATATAAAACAATAATATCTATATTCATATTATTTAAAATAAAAGCCCTGCCTCTAACCAAATAAAAACGAAAAGAACCCTTTCTTTTAACCTATATTTACATATCTTTATATTTACAATTTTCATATTTATATACACATTCATACGAATGAATTATTTTGCCGCCTAATATTATTTATATTCTAAATGACACCTCTTCGTATTACTTACATATATTCATATTTAAATTTAAATTTATCGTTTAGTTATAGGTGTATATCTTGATACATTTATTTTATCTTTCTCTATTTAGATATAGAAAATATTTCTAAAATATTTACATTATTTAAAATAAAACCCTTGCCTCTAACCAAATGAAAACCAGAAACACCCCTTTATTTACAACCTATTTAAAGATTTAAAATAATTTTGTTATGCATAATTATATTTACATGTCCATTTATAATTTTTATTCGTTATATTTATAGATGTGATATATAGTCTAGAGAAAACCTTTTGATCTATCAGATATATTATTTTTATAATAGGTATTTCTATAAGTTTAATTTATTTACATTAGATATTTACAGGTATCGGTATAGATAGTATATATTTGTATAGTCGGATTTATATTTTTATATTATTTATATTTATATTATTTTTCAAAAACTCCAGCCTATAACCTAATAAAAACCAAAAAAGCCCCAATTTATTTTCAACGACATTTAAATATTTTTCTGTTTACGATCCCTATTTCTATCTCTTTGTACAGATCTCTATCCCTCTACCGCCCTTTTTGCGGTCGCTTCCAACGCCTGGGGATGGGCAGGGCGCTGGCTCGGGGGGGCTGCAGTACCGCTCTCTGTCCACAAGGCGGCAGACTTACCGGGAGGGGCGCGCTTCGATTTTCCCGCCCTTTATGCCGCCACCTTGAGAAGGTCAAGCGAGTCCGCGACATCCGCGACACTCCACTCCCAACATGGCGGCCAAACGAGGACCCCCCCCCCCCCCCCCCCACCGTGAGGCGTTTACGCAGATGCCTGTCAGAAACACGCCAAATTACAACCGTCCGCGACTCACCTGAGCTCACAGCCCGCGTCCGAGGCACTTGATACGCCACAAAAAATCCCGCCGTGGCCGCGCAGGCGTCAGGGTGCTGTGCAGGCAGTCCGGTTAGACCGACCGCGGGGCCTTCTTTTTCACCGCCATCTTGAGAAGGTCAGAGAAAGTCCGCGACATTCGCGACACGCCACTCTCAACATGGCGGCCGCGAGAAGACCCCCCCCCCCCCCCCCGCAGCAGAGAGAGGCGTTTACGCAGATGCCTGTCAGAAACCCGCCGAAAAGCGCCCGCCCACCGCGCCGCTGAGCCGACAGCCCGCGTCCGGGACACATGAAACGCCACAGAAAATCCTGCCGGGGACGCCCTGGCGCCGGGGTGCCGTGCAGGCAGTTCGGTTAGACGGACCGCGGGTCTTCAACTTGCCCGCCCTTTTGGCCGCCACCTTGAGAAGGTCAAGCGGCTCCGCGACACCCGCCGCACGCCACTCCCAACATGGCGGCAGCGGGGACGCCTGCCCGTGCCGGGCTGCAGTACCGCGCTCTGCCCACAAGGCGGCAGCACCGCCGCGCGCCCCAGCCGGGGGCAGCCGCGCGCCTTGGGGCTGCGGGCAGGGAAGGCGGCGAGAGAGAACAGGGGCGGCCCCCGCCGAAAACTCCTCTGAAAGAAATGCCAAAAAATAAGCCGGAAGAAATTAAACCCTGCCTCTCACCCAATAAGAAACAAAAAGAAAAACACAAAACAAAAAAACCCCCAAAAACCAGCCCAAACCCGAACATTCCTTTAAAACAGTATCTATTTTACTTTTTATATTTTTTCATATTTATATTCACATTTATATCTATCATGTATATATTGGTGTATCATGTAATTTAACAATTTATACTTACAAATTTCTATTTAGATAGAAATTGAATTTCTAGATTTCATCTGTTCCCATTACTTAGGTTTATTTCTATGGTTTTATACATATTTTTATATACTGATTAGATATTTCGGGTTAAGATTTTTACTTCTGTAACACTTACATTATTTCTAATTAAACCCCTGCCTTTACCCAAACAAAAGCCAAAAAGAACCCCTTTCCTTTAAAATGTATTTCATTAGTTTTTATTTTATTTTTCATATTTATACTCGTATATATCTTAATGTATGGTGTCATTTGTGTTCTATATTACACCTCTTCCTATTATTTATATATATTTCTAGCTTATATTTCTATATCTGTACTTTCATATCTTCTTTCTATATTTCGATATTTAGAAATATCAAACAATAATATCTATATTCATATTATTTAAAACAAAAACCCTGCCTCACACCAAATAAAAAGAAAAAACGACCTTTCTTTTAAATTATATTAACATATTTTATAGTAATATTTTTCGTATTTATTTTCCCATTTATATTTATAATTTCAATTGCCCTATAATGTTATTGACATTCTAGATTACATCTCTTCACATTACTTACACATATTTATATTTAGGTTTACATTTAGAGTTTAATTATAGTTACATATCTTTATATAATATATTTCTATATTTCGATTTACATTTCTATAATACTTGCCTTGTTTAAAATAAAGCCCCTGTCTCTAACCAAATAAAAACCAAAGACACCCCTTCGGTTAAACCGTATTTAAAAGTTTAAAAATAATTTCATTTTTCATCATTATATTCACATGTCCATTTCTATTTTTTACTATATTTATAGATTATCTAGTATAGAGAATGCCTTGAAGAACAGACCTGTCTTTATACTATATATTTATATTACTTATATTTAGTTATATTAAATATTTATAGGTATCAGTAGATATATTATAGATTTGTATAGTTGGATTTATAGTTTTATATTATTTATATTTCTACTATTTATAAAAGAACCCAGCCTATAAGCTAAAAAAAACAAAAAAAAAAATCCCCAATTTCTTTTAAACTATAGTGAATATTTTTATATTTACAATCTCTACTTATATATATTTGTGTATATATATTAGACTCTATTTTCCATATATTATAGTATGTCACAATAACATACATTATATGATAGTTTTATATATTTATCTGTTTTCCATGTTTATGTTTACAGTTATAGTTTTAGATTTCCTTTCAAATTTATTTTTATTTCTCTTTTGACCTGTCTAGTAAACCATATCAACTCACTCACCTGACCCGTCAGAACCACAGAAATCCCGACGCGCCTCGGTCAGCGCCGGCGCGCAGGGCACGCTCGTCCCGTCGCAGCACATCCAAACAAAACCTATTTCTGCTACTAACAAAGAACAAAGGCCCCACTACACTTCACCCCATTAAAAACTCACAGAAACCCAACTGGAAATAAATTTTAAAACCCCTCTATAACTAGCCCAAACCCCCCCATCCATTCCAATCCTAAACTTCCTCCCAAACCAGTAGCTCAGAAACCCAAAAAACTCAAACACACATTGAAAATGAAATAACTGCTAATAAAAACAAAAACCCATGAAAAAATAAACCAAACCGACTCACTGAACTCAAAACTGTGCAACTGACCCTAAACATTACTACAAAAAGCCCCCAAAGCTCCACCTTTATGCTAACTCACAAATAAGAACAAATAATCGATAAAAATTATCTGAAAAATTAAAAAAAAACTAATTAAAAGCATACAAATAAAAAATCTAAACTATTAAAATACTAAAAATACCACTACCCGAATTTTAAAAAATGTTGCCTATAAAAACCCACCATAAAAATGCCCCTGTCCCCAAAGATAAAACTAAACAAAACCCATCACACCAGAAATAAATCGGAACTTGGGAAAGCTAAAACCGTAACACTCAAGAAGTACACCATATCCCTTCTGGTACACCAGCTACAAACAGCATAAAACAATACAATCAATTCTTAAAAACCACCTTTAAACCACTACCTTTTTAAGAAAACTTTCAACAATTTAAAAACGGCTTTTAACAAAAGCCATCTAATAAATTAACACCCAAAACTCCAGCAGCCGAGCTAGCCCTACCAAATCTCTCTGTTTATACATCCAATAAACAAAACCAAAATCCCAACAATATCCCAAGTCTATTAAAGAAACCTACTGAAATTAATCCTACTCAAGTACAAACCAACCCATCCATAAAGTTAGCCTCACTCAAAAAGAAAACAATGACAGAGAGTTAATAATACCAAGAAATAAAGCAACACACCATACACCACCAACGAATATAATATTCAAGGAAAAAAAACCACTTTTTTTTTTTTTTTTTTTTTTTTTTTTTTTTAAACTAACTTCTTTTATTAGCTAGAACAAAGGATTTTGCCAGGACTGTAACAACAACTTCTTCTCCTCCTTCCTCTTCTTCTGAAACGTCCCATCTCATTCCCAAATTCCTTACAACTTTTGAGTTTCAATCCAAGCAAAAAGCAAAACTCGTGCACGTGTGCGTCGGATGCTCCTGCCAGGTTCTCCATTGCACCCCACATCTTCTTACACGTTCAGTCTTCGTGCTGTCCTGCCGGGGTGAGTTTCAGAGAAGGATTGGCACATGTGAAGAGAGGATTTCCCCTCCCTCCCTCCCTCCCCGCCCCCCGGAGCCGGTTTCCTTAGCGCATTTCAATAAATTCCAAGCCTGCAATGATGCACACTCGTCCCAAGGCTCACAGCAAGCACGCAGGAGCTCAGGCTTACTTGCTTCCATGGCTCTGTGCCTGAGATAGCTGAGGAAATTTCCCGTGACCCTCTGTTGCAATAAACTGGAATGCAAACTCGGCTCCATCTCAGAGCCTCAGTGGGAGGCAGGAGCACATCTGGCTGACCCACAAAAATCCTTTCTTGGGCGGCGGCACCGCGCTGGAAAGGGGAAACACGTGCTAGTGAACAGCAGCTCAGAAACAATTCTTGTCCAATGTTACCTGCTCTACTTGGCAGCTCACTAACACCAGTCTAATTTTATCACTGCAGGGAGAATTCTGTAGGAAAGTGTCTGATGAGCAGCGACAAGGGCTTCACTCCCTGCTACGCAGCCTGCAACACCCTTGAGAGAGCAGAGCAGCAAAGTCACCAAACTCTTCTTGCCGTGGGGCAGGGTAGAAGATCACTGTGGGAGGCACATAAAAAGAGGGGAAATGGTCTATAAATGCACAGACATTTGATTTCAGAAGCCCAGAGATAAGGATGTTCTCTAGGAAGCCAGACGTGACATGATATTTCTAAGATTTTCTTCTTCATTGAAGGAAATCTATGTGTATATATACACACTTAGAAATGATTGCGTGAGGTTTTTTTTTTTTTTTCTTTTGAAGCTCCAAGAATGATTTCCCATCTTGAGTCACTCAGGAAGAAATGGCCCCTGTGACTCAGGACAGAAGGGCTGCCTGCTCTTTTGATCATGACAGCTCTTGGCTGTACCCGGGAAGCAGGAGCAGCAGCCAGAGCTGAGGCTCAGCAGAGGCTGACCCCGGCCAGCCCCTTCCTCACTTCCCTGTGTCACAACCCTTCCAGGCAGAAGGACGCAAAGCAGGTTACGATTTCTCTCCTAGATATGTTTTTCGAAAATAATACTTCCAGGGGTGATCACAACGGGGGCACAGAAAAACACAAAGAATGAAAAGTACCGTGTTTGGTGTTTTAGCAAACGGTGTGTCTTCCCTACCATGTCCGGAAGCTGGATCGATGCACCAAACTTTTCACTGCACCCTTGTCCTTGCTTCTGCGCCATCTTCACCAGCTGCTCTTGGGAAGTGCTTGTATTGCCTCGGAAAGGTGATCACCCTGCACGAAACTGGAGGCTGAGCTTTCGGCCTCTGGAGGAGGGAGCCGCGCCGTGGATCCCGTCCCGATGGCGCTGCAGACGCCAGCACCCGCGGGAGGACTGGGGGGACTCCGAGCTCCACCTCTCTCTGCCCAGGCCCTGGGGAAGATGGGGGAGCTATTCTTCAGAAGCATCGCCCCTGCAATCATCACCTCCATCAACATTCTGAGAGCGCTTTTGGTTTTAACAAAGAGCAACCCTGATTTGCCATTTGCAGATCACAATGGGAATGAACCTGGAAGACAAAACGCAAGATCAATTCACAGCTGGACGTTCAAATCTTTTTCTCCAAAACCCAATCAACGTGCAGCTTCTCCCTTAAGCTGAAGTACGGACCAAAGTCATAGAATCGTTCAGGTCAGAAAGGACCTTCAGGCAGCGAAGATGAGCATTTAGGTGTGGCATGAAGCTTGGGGAGCACTGAAGAAGCTGTAAAAGTCAACTGATATTCTTTGGAAATTAAAAACAAAACGAAGTCATTAACTAACAAGGAATCCTCTGCGGAAACGACACAAGGGACGGCCTGCGGGGGAGATGCCCGAAAGCCAAAGCTGCGCTTCAGTGGCATCTAAGGTGGGAATTTTGCAGAGTGCCTGTACACAAGTTTGCTTTCACTGGGATCAGTGAGCAGTGGCCACCGCAGAGCAGGAGGTGCTGTGGCTCAGAAGACCTGGCTGTGAAAAGTACAGGTTATTGTCCCCAAGCACATGCCAGCGGTCTGGAAAAGGGTGATCCGGCTTGACACTGCTGCTGTGCTTGCTAAAGGGGGGGAGCGGCTCAGTCCTCGTCACTCACCTGATGCTCCCAGTCGGGGCGCAGTCGAACGGCACCACTTGGCCGGGCTTCACCTCCCTGGCTATTTTCTGTGCAGGGAACTGCAATGCCATTGCAACTTTTCTGTTCTCGCATCATTCTTCTAGAAAAAAAAAAAACAATACGTTGAAGGGGAAACTGCCTTGTCACCGTCCCAAAATCCTTTATCGCTTGTGGTAACCCACGGCACACTCCCTGCCCGTGTTATCTTCACCTTAACTCTGTTTACAAGTGCCATGAATAAACCCAAATCCAACTGAGGAAGCTCCTCTTTGCTCACATTTCAATTCAAGGCTGGAACGATCACCTTGCAAAGAACTTTCCTCTACCGGTGCTAGATGCAAAAGAAAAAAAGCCAACCCAGGAATGCCTGCCACACCGGAGTACACAAAGCTGCTGCTGCTGCTGCTTCCAATGGCTTAGGCTGAGGGCTTCTCTGTTCTTCTTTTGCCCTTCTCACGGGAAGGACTGGCTTTGACTGTCTTTGAACTAGCTACAGATACGAAAGATTTAGTAAACAAGTATTCTTTAGCCCATTGCTCTTAAGAGTGTGTCCTGACAGATGTCTTCTTCCTCCTGAGGTTTAGACCACTGTTTGATCTTTTTTTCTTTTCCCCCCGCTTTTTTCCCCCCCTTTATTCCCTGAAGCATTTCACACCATGATGGGCAAAGGCCCAGCAGGAATTAGACTGAACACTGGACACGGAGACAAAAGAAAAGGCTGGAAGTTACTCTTGCTCTCCAGGCTGGCACTGCCAGCTCCTGAGGGCTCAGTCAGGACAGTCAACATTTCTGAGAGTACCTGTACACAGGCGTGTGCAGACCTTGGGTCCTGCCGCGGCTCGCAGCTGCAGGCTCAGACACGCGCGCCGAGCTCCTGGATCCTCCACGACAGAGCCGCCTCTCCCTGCTGATCCCGTGCTGTGCCTGCGGAGCAGGGAGGGAAGGAGAGGCACGCAGGGTAGCACAGTGGCAGTGCACAAGCTGCCAGGCCTCACCCATCGGACCTGCACCGAAGAGGAAATCTCACTTTTCAAAACTCTCCATCGTGCCATACAAAACACTGAATCCTTCCCAATCTGGAAGGGACAGCCTGGCATGATGCCCCTCAGGTCACATCTTACATAAAGGGTTCTTCTTCTCCTGCACAATGCTCTATAGTCTACTTTTACTTTTTATCTTTCTATAGATATAAAAATACCTACAGAAACTATCGATATTCACGAAGCGACCTTCAATCGTAACAGCCAGGCCTCCGCATGACTGCGCTTAACTCCTGCTTAGCTCAGGGCATCTCCCTGTTCCTCAGGCTCCAGAAACCACTGAAACTCCCCTGTTTTCCCCGGGGGGCTGCCTGCTGGCAGCTGCCCTCCTCTCTCCAACGCGGTCACCTGCCAGGCTGTAATATTGACATTGTTGTGACTATCGAGTCATTGGAGACTCATCCACGCTTAAAGAAAATAAACCCCCTACTTTTAAGTACTAAATTCCCTACCAAAGCAAGCGTTTTACTGACGCGTACACGGGCATACCGGGCAGCTTATTTTCATTCGGAAAAATAAAATAAGCTTCCCCAGTACAAAAGCCCCCTCCAGCAGCAGAGGATGCACCCTGAGTACCTCGGCGAAGAGAGGCCACCACGCCAGTGCCCGTCAGCGGCCCCCCAAAACCCGCCCGCCCGCCCGCGGCGCTGCCGAGCCCACAGCCCGCCAGCCCCGCACCGGAACCACCGCGGAAAGCCCCGACGGGCCGGCGCCGCCACGGGGGCGCCGTGCGGGCAGCGCAGCGAACGGACCGCGAGCCTCGACTGCGCCCCCCCTTCGTGCCGCCATCTTGGGAAGGTCACCCGGCTCCCGGCCGAGCCTCTCCCGAGTCCCGGGACGGCGGCGGCTGCGGGTCCCCGGCAGAGAGAGGCGTCCGTGCCATTGCCTGTCGGCGCCCGCCCGCCACCCGCCCGCCAGCGGCGCCACTGACCCACGGCCCGTGTGCCCGGCGCTGCATACCTCACGGAAAATCCCGCCGGGCCGGCGGGCAGGCAGTCTGGTGTACAGACCGCGGTGCTCCTTTTTCCCGCCCTTTTGGCCGCCATCTTGGGAAGGTCAAGCGCGTCCCGGCCGAGCCGCCCCCCAGGGCGCGATGGCGCGCGGGCCTCGGCACGGACGCGTCCCGGCCGCTGCCCGTCCGGGGGGCGGTACCGCGCTCGGCTGCGGGCGGGGAAGGCGGGCAAAAAACCGGCTGCCATCCCCCAGAAAATCCTCTGAAATAAACGCCGAAAACCTGCCTCTTACCCAACAGGAACGAAACAAGCGCCCTTTCTTTAAAACCCTATTTAAATCTATTTTAGATTTAAATGTTTCATGTTTACATTCACATGCATCTTTATACCGGACATTGATGCGTTAAGTAATTTGTATAATATATTACATCTACTCCTATGGTTTGTGTTTATTTATGTTTTGCGTTTTTATACATATCTGTCTATATCGATTGTATATTTCTTTCTTTAGATTTCTATTTATATAATACTTCTATTATTCAAAATAAAAACCCTGTCTCTAACAAAATAAATACAACCCCCCCTTATTTTAAACGACATTGAAATATTTTTATTTCTACTTCCTATAATTATATTCACATATGATTCTTTCGTTTCTTTTGATGCATTATAATAGTGATTACATATAAGACATATAAAATTCTAAAAAAGTATTTAAATTATTATTTCTATTATGTATCATATCTACTGCTACAACTGATTTTTTCTTATATTTTTAAATTTTATATATATCTGTATGTATTTATGATCTATTTCTATCCTTAGATTTCTACCTTTATATTATTTGTATCTCAAATTTTTCCAATCAAAACTCTGCCTATTGACAAAAAAACCCCCGCTTTACTATTTAAAAATATTTTTATATTTATAATTTTCATATTTATATTTATAATTTGTTATATAGTATACGATAACATATTGATGTACTCTACTTATATATATCCAATACACATTTCCTATAATCTATTATCATAAGATATATACAGTATTACTTGTATTATGTATTGTATCGGTTTTTATTATTCTGTATTTATAATTATCTTATATTTTTATATATGTCTGCATATATTTGTCATCCATTTCTATATTTATATTTTGATTGGGGCTTTGTTTCTATTTATAATCTAGATCTTTAGATATCTATAAACATATGTAATACTCTGTATTAAAAATTATAATAGCTTATTGTAATATATAATGATTCATGTTACATGTTTCACTTTTATATATTCGGTCTATATTTAAATTTTAAGGGGTTTTATTCCCATTTTTATACATCTATTTGTTTTGTTTCATTATCGTTATAGTTATAATTTTACATTTAAAATCCAATTCCTAAATAATAGGACAAAACAAACAGCATCAAATTCCCACCAATATCCTCCAAAAGCATCCAGATACCTCCACCAGCCAACCGACGGCCAGCAAAAAGCCACCCAACGCTCTTTGCCGTAACAATTCTCATCACATCAGAAAAATGCAACGACTATAAAAGAAAACCCAATAGAAACGCACACAGCAAATCACAAAAACTACGAAGAAAAATTCAAACCACCTTACTAAACTCCAAACAGTGCCAATGACCCGAACTTTAAAAAAAAAAAAAAAACCAAAAACCAAAATTCTACCTCTACACTAAGTCAAAGAATAACCAATACTCTGTAAAAATAACTTGAAAACCCGAACTAATTAACGAAATAGAAAAAAATCTCAACCACTACAAAATAAGAAAATAACTACCCAAATAAAAAAACTACTTAAAAAGACCCACCCTATAAATACCCATGTTCCAAAAAAAACCCCTGATAAACAACAACCAAATATATCAAAGGCCAAAAAAACAAACACACAAATAAAAAGCACCACCAAAAAAACCCAACCAAAAACCCAACCGAAAACTTAAATTTAAATAAACTTAAATTTACAACAACAACAAAAAAATCCTAACTGATTAAACCCATAGTGCCTCAATCTATCAAAATAAAATGCCGCCTAGAAACGAACACAAAGCCTAAGGAGAAACGGAACCATAAACAATATCTCCCAAATGATCCGTCACAATAAAACGTACGCTACAATCGAACAAACCAAATAAATGAAAGCCCTGTAAGACGATAAACACAAACGCAATTATCAATATCTTTAAAACCCCGCTGCTATTAACTACCTGACGCTACCTCAAGCCCACCAGAACAAACGCTACACACTCACGCTACTAAAAGCCACCACAACAGAATTAAACGCCTAACCTCTACTTCACGCTACGACCCATAAAAACCATCGCACACCTTTAGAAAACATCGCACACCCCGGCAAAAAAAAAAAAAAAAAAAAAAAAAAAAAAAATCCGACAACAAAACTCCATTCAAAACAAACCTTTATCGTCACCACCTGAACCGAGATCCACAGCATTCAGGAAAAACACCCTATCCCTTAGCATCCAGCAACTGCAAACAGAACGAAGCGATGCAATCGATTCCCAAAACCCGCCTCGAAACCACGACGTCCAAGAACTTTCAGCAATCGAAGCCCGCGCTGCCGGCACGGACGGAGCGCGGCTGCCGGCAGGACAGCGGCTCCTCCGGCGCGCAGGGGCGGCGCCGCCCCGGAGCCCCCCGCCCGCTCCCCCGGCCCGGCGGGGCCGGCACCGGGCCCAGGGGGCCCCGGCGGCGCCCGAGCCCCGCGCCCGGAGCGGGCAGAGCGGCCGGCACCGGCCGGGCCAGCGCAGGGCCCGGGCCGCCTCTCCCGCCCGCCGGCCCGGCACAGCCCCGCTCGGCTCCGGCACGGCTCGCACCGGCGCTGCCGCGGCAGCCCCGCCGCGCCAAATTCCCCGCCCGCCTCAGCGAGCGCGCGCCCGGGCGGTGCCGGGAGGGCTCCCGAGCGGGAACGTTCTGGGCCGGGCCACGGGCAGAAGAAGCGCCCTGGAATGCAGCGGCGCGGCCCGATCGCAAGCCTGCGAACGCTGCGAGAGCTGGAGGTGCCCGCAATTGTACCCCGAAACTGACGCCGCGGGCGGGGCTCACCTCGCTTCAACAAGGGCGAATAAATGTGTGTTCTCCCCTTCAGTTTCATCCCCTGTCATAACAGAAAATAAGGGGCTCTCCTCAAATGAAAGCCTTCAACCGATGGCAAAGAGGGATTTTGACCTCAATTCGAACCCTCGAGAAGGAGGGACAACAGGGCTGCCCCCTCAATTTAAACCTTAGGATGATGAAAATGGGGTGGCTGCCTTCAAATCAAACTCACAATACGACCACGATATTTTTCCAATTGCCCTTAAAAAAGAACGCAGGGATTCCCTGTCGCCCCTGTGATACCCCTAACAGCCTGGAAAAGGCAGGTTTTCCTTCAACCAACACCCTTAAAACCGCAAGTGAAGGGGGATCCCCCCCCGGTTCAAACACAGACAATAATAGAAGAGTAGCTGCTTCCCTCTCCTTAATTTCTTTTGTCCTCATAAGCTCCATTTTTGTTCCTGGGGAACCGGGGAGGGACTGGCAAGATGAAATTGAGAAGGGAAAGGACAAAAGTCCCCGCTCCGAGTCCACACGGGCTCACCTGTTCGGCTGCCGCTTCCCGGCACAAAGCTCTGTCTCTCGGCACCTCCTTTAAGCAACGCTCCACGTATCCAAGCGCGCATCCTGGTGTTCCCCCAGAGCCCGGGAGAAGCTCTCACCGTCCTTCCGTGAGACAGCCCCGGGAGCCCCGCTACTCAGCAGCACCATGCAAAAGGGAGCTGAGGCAAACCCTCCCCCTAAAACAGACCCCGGCAGGAGCCGGCCCCTCCTCATCCTCACAACTCACACCTGGGGCTGCTCCGAGCCCTCATCATCGTCACACTCACACCTGGCGCTGCTCCGAGCCCTCATCATCGTCACACTCACACCTGGCGCTGGTGCCACTCTCCAACAGCGCCTCTCGGTGACCAGCGCAGAGCCCGCTTCTCACAGACCCAGAGCAAACAGAAATCTGCTACGGGTGTTGGCTTTTCTCATTCCGTCTGGTTCCACAACTAAAGCGCGTTCGTGCGCTGATGGCATTGAGAGAAAGCTTTCCAGGGGAGAGAACTGTCATTCAGGTAGCACACTTTGATACACCTTCAGAAAAAGCAGAATCAGCGCCAACTCCTAAGACCCCTGCTGAGGAACCCAGCCCTCCTTGGGACACCCAATGCACCTCGAAAAAGGAGGGGAGAAGTTCTTGTGCTGAACTCGGCACGGTCCGTCTAAACTCGGTCCTATTCGGTTCTTCGGCTCCACTCGGCTATTTCCGTCCACACTCGGCTATTTTCGGTTCTTCGGCTCCACTCGGCTATTGTCGGCTAGCCTCGGGGGGCTGCAGTACCGCGCTCTGCCCACCAGGCGGCAAAAAAGCAAAAAAAAGTCAACAAAGAACAACCCAAGCCTTTCTTTTAAACAATATTTAAATATATTTTATTTTCAAATTTTTCATGTTTATACCCAAATTTCGATTTAGAATGTATATTGATGCCTAATGTTGATTTCTATATTTATAATTTTCTATTTATATATACATTTATAGTCTATATTTAATCGATTCCTATTACTTAGATTTATTAATATATTTTACATATTGATTATATATTTCTGGTTAAGATTTTATAATTCTGTAACAATCATATGATTTCAAATAAAACCCCTGCCTCTACCCAAATAAAAGCCAAAAAGAACCCCTTTCTTTTAAACTTTATTTAATTTTTTTTAAATTACATTTTTCATATTTATACTCCCATTTACAGTTTAAATGTGTATTCATGTATAGTGTCATTTGTGTTCTATATTACATCTCTCCCTATTATATTTATTTCTATTTTATATTTCTCTATCTATATATTTATATCCTGATTATATATTTCTATATTTAGAAATAGACAAAAATAATATCTATATTCATATTATTTAAAACAAAACCCCTGCCTCTAACCCAATAAAAACGAAAAAAAAAAAAACAAACCACCAACCCTTTGTTGTAAAAAATATTTGAATTTTTTTTTTTAGATTTATATTCCTTTCTATTTAAAATGTATATTGATGTACAACGTTTATTTGTACATTTATGTTTATCGTTTTCTATCTGTATATAAATTTATATTCTATATTACATACATTCCTATTGTTTATATTTATTTATATATTTTTATACATATGTTTTTATCTTGATTATACATGTCTGGTTAAGTTTTTTACTTCTGTAACACTTCTATTATTTAAAAAAATAAACCTGCCTCGAACCAAATAAAAGCCGAGAAGAACCACTTTTTTTTAACTGTATTTAATTTTTTTTTTACTTATGGTTTTTATATTTAGACTCACATTTACATTTCAAATGTATATTAATGTATATATTAATTATTTCTGCTCTCTATTACTTCTCTTCCTATTATTTCTATTGATTTATACTTTATATCTACATTTATATCCTGATTATATAGTTCTAGATTTAGAAATATAAAACAATAATATCTATATTCATATTATTTAAAATAAAAGCCCTGCCTCTAACCAAATAAAAACGAAAAGAACCCTTTCTTTTAACCTATATTTACATATCTTTATATTTACAATTTTCATATTTATATACACATTCATACGAATGAATTATTTTGCCGCCTAATATTATTTATATTCTAAATGACACCTCTTCGTATTACTTACATATATTCATATTTAAATTTAAATTTATCGTTTAGTTATAGGTGTATATCTTGATACATTTATTTTATCTTTCTCTATTTAGATATAGAAAATATTTCTAAAATATTTACATTATTTAAAATAAAACCCTTGCCTCTAACCAAATGAAAACCAGAAACACCCCTTTATTTACAACCTATTTAAAGATTTAAAATAATTTTGTTATGCATAATTATATTTACATGTCCATTTATAATTTTTATTCGTTATATTTATAGATGTGATATATAGTCTAGAGAAAACCTTTTGATCTATCAGATATATTATTTTTATAATAGGTATTTCTATAAGTTTAATTTATTTACATTAGATATTTACAGGTATCGGTATAGATAGTATATATTTGTATAGTCGGATTTATATTTTTATATTATTTATATTTATATTATTTTTCAAAAACTCCAGCCTATAACCTAATAAAAACCAAAAAAGCCCCAATTTATTTTCAACGACATTTAAATATTTTTCTGTTTACGATCCCTATTTCTATCTCTTTGTACAGATCTCTATCCCTCTACCGCCCTTTTTGCGGTCGCTTCCAACGCCTGGGGATGGGCAGGGCGCTGGCTCGGGGGGGCTGCAGTACCGCTCTCTGTCCACAAGGCGGCAGACTTACCGGGAGGGGCGCGCTTCGATTTTCCCGCCCTTTATGCCGCCACCTTGAGAAGGTCAAGCGAGTCCGCGACATCCGCGACACTCCACTCCCAACATGGCGGCCAAACGAGGACCCCCCCCCCCCCACCGTGAGGCGTTTACGCAGATGCCTGTCAGAAACACGCCAAATTACAACCGTCCGCGACTCACCTGAGCTCACAGCCCGCGTCCGAGGCACTTGATACGCCACAAAAAATCCCGCCGTGGCCGCGCAGGCGTCAGGGTGCTGTGCAGGCAGTCCGGTTAGACCGACCGCGGGGCCTTCTTTTTCACCGCCATCTTGAGAAGGTCAGAGAAAGTCCGCGACATTCGCGACACGCCACTCTCAACATGGCGGCCGCGAGAAGACCCCCCCCCCCCCCGCAGCAGAGAGAGGCGTTTACGCAGATGCCTGTCAGAAACCCGCCGAAAAGCGCCCGCCCACCGCGCCGCTGAGCCGACAGCCCGCGTCCGGGACACATGAAACGCCACAGAAAATCCTGCCGGGGACGCCCTGGCGCCGGGGTGCCGTGCAGGCAGTTCGGTTAGACGGACCGCGGGTCTTCAACTTGCCCGCCCTTTTGGCCGCCACCTTGAGAAGGTCAAGCGGCTCCGCGACACCCGCCGCACGCCACTCCCAACATGGCGGCAGCGGGGACGCCTGCCCGTGCCGGGCTGCAGTACCGCGCTCTGCCCACAAGGCGGCAGCACCGCCGCGCGCCCCAGCCGGGGGCAGCCGCGCGCCTTGGGGCTGCGGGCAGGGAAGGCGGCGAGAGAGAACAGGGGCGGCCCCCGCCGAAAACTCCTCTGAAAGAAATGCCAAAAAATAAGCCGGAAGAAATTAAACCCTGCCTCTCACCCAATAAGAAACAAAAAGAAAAACACAAAACAAAAAAACCCCCAAAAACCAGCCCAAACCCGAACATTCCTTTAAAACAGTATCTATTTTACTTTTTATATTTTTTCATATTTATATTCACATTTATATCTATCATGTATATATTGGTGTATCATGTAATTTAACAATTTATACTTACAAATTTCTATTTAGATAGAAATTGAATTTCTAGATTTCATCTGTTCCCATTACTTAGGTTTATTTCTATGGTTTTATACATATTTTTATATACTGATTAGATATTTCGGGTTAAGATTTTTACTTCTGTAACACTTACATTATTTCTAATTAAACCCCTGCCTTTACCCAAACAAAAGCCAAAAAGAACCCCTTTCCTTTAAAATGTATTTCATTAGTTTTTATTTTATTTTTCATATTTATACTCGTATATATCTTAATGTATGGTGTCATTTGTGTTCTATATTACACCTCTTCCTATTATTTATATATATTTCTAGCTTATATTTCTATATCTGTATTTTCATATCTTCTTTCTATATTTCGATATTTAGAAATATCAAACAATAATATCTATATTCATATTATTTAAAACAAAAACCCTGCCTCACACCAAATAAAAAGAAAAAACGACCTTTCTTTTAAATTATATTAACATATTTTATAGTAGTATTTTTCGTATTTATTTTCCCATTTATATTTATAATTTCAATTGCCCTATAATGTTATTGACATTCTAGATTACATCTCTTCACATTACTTACACATATTTATATTTAGGTTTACATTTAGAGTTTAATTATAGTTACATATCTTTATATAATATATTTCTATATTTCGATTTACATTTCTATAATACTTGCCTTGTTTAAAATAAAGCCCCTGTCTCTAACCAAATAAAAACCAAAGACACCCCTTCGGTTAAACCGTATTTAAAAGTTTAAAAATAATTTCATTTTTCATCATTATATTCACATGTCCATTTCTATTTTTTACTATATTTATAGATTATCTAGTATAGAGAATGCCTTGAAGAACAGACCTGTCTTTATACTATATATTTATATTACTTATATTTAGTTATATTAAATATTTATAGGTATCAGTAGATATATTATAGATTTGTATAGTTGGATTTATAGTTTTATATTATTTATATTTCTACTATTTATAAAAGAACCCAGCCTATAAGCTAAAAAAAACAAAAAAAAAAATCCCCAATTTCTTTTAAACTATAGTGAATATTTTTATATTTACAATCTCTACTTATATATATTTGTGTATATATATTAGACTCTATTTTCCATATATTATAGTATGTCACAATAACATACATTATATGATAGTTTTATATATTTATCTGTTTTCCATGTTTATGTTTACAGTTATAGTTTTAGATTTCCTTTCAAATTTATTTTTATTTCTCTTTTGACCTGTCTAGTAAACCATATCAACTCACTCACCTGACCCGTCAGAACCACAGAAATCCCGACGCGCCTCGGTCAGCGCCGGCGCGCAGGGCACGCTCGTCCCGTCGCAGCACATCCAAACAAAACCTATTTCTGCTACTAACAAAGAACAAAGGCCCCACTACACTTCACCCCATTAAAAACTCACAGAAACCCAACTGGAAATAAATTTTAAAACCCCTCTATAACTAGCCCAAACCCCCCCATCCATTCCAATCCTAAACTTCCTCCCAAACCAGTAGCTCAGAAACCCAAAAAACTCAAACACACATTGAAAATGAAATAACTGCTAATAAAAACAAAAACCCATGAAAAAATAAACCAAACCGACTCACTGAACTCAAAACTGTGCAACTGACCCTAAACATTACTACAAAAAGCCCCCAAAGCTCCACCTTTATGCTAACTCACAAATAAGAACAAATAATCGATAAAAATTATCTGAAAAATTAAAAAAAAACTAATTAAAAGCATACAAATAAAAAATCTAAACTATTAAAATACTAAAAATACCACTACCCGAATTTTAAAAAATGTTGCCTATAAAAACCCACCATAAAAATGCCCCTGTCCCCAAAGATAAAACTAAACAAAACCCATCACACCAGAAATAAATCGGAACTTGGGAAAGCTAAAACCGTAACACTCAAGAAGTACACCATATCCCTTCTGGTACACCAGCTACAAACAGCATAAAACAATACAATCAATTCTTAAAAACCACCTTTAAACCACTACCTTTTTAAGAAAACTTTCAACAATTTAAAAACGGCTTTTAACAAAAGCCATCTAATAAATTAACACCCAAAACTCCAGCAGCCGAGCTAGCCCTACCAAATCTCTCTGTTTATACATCCAATAAACAAAACCAAAATCCCAACAATATCCCAAGTCTATTAAAGAAACCTACTGAAATTAATCCTACTCAAGTACAAACCAACCCATCCATAAAGTTAGCCTCACTCAAAAAGAAAACAATGACAGAGAGTTAATAATACCAAGAAATAAAGCAACACACCATACACCACCAACGAATATAATATTCAAGGAAAAAAAACCACTTTTTTTTTTTTTTTTTTTTTTTTTTTTTTTAAACTAACTTCTTTTATTAGCTAGAACAAAGGATTTTGCCAGGACTGTAACAACAACTTCTTCTCCTCCTTCCTCTTCTTCTGAAACGTCCCATCTCATTCCCAAATTCCTTACAACTTTTGAGTTTCAATCCAAGCAAAAAGCAAAACTCGTGCACGTGTGCGTCGGATGCTCCTGCCAGGTTCTCCATTGCACCCCACATCTTCTTACACGTTCAGTCTTCGTGCTGTCCTGCCGGGGTGAGTTTCAGAGAAGGATTGGCACATGTGAAGAGAGGATTTCCCCTCCCTCCCTCCCTCCCCGCCCCCCGGAGCCGGTTTCCTTAGCGCATTTCAATAAATTCCAAGCCTGCAATGATGCACACTCGTCCCAAGGCTCACAGCAAGCACGCAGGAGCTCAGGCTTACTTGCTTCCATGGCTCTGTGCCTGAGATAGCTGAGGAAATTTCCCGTGACCCTCTGTTGCAATAAACTGGAATGCAAACTCGGCTCCATCTCAGAGCCTCAGTGGGAGGCAGGAGCACATCTGGCTGACCCACAAAAATCCTTTCTTGGGCGGCGGCACCGCGCTGGAAAGGGGAAACACGTGCTAGTGAACAGCAGCTCAGAAACAATTCTTGTCCAATGTTACCTGCTCTACTTGGCAGCTCACTAACACCAGTCTAATTTTATCACTGCAGGGAGAATTCTGTAGGAAAGTGTCTGATGAGCAGCGACAAGGGCTTCACTCCCTGCTACGCAGCCTGCAACACCCTTGAGAGAGCAGAGCAGCAAAGTCACCAAACTCTTCTTGCCGTGGGGCAGGGTAGAAGATCACTGTGGGAGGCACATAAAAAGAGGGGAAATGGTCTATAAATGCACAGACATTTGATTTCAGAAGCCCAGAGATAAGGATGTTCTCTAGGAAGCCAGACGTGACATGATATTTCTAAGATTTTCTTCTTCATTGAAGGAAATCTATGTGTATATATACACACTTAGAAATGATTGCGTGAGGTTTTTTTTTTTTTTTCTTTTGAAGCTCCAAGAATGATTTCCCATCTTGAGTCACTCAGGAAGAAATGGCCCCTGTGACTCAGGACAGAAGGGCTGCCTGCTCTTTTGATCATGACAGCTCTTGGCTGTACCCGGGAAGCAGGAGCAGCAGCCAGAGCTGAGGCTCAGCAGAGGCTGACCCCGGCCAGCCCCTTCCTCACTTCCCTGTGTCACAACCCTTCCAGGCAGAAGGACGCAAAGCAGGTTACGATTTCTCTCCTAGATATGTTTTTCGAAAATAATACTTCCAGGGGTGATCACAACGGGGGCACAGAAAAACACAAAGAATGAAAAGTACCGTGTTTGGTGTTTTAGCAAACGGTGTGTCTTCCCTACCATGTCCGGAAGCTGGATCGATGCACCAAACTTTTCACTGCACCCTTGTCCTTGCTTCTGCGCCATCTTCACCAGCTGCTCTTGGGAAGTGCTTGTATTGCCTCGGAAAGGTGATCACCCTGCACGAAACTGGAGGCTGAGCTTTCGGCCTCTGGAGGAGGGAGCCGCGCCGTGGATCCCGTCCCGATGGCGCTGCAGACGCCAGCACCCGCGGGAGGACTGGGGGGACTCCGAGCTCCACCTCTCTCTGCCCAGGCCCTGGGGAAGATGGGGGAGCTATTCTTCAGAAGCATCGCCCCTGCAATCATCACCTCCATCAACATTCTGAGAGCGCTTTTGGTTTTAACAAAGAGCAACCCTGATTTGCCATTTGCAGATCACAATGGGAATGAACCTGGAAGACAAAACGCAAGATCAATTCACAGCTGGACGTTCAAATCTTTTTCTCCAAAACCCAATCAACGTGCAGCTTCTCCCTTAAGCTGAAGTACGGACCAAAGTCATAGAATCGTTCAGGTCAGAAAGGACCTTCAGGCAGCGAAGATGAGCATTTAGGTGTGGCATGAAGCTTGGGGAGCACTGAAGAAGCTGTAAAAGTCAACTGATATTCTTTGGAAATTAAAAACAAAACGAAGTCATTAACTAACAAGGAATCCTCTGCGGAAACGACACAAGGGACGGCCTGCGGGGGAGATGCCCGAAAGCCAAAGCTGCGCTTCAGTGGCATCTAAGGTGGGAATTTTGCAGAGTGCCTGTACACAAGTTTGCTTTCACTGGGATCAGTGAGCAGTGGCCACCGCAGAGCAGGAGGTGCTGTGGCTCAGAAGACCTGGCTGTGAAAAGTACAGGTTATTGTCCCCAAGCACATGCCAGCGGTCTGGAAAAGGGTGATCCGGCTTGACACTGCTGCTGTGCTTGCTAAAGGGGGGGAGCGGCTCAGTCCTCGTCACTCACCTGATGCTCCCAGTCGGGGCGCAGTCGAACGGCACCACTTGGCCGGGCTTCACCTCCCTGGCTATTTTCTGTGCAGGGAACTGCAATGCCATTGCAACTTTTCTGTTCTCGCATCATTCTTCTAGAAAAAAAAAAAACAATACGTTGAAGGGGAAACTGCCTTGTCACCGTCCCAAAATCCTTTATCGCTTGTGGTAACCCACGGCACACTCCCTGCCCGTGTTATCTTCACCTTAACTCTGTTTACAAGTGCCATGAATAAACCCAAATCCAACTGAGGAAGCTCCTCTTTGCTCACATTTCAATTCAAGGCTGGAACGATCACCTTGCAAAGAACTTTCCTCTACCGGTGCTAGATGCAAAAGAAAAAAAGCCAACCCAGGAATGCCTGCCACACCGGAGTACACAAAGCTGCTGCTGCTGCTGCTTCCAATGGCTTAGGCTGAGGGCTTCTCTGTTCTTCTTTTGCCCTTCTCACGGGAAGGACTGGCTTTGACTGTCTTTGAACTAGCTACAGATACGAAAGATTTAGTAAACAAGTATTCTTTAGCCCATTGCTCTTAAGAGTGTGTCCTGACAGATGTCTTCTTCCTCCTGAGGTTTAGACCACTGTTTGATCTTTTTTTCTTTTCCCCCCGCTTTTTTCCCCCCCTTTATTCCCTGAAGCATTTCACACCATGATGGGCAAAGGCCCAGCAGGAATTAGACTGAACACTGGACACGGAGACAAAAGAAAAGGCTGGAAGTTACTCTTGCTCTCCAGGCTGGCACTGCCAGCTCCTGAGGGCTCAGTCAGGACAGTCAACATTTCTGAGAGTACCTGTACACAGGCGTGTGCAGACCTTGGGTCCTGCCGCGGCTCGCAGCTGCAGGCTCAGACACGCGCGCCGAGCTCCTGGATCCTCCACGACAGAGCCGCCTCTCCCTGCTGATCCCGTGCTGTGCCTGCGGAGCAGGGAGGGAAGGAGAGGCACGCAGGGTAGCACAGTGGCAGTGCACAAGCTGCCAGGCCTCACCCATCGGACCTGCACCGAAGAGGAAATCTCACTTTTCAAAACTCTCCATCGTGCCATACAAAACACTGAATCCTTCCCAATCTGGAAGGGACAGCCTGGCATGATGCCCCTCAGGTCACATCTTACATAAAGGGTTCTTCTTCTCCTGCACAATGCTCTATAGTCTACTTTTACTTTTTATCTTTCTATAGATATAAAAATACCTACAGAAACTATCGATATTCACGAAGCGACCTTCAATCGTAACAGCCAGGCCTCCGCATGACTGCGCTTAACTCCTGCTTAGCTCAGGGCATCTCCCTGTTCCTCAGGCTCCAGAAACCACTGAAACTCCCCTGTTTTCCCCGGGGGGCTGCCTGCTGGCAGCTGCCCTCCTCTCTCCAACGCGGTCACCTGCCAGGCTGTAATATTGACATTGTTGTGACTATCGAGTCATTGGAGACTCATCCACGCTTAAAGAAAATAAACCCCCTACTTTTAAGTACTAAATTCCCTACCAAAGCAAGCGTTTTACTGACGCGTACACGGGCATACCGGGCAGCTTATTTTCATTCGGAAAAATAAAATAAGCTTCCCCAGTACAAAAGCCCCCTCCAGCAGCAGAGGATGCACCCTGAGTACCTCGGCGAAGAGAGGCCACCACGCCAGTGCCCGTCAGCGGCCCCCCAAAACCCGCCCGCCCGCCCGCGGCGCTGCCGAGCCCACAGCCCGCCAGCCCCGCACCGGAACCACCGCGGAAAGCCCCGACGGGCCGGCGCCGCCACGGGGGCGCCGTGCGGGCAGCGCAGCGAACGGACCGCGAGCCTCGACTGCGCCCCCCCTTCGTGCCGCCATCTTGGGAAGGTCACCCGGCTCCCGGCCGAGCCTCTCCCGAGTCCCGGGACGGCGGCGGCTGCGGGTCCCCGGCAGAGAGAGGCGTCCGTGCCATTGCCTGTCGGCGCCCGCCCGCCACCCGCCCGCCAGCGGCGCCACTGACCCACGGCCCGTGTGCCCGGCGCTGCATACCTCACGGAAAATCCCGCCGGGCCGGCGGGCAGGCAGTCTGGTGTACAGACCGCGGTGCTCCTTTTTCCCGCCCTTTTGGCCGCCATCTTGGGAAGGTCAAGCGCGTCCCGGCCGAGCCGCCCCCCAGGGCGCGATGGCGCGCGGGCCTCGGCACGGACGCGTCCCGGCCGCTGCCCGTCCGGGGGGCGGTACCGCGCTCGGCTGCGGGCGGGGAAGGCGGGCAAAAAACCGGCTGCCATCCCCCAGAAAATCCTCTGAAATAAACGCCGAAAACCTGCCTCTTACCCAACAGGAACGAAACAAGCGCCCTTTCTTTAAAACCCTATTTAAATCTATTTTAGATTTAAATGTTTCATGTTTACATTCACATGCATCTTTATACCGGACATTGATGCGTTAAGTAATTTGTATAATATATTACATCTACTCCTATGGTTTGTGTTTATTTATGTTTTGCGTTTTTATACATATCTGTCTATATCGATTGTATATTTCTTTCTTTAGATTTCTATTTATATAATACTTCTATTATTCAAAATAAAAACCCTGTCTCTAACAAAATAAATACAACCCCCCCTTATTTTAAACGACATTGAAATATTTTTATTTCTACTTCCTATAATTATATTCACATATGATTCTTTCGTTTCTTTTGATGCATTATAATAGTGATTACATATAAGACATATAAAATTCTAAAAAAGTATTTAAATTATTATTTCTATTATGTATCATATCTACTGCTACAACTGATTTTTTCTTATATTTTTAAATTTTATATATATCTGTATGTATTTATGATCTATTTCTATCCTTAGATTTCTACCTTTATATTATTTGTATCTCAAATTTTTCCAATCAAAACTCTGCCTATTGACAAAAAAACCCCCGCTTTACTATTTAAAAATATTTTTATATTTATAATTTTCATATTTATATTTATAATTTGTTATATAGTATACGATAACATATTGATGTACTCTACTTATATATATCCAATACACATTTCCTATAATCTATTATCATAAGATATATACAGTATTACTTGTATTATGTATTGTATCGGTTTTTATTATTCTGTATTTATAATTATCTTATATTTTTATATATGTCTGCATATATTTGTCATCCATTTCTATATTTATATTTTGATTGGGGCTTTGTTTCTATTTATAATCTAGATCTTTAGATATCTATAAACATATGTAATACTCTGTATTAAAAATTATAATAGCTTATTGTAATATATAATGATTCATGTTACATGTTTCACTTTTATATATTCGGTCTATATTTAAATTTTAAGGGGTTTTATTCCCATTTTTATACATCTATTTGTTTTGTTTCATTATCGTTATAGTTATAATTTTACATTTAAAATCCAATTCCTAAATAATAGGACAAAACAAACAGCATCAAATTCCCACCAATATCCTCCAAAAGCATCCAGATACCTCCACCAGCCAACCGACGGCCAGCAAAAAGCCACCCAACGCTCTTTGCCGTAACAATTCTCATCACATCAGAAAAATGCAACGACTATAAAAGAAAACCCAATAGAAACGCACACAGCAAATCACAAAAACTACGAAGAAAAATTCAAACCACCTTACTAAACTCCAAACAGTGCCAATGACCCGAACTTTAAAAAAAAAAAAAAAACCAAAAACCAAAATTCTACCTCTACACTAAGTCAAAGAATAACCAATACTCTGTAAAAATAACTTGAAAACCCGAACTAATTAACGAAATAGAAAAAAATCTCAACCACTACAAAATAAGAAAATAACTACCCAAATAAAAAAACTACTTAAAAAGACCCACCCTATAAATACCCATGTTCCAAAAAAAACCCCTGATAAACAACAACCAAATATATCAAAGGCCAAAAAAACAAACACACAAATAAAAAGCACCACCAAAAAAACCCAACCAAAAACCCAACCGAAAACTTAAATTTAAATAAACTTAAATTTACAACAACAACAAAAAAATCCTAACTGATTAAACCCATAGTGCCTCAATCTATCAAAATAAAATGCCGCCTAGAAACGAACACAAAGCCTAAGGAGAAACGGAACCATAAACAATATCTCCCAAATGATCCGTCACAATAAAACGTACGCTACAATCGAACAAACCAAATAAATGAAAGCCCTGTAAGACGATAAACACAAACGCAATTATCAATATCTTTAAAACCCCGCTGCTATTAACTACCTGACGCTACCTCAAGCCCACCAGAACAAACGCTACACACTCACGCTACTAAAAGCCACCACAACAGAATTAAACGCCTAACCTCTACTTCACGCTACGACCCATAAAAACCATCGCACACCTTTAGAAAACATCGCACACCCCGGCAAAAAAAAAAAAAAAAAAAAAAAAAAAAAAATCCGACAACAAAACTCCATTCAAAACAAACCTTCATCGTCACCACCTGAACCGAGATCCACAGCATTCAGGAAAAACACCCTATCCCTTAGCATCCAGCAACTGCAAACAGAACGAAGCGATGCAATCGATTCCCAAAACCCGCCTCGAAACCACGACGTCCAAGAACTTTCAGCAATCGAAGCCCGCGCTGCCGGCACGGACGGAGCGCGGCTGCCGGCAGGACAGCGGCTCCTCCGGCGCGCAGGGGCGGCGCCGCCCCGGAGCCCCCCGCCCGCTCCCCCGGCCCGGCGGGGCCGGCACCGGGCCCAGGGGGCCCCGGCGGCGCCCGAGCCCCGCGCCCGGAGCGGGCAGAGCGGCCGGCACCGGCCGGGCCAGCGCAGGGCCCGGGCCGCCTCTCCCGCCCGCCGGCCCGGCACAGCCCCGCTCGGCTCCGGCACGGCTCGCACCGGCGCTGCCGCGGCAGCCCCGCCGCGCCAAATTCCCCGCCCGCCTCAGCGAGCGCGCGCCCGGGCGGTGCCGGGAGGGCTCCCGAGCGGGAACGTTCTGGGCCGGGCCACGGGCAGAAGAAGCGCCCTGGAATGCAGCGGCGCGGCCCGATCGCAAGCCTGCGAACGCTGCGAGAGCTGGAGGTGCCCGCAATTGTACCCCGAAACTGACGCCGCGGGCGGGGCTCACCTCGCTTCAACAAGGGCGAATAAATGTGTGTTCTCCCCTTCAGTTTCATCCCCTGTCATAACAGAAAATAAGGGGCTCTCCTCAAATGAAAGCCTTCAACCGATGGCAAAGAGGGATTTTGACCTCAATTCGAACCCTCGAGAAGGAGGGACAACAGGGCTGCCCCCTCAATTTAAACCTTAGGATGATGAAAATGGGGTGGCTGCCTTCAAATCAAACTCACAATACGACCACGATATTTTTCCAATTGCCCTTAAAAAAGAACGCAGGGATTCCCTGTCGCCCCTGTGATACCCCTAACAGCCTGGAAAAGGCAGGTTTTCCTTCAACCAACACCCTTAAAACCGCAAGTGAAGGGGGATCCCCCCCCGGTTCAAACACAGACAATAATAGAAGAGTAGCTGCTTCCCTCTCCTTAATTTCTTTTGTCCTCATAAGCTCCATTTTTGTTCCTGGGGAACCGGGGAGGGACTGGCAAGATGAAATTGAGAAGGGAAAGGACAAAAGTCCCCGCTCCGAGTCCACACGGGCTCACCTGTTCGGCTGCCGCTTCCCGGCACAAAGCTCTGTCTCTCGGCACCTCCTTTAAGCAACGCTCCACGTATCCAAGCGCGCATCCTGGTGTTCCCCCAGAGCCCGGGAGAAGCTCTCACCGTCCTTCCGTGAGACAGCCCCGGGAGCCCCGCTACTCAGCAGCACCATGCAAAAGGGAGCTGAGGCAAACCCTCCCCCTAAAACAGACCCCGGCAGGAGCCGGCCCCTCCTCATCCTCACAACTCACACCTGGGGCTGCTCCGAGCCCTCATCATCGTCACACTCACACCTGGCGCTGCTCCGAGCCCTCATCATCGTCACACTCACACCTGGCGCTGGTGCCACTCTCCAACAGCGCCTCTCGGTGACCAGCGCAGAGCCCGCTTCTCACAGACCCAGAGCAAACAGAAATCTGCTACGGGTGTTGGCTTTTCTCATTCCGTCTGGTTCCACAACTAAAGCGCGTTCGTGCGCTGATGGCATTGAGAGAAAGCTTTCCAGGGGAGAGAACTGTCATTCAGGTAGCACACTTTGATACACCTTCAGAAAAAGCAGAATCAGCGCCAACTCCTAAGACCCCTGCTGAGGAACCCAGCCCTCCTTGGGACACCCAATGCACCTCGAAAAAGGAGGGGAGAAGTTCTTGTGCTGAACTCGGCACGGTCCGTCTAAACTCGGTCCTATTCGGTTCTTCGGCTCCACTCGGCTATTTCCGTCCACACTCGGCTATTTTCGGTTCTTCGGCTCCACTCGGCTATTGTCGGCTAGCCTCGGGGGGCTGCAGTACCGCGCTCTGCCCACCAGGCGGCAAAAAAGCAAAAAAAAGTCAACAAAGAACAACCCAAGCCTTTCTTTTAAACAATATTTAAATATATTTTATTTTCAAATTTTTCATGTTTATACCCAAATTTCGATTTAGAATGTATATTGATGCCTAATGTTGATTTCTATATTTATAATTTTCTATTTATATATACATTTATAGTCTATATTTAATCGATTCCTATTACTTAGATTTATTAATATATTTTACATATTGATTATATATTTCTGGTTAAGATTTTATAATTCTGTAACAATCATATGATTTCAAATAAAACCCCTGCCTCTACCCAAATAAAAGCCAAAAAGAACCCCTTTCTTTTAAACTTTATTTAATTTTTTTTAAATTACATTTTTCATATTTATACTCCCATTTACAGTTTAAATGTGTATTCATGTATAGTGTCATTTGTGTTCTATATTACATCTCTCCCTATTATATTTATTTCTATTTTATATTTCTCTATCTATATATTTATATCCTGATTATATATTTCTATATTTAGAAATAGACAAAAATAATATCTATATTCATATTATTTAAAACAAAACCCCTGCCTCTAACCCAATAAAAACGAAAAAAAAAAAAACAAACCACCAACCCTTTGTTGTAAAAAATATTTGAATTTTTTTTTTTAGATTTATATTCCTTTCTATTTAAAATGTATATTGATGTACAACGTTTATTTGTACATTTATGTTTATCGTTTTCTATCTGTATATAAATTTATATTCTATATTACATACATTCCTATTGTTTATATTTATTTATATATTTTTATACATATGTTTTTATCTTGATTATACATGTCTGGTTAAGTTTTTTACTTCTGTAACACTTCTATTATTTAAAAAAATAAACCTGCCTCGAACCAAATAAAAGCCGAGAAGAACCACTTTTTTTTAACTGTATTTAATTTTTTTTTTACTTATGGTTTTTATATTTAGACTCACATTTACATTTCAAATGTATATTAATGTATATATTAATTATTTCTGCTCTCTATTACTTCTCTTCCTATTATTTCTATTGATTTATACTTTATATCTACATTTATATCCTGATTATATAGTTCTAGATTTAGAAATATAAAACAATAATATCTATATTCATATTATTTAAAATAAAAGCCCTGCCTCTAACCAAATAAAAACGAAAAGAACCCTTTCTTTTAACCTATATTTACATATCTTTATATTTACAATTTTCATATTTATATACACATTCATACGAATGAATTATTTTGCCGCCTAATATTATTTATATTCTAAATGACACCTCTTCGTATTACTTACATATATTCATATTTAAATTTAAATTTATCGTTTAGTTATAGGTGTATATCTTGATACATTTATTTTATCTTTCTCTATTTAGATATAGAAAATATTTCTAAAATATTTACATTATTTAAAATAAAACCCTTGCCTCTAACCAAATGAAAACCAGAAACACCCCTTTATTTACAACCTATTTAAAGATTTAAAAATAATTTTGTTATGCATAATTATATTTACATGTCCATTTATAATTTTTATTCGTTATATTTATAGATGTGATATATAGTCTAGAGAAAACCTTTTGATCTATCAGATATATTATTTTTATAATAGGTATTTCTATAAGTTTAATTTATTTACATTAGATATTTACAGGTATCGGTATAGATAGTATATATTTGTATAGTCGGATTTATATTTTTATATTATTTATATTTATATTATTTTTCAAAAACTCCAGCCTATAACCTAATAAAAACCAAAAAAGCCCCAATTTATTTTCAACGACATTTAAATATTTTTCTGTTTACGATCCCTATTTCTATCTCTTTGTACAGATCTCTATCCCTCTACCGCCCTTTTTGCGGTCGCTTCCAACGCCTGGGGATGGGCAGGGCGCTGGCTCGGGGGGGCTGCAGTACCGCTCTCTGTCCACAAGGCGGCAGACTTACCGGGAGGGGCGCGCTTCGATTTTCCCGCCCTTTATGCCGCCACCTTGAGAAGGTCAAGCGAGTCCGCGACATCCGCGACACTCCACTCCCAACATGGCGGCCAAACGAGGACCCCCCCCCCCCCCCACCGTGAGGCGTTTACGCAGATGCCTGTCAGAAACACGCCAAATTACAACCGTCCGCGACTCACCTGAGCTCACAGCCCGCGTCCGAGGCACTTGATACGCCACAAAAAATCCCGCCGTGGCCGCGCAGGCGTCAGGGTGCTGTGCAGGCAGTCCGGTTAGACGGACCGCGGGGCCTTCTTTTTCACCGCCATCTTGAGAAGGTCAGAGAAAGTCCGCGACATTCGCGACACGCCACTCTCAACATGGCGGCCGCGAGAAGACCCCCCCCCCCCCCCCGCAGCAGAGAGAGGCGTTTACGCAGATGCCTGTCAGAAACCCGCCGAAAAGCGCCCGCCCACCGCGCCGCTGAGCCGACAGCCCGCGTCCGGGACACATGAAACGCCACAGAAAATCCTGCCGGGGACGCCCTGGCGCCGGGGTGCCGTGCAGGCAGTTCGGTTAGACGGACCGCGGGTCTTCAACTTGCCCGCCCTTTTGGCCGCCACCTTGAGAAGGTCAAGCGGCTCCGCGACACCCGCCGCACGCCACTCCCAACATGGCGGCAGCGGTGATGCCCGCCCGTGCCGGGCTGCAGTACCGCGCTCTGCCCACAAGGCGGCAGCACCGCCGCGCGCCCCAGCCGGGGGCAGCCGCGCGCCTTGGGGCTGCGGGCAGGGAAGGCGGCGAGAGAGAACAGGGGCGGCCCCCGCCGAAAACTCCTCTGAAAGAAATGCCAAAAAATAAGCCGGAAGAAATTAAACCCTGCCTCTCACCCAATAAGAAACAAAAAGAAAAACACAAAACAAAAAAACCCCCAAAAACCAGCCCAAACCCGAACATTCCTTTAAAACAGTATCTATTTTACTTTTTATATTTTTTCATATTTATATTCACATTTATATCTATCATGTATATATTGGTGTATCATGTAATTTAACAATTTATACTTACAAATTTCTATTTAGATAGAAATTGAATTTCTAGATTTCATCTGTTCCCATTACTTAGGTTTATTTCTATGGTTTTATACATATTTTTATATACTGATTAGATATTTCGGGTTAAGATTTTTACTTCTGTAACACTTACATTATTTCTAATTAAACCCCTGCCTTTACCCAAACAAAAGCCAAAAAGAACCCCTTTCCTTTAAAATGTATTTCATTAGTTTTTATTTTATTTTTCATATTTATACTCGTATATATCTTAATGTATGGTGTCATTTGTGTTCTATATTACACCTCTTCCTATTATTTATATATATTTCTAGCTTATATTTCTATATCTGTACTTTCATATCTTCTTTCTATATTTCGATATTTAGAAATATCAAACAATAATATCTATATTCATATTATTTAAAACAAAAACCCTGCCTCACACCAAATAAAAAGAAAAAACGACCTTTCTTTTAAATTATATTAACATATTTTATAGTAATATTTTTCGTATTTATTTTCCCATTTATATTTATAATTTCAATTGCCCTATAATGTTATTGACATTCTAGATTACATCTCTTCACATTACTTACACATATTTATATTTAGGTTTACATTTAGAGTTTAATTATAGTTACATATCTTTATATAATATATTTCTATATTTCGATTTACATTTCTATAATACTTGCCTTGTTTAAAATAAAGCCCCTGTCTCTAACCAAATAAAAACCAAAGACACCCCTTCGGTTAAACCGTATTTAAAAGTTTAAAAATAATTTCATTTTTCATCATTATATTCACATGTCCATTTCTATTTTTTACTATATTTATAGATTATCTAGTATAGAGAATGCCTTGAAGAACAGACCTGTCTTTATACTATATATTTATATTACTTATATTTAGTTATATTAAATATTTATAGGTATCAGTAGATATATTATAGATTTGTATAGTTGGATTTATAGTTTTATATTATTTATATTTCTACTATTTATAAAAGAACCCAGCCTATAAGCTAAAAAAAACAAAAAAAAAAATCCCCAATTTCTTTTAAACTATAGTGAATATTTTTATATTTACAATCTCTACTTATATATATTTGTGTATATATATTAGACTCTATTTTCCATATATTATAGTATGTCACAATAACATACATTATATGATAGTTTTATATATTTATCTGTTTTCCATGTTTATGTTTACAGTTATAGTTTTAGATTTCCTTTCAAATTTATTTTTATTTCTCTTTTGACCTGTCTAGTAAACCATATCAACTCACTCACCTGACCCGTCAGAACCACAGAAATCCCGACGCGCCTCGGTCAGCGCCGGCGCGCAGGGCACGCTCGTCCCATCGCAGCACGTCCAAACAAAACCTATTTCTGCTACTAACAAAGAACAAAGGCCCCACTACACTTCACCCCATTAAAAACTCACAGAAACCCAACTGGAAATAAATTTTAAACCCCCTCTATAACTAGCCCAAACCCCCCCATCCATTCCAATCCTAAACTTCCTCCCAAACCAGTAGCTCAGAAACCCAAAAAACTCAAACACACATTGAAAATGAAATAACTGCTAATAAAAACAAAAACCCATGAAAAAATAAACCAAACCGACTCACTGAACTCAAAACTGTGCAACTGACCCTAAACATTACTACAAAAAGCCCCCAAAGCTCCACCTTTATGCTAACTCACAAATAAGAACCAATAATCGATAAAAATTATCTGAAAAATTAAAAAAAACCTAATTAAAAGCATACAAATAAAAAATCTAAACTATTAAAATACTAAAAATACCACTACCCGAATTTTAAAAAATGTTGCCTATAAAAACCCACCATAAAAATGCCCCTGTCCCCAAAGATAAAACTAAACAAAACCCATCACACCAGAAATAAATCGGAACTTGGGAAAGCTAAAACCGTAACACTCAAGAAGTACACCATATCCCTTCTGGTACACCAGCTACAAACAGCATAAAACAATACAATCAATTCTTAAAAACCACCTTTAAACCACTACCTTTTTAAGAAAACTTTCAACAATTTAAAAACGGCTTTTAACAAAAGCCATCTAATAAATTAACACCCAAAACTCCAGCAGCCGAGCTAGCCCTACCAAATCTCTCTGTTTATACATCCAATAAACAAAACCAAAATCCCAACAATATCCCAAGTCTATTAAAGAAACCTACTGAAATTAATCCTACTCAAGTACAAACCAACCCATCCATAAAGTTAGCCTCACTCAAAAAGAAAACAATGACAGAGAGTTAATAATACCAAGAAATAAAGCAACACACCATACACCACCAACGAATATAATATTCAAGGAAAAAAAACCACTTTTTTTTTTTTTTTTTTTTTTTTTTTTAAACTAACTTCTTTTATTAGCTAGAACAAAGGATTTTGCCAGGACTGTAACAACAACTTCTTCTCCTCCTTCCTCTTCTTCTGAAACGTCCCATCTCATTCCCAAATTCCTTACAACTTTTGAGTTTCAATCCAAGCAAAAAGCAAAACTCGTGCACGTGTGCGTCGGATGCTCCTGCCAGGTTCTCCATTGCACCCCACATCTTCTTACACGTTCAGTCTTCGTGCTGTCCTGCCGGGGTGAGTTTCAGAGAAGGATTGGCACATGTGAAGAGAGGATTTCCCCTCCCTCCCTCCCTCCCCGCCCCCCGGAGCCGGTTTCCTTAGCGCATTTCAATAAATTCCAAGCCTGCAATGATGCACACTCGTCCCAAGGCTCACAGCAAGCACGCAGGAGCTCAGGCTTACTTGCTTCCATGGCTCTGTGCCTGAGATAGCTGAGGAAATTTCCCGTGACCCTCTGTTGCAATAAACTGGAATGCAAACTCGGCTCCATCTCAGAGCCTCAGTGGGAGGCAGGAGCACATCTGGCTGACCCACAAAAATCCTTTCTTGGGCGGCGGCACCGCGCTGGAAAGGGGAAACACGTGCTAGTGAACAGCAGCTCAGAAACAATTCTTGTCCAATGTTACCTGCTCTACTTGGCAGCTCACTAACACCAGTCTAATTTTATCACTGCAGGGAGAATTCTGTAGGAAAGTGTCTGATGAGCAGCGACAAGGGCTTCACTCCCTGCTACGCAGCCTGCAACACCCTTGAGAGAGCAGAGCAGCAAAGTCACCAAACTCTTCTTGCCGTGGGGCAGGGTAGAAGATCACTGTGGGAGGCACATAAAAAGAGGGGAAATGGTCTATAAATGCACAGACATTTGATTTCAGAAGCCCAGAGATAAGGATGTTCTCTAGGAAGCCAGACGTGACATGATATTTCTAAGATTTTCTTCTTCATTGAAGGAAATCTATGTGTATATATACACACTTACAAATGATTGCGTGAGGTTTTTTTTTTTTTTTTTCTTTTGAAGCTCCAAGAATGATTTCCCATCTTGAGTCACTCAGGAAGAAATGGCCCCTGTGACTCAGGACAGAAGGGCTGCCTGCTCTTTTGATCATGACAGCTTTTGGCTGTACCCGGGAAGCAGGAGCAGCAGCCAGAGCTGAGGCTCAGCAGAGGCTGACCCCGGCCAGCCCCTTCCTCACTTCCCTGTGTCACAACCCTTCCAGGCAGAAGGACGCAAAGCAGGTTACGATTTCTCTCCTAGATATGTTTTTCGAAAATAATACTTCCAGGGGTGATCACAACGGGGGCACAGAAAAACACAAAGAATGAAAAGTACCGTGTTTGGTGTTTTAGCAAACGGTGCGTCTTCCCTACCATGTCCGGAAGCTGGATCGATGCACCAAACTTTTCACTGCACCCTTGTCCTTGCTTCTGCGCCATCTTCACCAGCTGCTCTTGGGAAGTGCTTGTATTGCCTCGGAAAGGTGATCACCCTGCACGAAACTGGAGGCTGAGCTTTTGGCCTCTGGAGGAGGGAGCCGCGCCGTGGATCCCGTCCCGATGGCGCTGCAGACGCCAGCACCCGCGGGAGGACTGGGGGGACTCCGAGCTCCACCTCTCTCTGCCCAGGCCCTGGGGAAGATGGGGGAGCTATTCTTCAGAAGCATCGCCCCTGCAATCATCACCTCCATCAACATTCTGAGAGCGCTTTTGGTTTTAACAAAGAGCAACCCTGATTTGCCATTTGCAGATCACAATGGGAATGAACCTGGAAGACAGATATTTAAAATTTAAGTTGCTTATTCTCATTTCTATACATCTGTTTTGTTGAAATATAGTTATAATTTTACATTTAATTTCCAATTCCTAAATAAAATGACAAAACAAACAGCATCAAATTCCCACCACAAATTCAAAACACATCAGGATACCTCTACCAGCCAACCAGCTGCCAGCAAAAAACACCACAGTATGCTCTTGTCACTAACAATTCTCATCACATCACAAAAATAGAATGAAAAGAAACACACACAGCAAACCACAAAAACTACTAAAAAAAAAAATTTACCAACTTACTAAACTTCAAAGGTTACCAATGACCCTGAACGCTACTAAAAAAAAAAATAACCAAAACTCTACCTCTACACTAACTCAAAGAATTCAAAGAATAACCAATACACTGTAAAAACAACTTAAAAAACCGAATTATTAACGATATAAAAGAAATCTCAACAGCTAAAAAATAAAAATATATCTACCCTAATAAAAAACTACCTAAAATGATCTACTATACAAATACCCATGTACCAAAGAATAAAACAAATAAACAGCCAAATGCATCAAACAAAAAAACAACAAATAAAACGAACAGAAAAAAAAATCCCCAAAACAAAATAAACTTAAATTTACAACAAAAAAATTATTCTTAACTGACTTCAGAACATCTGTCCAGTACATTTCCCCAGGAAACAAAACTCATCGGCCTAGCTTCCTGGTGTCAGTTTGCAGGAGGCACTTGGCCCTATCAAACCCCCCCGAGTTGGCACTGGGGCCAGCTTGGTGCCGGGCAGGATCCTGCGCAATGCCGAATTTCAGGAGCCGTAAACCCGCTCTGGGCCACAGACCCCCGAACAGCAACGCCCGCCCTTTTCCCTGGCAAACAAACCTCACCCACCCAGGTTCCTGATGGCAGACTGCAGGAGCCAGCTGGAACTGTCAAACCAGCCCAAGGTGGCACTGGTGGCACCATGGATCTGGCAGGCATCCTGCGCAAAGTTGAATTCCAGCAGGCAGCCAGACGTTCCAGGCCACAGGCCCCTGAACAACTCTACAGGCCTTTTCCCTGGGAAACAAATCTAACCAGCCCAGATTCCTGATGGCAGATTGCAGGAGCCACTCGGCACTGTCAAACCAGCCCAATTTGGTACTGGTGCCAGCTTGGATCTGAGAGATGTCCTGCGCAATGCGGAATTTTAGCAGCCAGCCAGCCAGCCATTTAGCCTTAGGCAGGTTCCGAGGAAAAGGCTGTGGTGGAAAGCATGGTATGAGCTTTGAGTTCCCCTTGGGATGCCTTCTGCAGCTGCTGTGTGCCTGGATCTCTGGGCTTTGTCGTTTTAAAGCCCTAACCCTAGCTGTAACCCTAACCCTGGGCAGTAAACACTGCTTTGGGCTAAGGCTAAGCCCTAAATGTCCTAAGAAAGGTTCAAGCATCCCCTCTATATCCTTTGAGGTTTTGGAAAATGCCTGAAAAAAACCTGCTCAGCCTCCAACAAGCCCCTCCTCTTGCTCTCCAACCCTGAGATGTCTTCCCTAACTTTATGCAGTGGATCTTGTTGTCATCTCAGGTTCTGTCATTGTCCTGGTATGAGAGTTGCTGCCGTGTCCCACCGGGAGGGTTCCGCTCTGGTCTCACTGCTAGGGTTGCTGTGTTGCGCTGCCGTTGGGGGAAAGGGCCGTTATTAGGGGGGCTGGTTAGACTGGGATTAGGGCTGGGCTGAGGGGTGGTGCAGCTGTACACTGTCTTGCCTCCTAAGATGTACCCTGCAGCGCGGATCTGCAATGGACTGCGCAGCCCTCAAGCCCTCTCCCTTTACCCCTCAGTCCCTCCTTCAGCCTCCTAGTCCTCAGGCCCTGTCACCCTCAAGCCCCCTCTCAGCTCCTGTGCGTCACCCTTAACTCCTCTCCTTAGACTTTCAGTCCCCAGCTTCTCTATGTCACCCTTCCGCTGCCCCGGCCACCCTCAGCATCTCTGTGTGTCACCCACTGTCCCTTCTTCTCCCTGCTCCTCCCTCAGCTCCCAGCCTCTGCCATCCTCAAGCCAACACAGTGCCCCTAAACCTCTGTCACGCCCCAAAACGAGCCTAAAAAACCCCATCAATTCCCTAAAAATACACCCTCGTCTCCAAAGTGTCCTAAACATCCCCAAAAACATTAAAAAGCCACAGAAAACACTAAAAATACACTACTTTATAAAAAGCCCGAAAATGGTTTAAAAATACCAAAAAAACTTTAAAAAATCCCTAAAGAGTCCTAAAAGAGTTCCAAGAATATTAAAAAAACCATTTAAAACACCCTGACTGGAAGCTAAAAGAAAGTCTAAAAAATACCCTCAAAATCCCTAAAAAGTCCCTAGCCTGAAAAAACTTGTCCATCTAACACCAATAGACCTGAAATCCCTTAAAAAACTTCTAAGTAATCCAAAAATAGGAACAAGAATACCCTAAAAAACACCCAAAAACACTATTAGTAAGACAGCCCTTAAAACACCCAGCATTACAACTCCCCAGGCCCCAGGACTTGTCCTATGATACCTACACCAGGCTGTGCAGCAGGGCAGAGCAGCCTCGGGCCCAATACCCAGACACCCGTGACACAGAACAAGACAAACGAGGGGACACAACGGGGAGAGAAAGCTCTCGGCGAGAAGAATGCCAGCCAGGGCCCAGAGAAGGCGGGACCAGATGACCTGGGTGAGAGCGACGGTGAGCCCGTCAGGCTCAGAGAATCCTGGAGGAACAAAGACGCTAACAGAAGGACTTATCGCAAGCGGGGCAAAGATGGGTGCCCCAGAATCCTACGGTCAGAATCCCCCCTATCCTGGAATTTGTACAAGTCCTAACCAGCTAGAAGGGATCGTTGCCATGCACAGCTGCCGAGAACAGCTCAGAACAAGACCTGAATAGAACCATCCGGTCAGATGTCTTAAGAGAGATGCTACGCCGTTGCCTGTCCAGCCTCCTGAGTCAAGGCTTTGAAGGAATACGCACTGGGCCGAGGAACACAGAGATCTCAGTGGCAAAGATGGACACCTGGGCTTCGGATAATCCTTTGTGGGGCACGAGGCAAAAGACACAGAAGACACGACAGACACAGAAGGCACGACAGACAAGTGACACAAGTGACACGCACCGGGACTGCTCTGCCCTGAGCATCTCAGCACCGGGTAACTCTTCCTTTACGTGGCCTAAGGGGCCACCTCCTGCACAACCCCGCCTCCAAAGCTGCCACTCAAAAAACCCTCCCAGCACCTCGCTTTCGTCCCCCTCTCAGGGGGCTCGTAACCCTCCACTTATCTCTTGGACGTCCGGGGATGACAATCCGCCTCCGCTGCCAAGGAAGGCCGCCACACCCGCTGGGAATTTGCCGCAGTCACCGGGCTCTGGTCTCTTGCTCAGCTATAATCAGCAACACCAAATATCACTGCACCCTCTTAGCTGCACAGCGGCCAAAGCCCACCAAGCCTGCTACTCACCCTTCTGCTAAGAACGCCCGGCTCCTCGGGCCGCACGCTACGGCCACGCTCGGAGGCCGCCGCCGTCATCGCGGGCTCTGCCTGGCTCAAGAGGAGACAAGGTGATTTGGCATTGCTGAATCTTCAGGGGAGTCAGGCTCCTCCTCCTTACTTCCCCAACTTACAGCAACTCCTCCGCCCTTCCTGAAGGCTCTCCAGGCCTCACCTTCAAATGGCAAAGGTCACGGCACCATCACAGAGCCCCGTACCGCTTAGCGAGTTCCCACGAGAGCGACGAACCGGGTCTGTCGGCCACTCGCTGACGGGGTCTCGGCGTGATACCCATGGACCGCCTGAAGCACACAAAGGAGAATGGAGGCTGAGAGATGCAGCAGAAATTGAGACCTGCGCAATAACCACTGCTTCCATCCAGGGCCCGCTGCTCACCTTGCCCGCTTACCTTGACTCCTCAGGTTCGGCTTTATGTCCTAAAAATAAAGGCAAAGAACAATGCTGTAAACACACAGTCACCATTAACGCCGCCCCTGCAAAGGCAAACGGTGCCTCACCTGCTCAGGGGAACCACTCACCCTCCACGGGGCGCTCCGCCACGGATTTCATCTGCCAGCACCTGAAAGAATGGGAGGACAGGGGTCAGAGGGCTGCAGGATGACTTAGGCCTTCCAGACATCTTGTGTCAATCGACAAATGCCATCTAGAGTCCAGCTACACCCTGCATTACAACTCCCCAGGCCCCAGGACTTGTCCTATGATACCTACACCAGGCTGTGCAGCAGGGCAGAGCAGCTTCGGGCCCAATACCCAGACACCCGTGACACAAAACAAGACAAACGAGGGGACACAACAGGGAGAGAAAGCTCTCGGCGAGAAGAATGCCAGCCAAGGCCCAGAGAAGGCAGGACCAGATGACCTGGGTGAGAGCGACGGTGAGCCCGTCAGGCTCAGAGAATCCTGGAGGAACAAAGACGCTAACAGAAGGACTTATCGCAAGCGGGGCAAAGATGGGTGCCCCAGAATCCTACGGTCAGAATCTCCCCCTATCCTGGAATTTGTACAAGTCCTAACCAGCTAGAAGGGATCGTTGCCGTGCACAGCTGCCGAGAACAGCTCAGAACAAGACCTGAATAGAACCATCCGGTCAGATGTCTTAAGAGAGATGCTATGCCGTTGCCTGTCCAGCCTCCTGAGTCAAGGCTTTGAAGGAATACGCACTGGGCCGAGGAACACAGAGATCTCAGTGGCAAAGATGGACACCTGGGCTTCGGATAATCCTTTGTGGGGCACGAGGCAAAAGACACAGAAGACACGACAGACACAGAAGGCACGACAGACAAGTGACACAAGTGACACGCACCGGGACTGCTCTGCCCTGAGCACCTCAGCACCGGGTAACTCTTCCCGTACGTGGCCTAAGGGGCCACCTCCTGCACAACCCCGCCTCCAAAGCTGCCACTCAAAAAACCCTCCCAGCACCTCGCTTTCGTCCCCCTCTCAGGGGGCTCGTAACCCTCCACTTATCTCTTGGACGTCCGGGGATGACAATCCGCCTCCGCTGCCAAGGAAGGCCGCCTCACCCGCTGGGAATTTGCCGCAGTCACCGGGCTCTGGTCTCTTGCTCAGCTACAATCAGCAACACCAAATATCACTGCACCCTCTTAGCTGCACAGCGGCCAAAGCCCACCAAGCCTGCTACTCACCCTTCTGCTAAGAACGCCCGGCTCCTCGGGCCGCACGCTACGGCCACGCTCGGAGGCCGCCGCCGTCATCGCGGGCTCTGCCTGGCTCAAGAGGAGACAAGGTGATTTGGCATTGCTGAATCTTCAGGGGAGTCAGGCTCCTCCTCCTTACTTCCCCAACTTACAGCAACTCCTCCGCCCTTCCTGAAGGCTCTCCAGGCCTCACCTTCAAATGGCAAAGGTCACGGCACCATCACAGAGCCCCGTACCGCTTAGCGAGTTCCCACGAGAGCGACGAACCGGGTCTGTCGGCCACTCGCTGACGGGGTCTCGGCGTGATACCCATGGACCGCCTGAAGCACACAAAGGAGAATGGAGGCTGAGAGATGCAGCAGAAATTGAGACCTGCGCAATAACCACTGCTTCCATCCAGGGCCCGCTGCTCACCTTGCCCGCTTACCTTGACTCCTCAGGTTCGGCTTTATGTCCTAACAATAAAGGCAAAGAACAATGCTGTAAACACACAGTCACCATTAACGCCGCCCCTGCAAAGGCAAACGGTGCCTCACCTGCTCAGGGGAACCACTCACCCTCCACGGGGCGCTCCGCCACGGATTTCATCTGCCAGCACCTGAAAGAATGGGAGGACAGGGGTCAGAGGGCTGCAGGATGACTTAGGCCTTCCAGACATCTTGTGTCAATCGACAAATGCCATCTAGAGTCCAGCTACACCCTGCATTACAACTCCCCAGGCCCCAGGACTTGTCCTATGATACCTACACCAGGCTGTGCAGCAGGGCAGAGCAGCTTCGGGCCCAATACCCAGACACCCGTGACACAAAACAAGACAAACGAGGGGACACAACAGGGAGAGAAAGCTCTCGGCGAGAAGAATGCCAGCCAAGGCCCAGAGAAGGCAGGACCAGATGACCTGGGTGAGAGCGACGGTGAGCCCGTCAGGCTCAGAGAATCCTGGAGGAACAAAGACGCTAACAGAAGGACTTATCGCAAGCGGGGCAAAGATGGGTGCCCCAGAATCCTACGGTCAGAATCTCCCCCTATCCTGGAATTTGTACAAGTCCTAACCAGCTAGAAGGGATCGTTGCCGTGCACAGCTGCCGAGAACAGCTCAGAACAAGACCTGAATAGAACCATCCGGTCAGATGTCTTAAGAGAGATGCTACGCCGTTGCCTGTCCAGCCTCCTGAGTCAAGGCTTTGAAGGAATACGCACTGGGCCGAGGAACACAGAGATCTCAGTGGCAAAGATGGACACCTGGGCTTCGGATAATCCTTTGTGGGGCACGAGGCAAAAGATACAGAAGACACGACAGACACAGAAGGCACGACAGACAAGTGACACAAGTGACACGCACCGGGACTGCTCTGCCCTGAGCACCTCAGCACCGGGTAACTCTTCCCGTACGTGGCCTAAAGGGCCACCTCCTGCACAACCCCGCCTCCAAAGCTGCCACTCCAAAGGCCCTCCCAGCACCTCGCTTTCGTCCCCCTCTCAGGGGGCTCGTAACCCTCCACTTATCTCTTGGAAGTCCGGGGATGACAATCCGCCTCCGCTGCCAAGGAAGGCCGCCTCACCCGCTGGGAATTTGCCGCAGTCACCGGGCTCTGGTCTCTTGCTCAGCTACAATCAGCAACACCAAATATCACTGCACCCTCTTAGCTGCACAGCGGCCAAAGCCCACCAAGCCTGCTACTCACCCTTCTGCTAAGAACGCCCGGCTCCTCGGGCCGCACGCTACGGCCACGCTCGGAGGCCGCCGCCGTCATCGCGGGCTCTGCCTGGCTCAAGAGGAGACAAGGTGATTTGGCATTGCTGAATCTTCAGGGGAGTCAGGCTCCTCCTCCTTACTTCCCCAACTTACAGCAACTCCTCGGCCCTTCCTGAAGGCTCTCCAGGCCTCACCTTCAAATGGCAAAGGTCACGGCACCATCACAGAGCCCCGTACCGCTTAGCGAGTTCCCACCAGAGCGACGAACCGGGTCTGTCGGCCACTCGCTGACGGGGTCTCGGCGTGATACCCATGGACCGCCTGAAGCACACAAAGGAGAATGGAGGCTGAGAGATGCAGCAGAAATTGAGACCTGCGCAATAACCACTGCTTCCATCCAGGGCCCGCTGCTCACCTTGCCCGCTTACCTTGACTCCTCAGGTTCGGCTTTATGTCCTAACAATAAAGGCAAAGAACAATGCTGTAAACACACAGTCACCATTAACGCCGCCCCTGCAAAGGCAAACGGTGCCTCACCTGCTCAGGGGAACCACTCACCCTCCACGGGGCGCTCCGCCACGGATTTCATCTGCCAGCACCTGAAAGAATGGGAGGACAGGGGTCAGAGGGCTGCAGGATGACTTAGGCCTTCCAGACATCTTGTGTCAATCGACAAATGCCATCTAGAGTCCAGCTACACCCTGCATTACAACTCCCCAGGCCCCAGGACTTGTTCTATGATACCTACACCAGGCTGTGCAGCAGGGCAGAGCAGCTTCGGGCCCAATACCCAGACACCCGTGACACAGAACAAGACAAACCAGGGGACACAACAGGGAGAGAAAGCTCTCGGCGAGAAGAATGCCAGCCAGGGCCCAGAGAAGGCGGGACCAGATGACCTGGGTGAGAGCGACGGTGAGCCCGTCAGGCTCAGAGAATCCTGGAGGAACAAAGACGCTAACAGAAGGACTTATCGCAAGCGGGGCAAAGATGGGTGCCCGAGAATCCTACGGTCAGAATCTCCCCCTATCCTGGAATTTGTACAAGTCCTAACCAGCTAGAAGGGATCGTTGCCGTGCACAGCTGCCGAGAACAGCTCAGAACAAGACCTGAATAGAACCATCCGGTCAGATGTCTTAAGAGAGATGCTACGCCGTTGCCTGTCCAGCCTCCTGAGTCAAGGCTTTGAAGGAATACGCACTGGGCCGAGGAACACAGAGATCTCAGTGGCAAAGATGGACACCTGGGCTTCGGATAATCCTTTGTGGGGCACGAGGCAAAAGACACAGAAGACACGACAGACACAGAAGGCACGACAGACAAGTGACACAAGTGACACGCACCGGGACTGCTCTGCCCTGAGCACCTCAGCACCGGGTAACTCTTCCCGTACGTGGCCTAAAGGGCCACCTCCTGCACAACCCCGCCTCCAAAGCTGCCACTCCAAAGGCCCTCCCAGCACCTCGCTTTCGTCCCCCTCTCAGGGGGCTCGTAACCCTCCACTTATCTCTTGGAAGTCCGGGGATGACAATCCGCCTCCGCTGCCAAGGAAGGCCGCCTCACCCGCTGGGAATTTGCCGCAGTCACCGGGCTCTGGTCTCTTGCTCAGCTACAATCAGCAACACCAAATATCACTGCACCCTCTTAGCTGCACAGCGGCCAAAGCCCACCAAGCCTGCTACTCACCCTTCTGCTAAGAACGCCCGGCTCCTCGGGCCGCACGCTACGGCCACGCTCGGAGGCCGCCGCCGTCATCGCGGGCTCTGCCTGGCTCAAGAGGAGACAAGGTGATTTGGCATTGCTGAATCTTCAGGGGAGTCAGGCTCCTCCTCCTTACTTCCCCAACTTACAGCAACTCCTCCGCCCTTCCTGAAGGCTCTCCAGGCCTCACCTTCAAATGGCAAAGGTCACGGCACCATCACAGAGCCCCGTACCGCTTAGCGAGTTCCCACCAGAGCGACGAACCGGGTCTGTCGGCCACTCGCTGACGGGGTCTCGGCGTGATACCCGTGGACCGCCTGAAGCACACAAAGGAGAATGGAGGCTGAGAGATGCAGCAGAAATTGAGACCTGCGCAATAACCACTGCTTCCATCCAGGGCCCGCTGCTCACCTTGCCCGCTTACCTTGACTCCTCAGGTTCGGCTTTATGTCCTAACAATAAAGGCAAAGAACAATGCTGTAAACACACAGTCACCATTAACGCCGCCCCTGCAAAGGCAAACGGTGCCTCACCTGCTCAGGGGAACCACTCACCCTCCACGGGGCGCTCCGCCACGGATTTCATCTGCCAGCACCTGAAAGAATGGGAGGACAGGGGTCAGAGGGCTGCAGGATGACTTAGGCCTTCCAGACATCTTGTGTCAATCGACAAATGCCATCTAGAGTCCAGCTACACCCTGCATTACAACTCCCCAGGCCCCAGGACTTGTCCTATGATACCTACACCAGGCTGTGCAGCAGGGCAGAGCAGCTTCGGGCCCAATACCCAGACACCCGTGACACAGAACAAGACAAACCAGGGGACACAACAGGGAGAGAAAGCTCTCGGCGAGAAGAATGCCAGCCAGGGCCCAGAGAAGGCGGGACCAGATGACCTGGGTGAGAGCGACGGTGAGCCCGTCAGGCTCAGAGAATCCTGGAGGAACAAAGACGCTAACAGAAGGACTTATCGCAAGCGGGGCAAAGATGGGTGCCCCAGAATCCTACGGTCAGAATCTCCCCCTATCCTGGAATTTGTACAAGTCCTAACCAGCTAGAAGGGATCGTTGCCATGCACAGCTGCCGAGAACAGCTCAGAACAAGACCTGAATAGAACCATCCGGTCAGATGTCTTAAGAGAGATGCTACGCCGTTGCCTGTCCAGCCTCCTGAGTCAAGACTTTGAAGGAATACACACTGGGCCGAGGAACACAGAGATCTCAGTGGCAAAGATGGACACCTGGGCTTCGGATAATCCTTTGTGGGGCACGAGGCAAAAGACACAGAAGACACGACAGACACAGAAGGCACGACAGACAAGTGACACAAGTGACGTGCACCGGGACTGCTCTGCCCTGAGCACCTCAGCACCGGGTAACTCTTCCCATACGTGGCCTAAAGGGCCACCTCCTGCATAACCCCGCCTCCAAAGCTGCCACTCAAAAAACCCTCCCAGCACCTCGCTTTCGTCCCCCTCTCAGGGGGCTCGTAACCCTCCACTTATCTCTTGGACGTCCGGGGATGACAATCCGCCTCCGCTGCCAAGGAAGGCCGCCTCACCCGCTGGGAATTTGCCGCAGTCACCGGGCTCTGGTCTCTTGCTCAGCTACAATCAGCAACACCAAATATCACTGCACCCTCTTAGCTGCACAGCGGCCAAAGCCCACCAAGCCTGCTACTCACCCTTCTGCTAAGAACGCCCGGCTCCTCGGGCCGCACGCTACGGCCACGCTCGGAGGCCGCCGCCGTCATCGCGGGCTCTGCCTGGCTCAAGAGGAGACAAGGTGATTTGGCATTGCTGAATCTTCAGGGGAGTCAGGCTCCTCCTCCTTACTTCCCCAACTTACAGCAACTCCTCCGCCCTTCCTGAAGGCTCTCCAGGCCTCACCTTCAAATGGCAAAGGTCACGGCACCATCACAGAGCCCCGTACCGCTTAGCGAGTTCCCACCAGAGCGACGAACCGGGTCTGTCGGCCACTCGCTGACGGGGTCTCGGCGTGATACCCATGGACCGCCTGAAGCACACAAAGGAGAATGGAGGCTGAGAGATGCAGCAGAAATTGAGACCTGTGCAATAACCACTGCTTCCATCCAGGGCCCGCTGCTCACCTTGCCCGCTTACCTTGACTCCTCAGGTTCGGCTTTATGTCCTAAAAATAAAGGCAAAGAACAACGCTGTAAACACACAGTCACCATTAACGCCGCCCCTGCAAAGGCAAACGGTGCCTCACCTGCTCAGGGGAACCACTCACCCTCCACGGGGCGCTCCGCCACGGATTTCATCTGCCAGCACCTGAAAGAATGGGAGGACAGGGGTCAGAGGGCTGCAGGATGACTTAGGCCTTCCAGACATCTTGTGTCAATCGACAAATGCCATCTAGAGTCCAGCTACACCCTGCATTACAACTCCCCAGGCCCCAGGACTTGTCCTATGATACCTACACCAGGCTGTGCAGCAGGGCAGAGCAGCTTCGGGCCCAATACCCAGACATCCGTGACACAGAACAAGACAAACCAGGGGACACAACAGGGAGAGAAAGCTCTCGGCGAGAAGAATGCCAGCCAGGGCCCAGAGAAGGCGGGACCAGATGACCTGGGTGAGAGCGACGGTGAGCCCGTCAGGCTCAGAGAATCCTGGAGGAACAAAGACGCTAACAGAAGGACTTATCGCAAGCGGGGCAAAGATGGGTGCCCGAGAATCCTACGGTCAGAATCTCCCCCTATCCTGGAATTTGTACAAGTCCTAACCAGCTAGAAGGGATCGTTGCCGTGCACAGCTGCCGAGAACAGCTCAGAACAAGACCTGAATAGAACCATCCGGTCAGATGTCTTAAGAGAGATGCTACGCCGTTGCCTGTCCAGCCTCCTGAGTCAAGGCTTTGAAGGAATACGCACTGGGCCGAGGAACACAGAGATCTCAGTGGCAAAGATGGACACCTGGGCTTCGGATAATCCTTTGTGGGGCACGAGGCAAAAGACACAGAAGACACGACAGACACAGAAGGCACGACAGACAAGTGACACAAGTGACACGCACCGGGACTGCTCTGCCCTGAGCACCTCAGCACCGGGTAACTCTTCCCGTACGTGGCCTAAAGGGCCACCTCCTGCACAACCCCGCCTCCAAAGCTGCCACTCCAAAGGCCCTCCCAGCACCTCGCTTTCGTCCCCCTCTCAGGGGGCTCGTAACCCTCCACTTATCTCTTGGAAGTCCGGGGATGACAATCCGCCTCCGCTGCCAAGGAAGGCCGCCTCACCCGCTGGGAATTTGCCGCAGTCACCGGGCTCTGGTCTCTTGCTCAGCTACAATCAGCAACACCAAATATCACTGCACCCTCTTAGCTGCACAGCGGCCAAAGCCCACCAAGCCTGCTACTCACCCTTCTGCTAAGAACGCCCGGCTCCTCGGGCCGCACGCTACGGCCACGCTCGGAGGCCGCCGCCGTCATCGCGGGCTCTGCCTGGCTCAAGAGGAGACAAGGTGATTTGGCATTGCTGAATCTTCAGGGGAGTCAGGCTCCTCCTCCTTACTTCCCCAACTTACAGCAACTCCTCGGCCCTTCCTGAAGGCTCTCCAGGCCTCACCTTCAAATGGCAAAGGTCACGGCACCATCACAGAGCCCCGTACCGCTTAGCGAGTTCCCACCAGAGCGACGAACCGGGTCTGTCGGCCACTCGCTGACGGGGTCTCGGCGTGATACCCATGGACCGCCTGAAGCACACAAAGGAGAATGGAGGCTGAGAGATGCAGCAGAAATTGAGACCTGCGCAATAACCACTGCTTCCATCCAGGGCCCGCTGCTCACCTTGCCCGCTTACCTTGACTCCTCAGGTTCGGCTTTATGTCCTAAAAATAAAGGCAAAGAACAATGCTGTAAACACACAGTCACCATTAACGCCGCCCCTGCAAAGGCAAACGGTGCCTCACCTGCTCAGGGGAACCACTCACCCTCCACGGGGCGCTCCGCCACGGATTTCATCTGCCAGCACCTGAAAGAATGGGAGGACAGGGGTCAGAGGGCTGCAGGATGACTTAGGCCTTCCAGACATCTTGTGTCAATCGACAAATGCCATCTAGAGTCCAGCTACACCCTGCATTACAACTCCCCAGGCCCCAGGACTCGTCCTATTATACCTACACCAGGCTGTGCAGCAGGGCAGAGCAGCTTCGGGCCCAATACCCAGACACCCGTGACACAGAACAAGACAAACCAGGGGACACAACAGGGAGAGAAAGCTCTCGGCGAGAAGAATGCCAGCCAGGGCCCAGAGAAGGCAGGACCAGATGACCTGGGTGAGAGCGACGGTGAGCCCGTCAGGCTCAGAGAATCCTGGAGGAACAAAGACGCTAACAGAAGGACTTATCGCAAGCGGGGCAAAGATGGGTGCCCCAGAATCCTACGGTCAGAATCTCCCCCTATCCTGGAATTTGTACAAGTCCTAACCAGCTAGAAGGGATCGTTGCCGTGCACAGCTGCCGAGAACAGCTCAGAACAAGACCTGAATAGAACCATCCGGTCAGATGTCTTAAGAGAGATGCTACGCCGTTGCCTGTCCAGCCTCCTGAGTCAAGGCTTTGAAGGAATACGCACTGGGCCGAGGAACACAGAGATCTCAGTGGCAAAGATGGACACCTGGGCTTCGGATAATCCTTTGTGGGGCACGAGGCAAAAGACACAGAAGACACGACAGACACAGAAGGCACGACAGACAAGTGACACAAGTGACACGCACCGGGACTGCTCTGCCCTGAGCACCTCAGCACCGGGTAACTCTTCCCGTACGTGGCCTAAAGGGCCACCTCCTGCACAACCCCGCCTCCAAAGCTGCCACTCCAAAGGCCCTCCCAGCACCTCGCTTTCGTCCCCCTCTCAGGGGGCTCGTAACCCTCCACTTATCTCTTGGAAGTCCGGGGATGACAATCCGCCTCCGCTGCCAAGGAAGGCCGCCTCACCCGCTGGGAATTTGCCGCAGTCACCGGGCTCTGGTCTCTTGCTCAGCTACAATCAGCAACACCAAATATCACTGCACCCTCTTAGCTGCACAGCGGCCAAAGCCCACCAAGCCTGCTACTCACCCTTCTGCTAAGAACGCCCGGCTCCTCGGGCCGCACGCTACGGCCACGCTCGGAGGCCGCCGCCGTCATCGCGGGCTCTGCCTGGCTCAAGAGGAGACAAGGTGATTTGGCATTGCTGAATCTTCAGGGGAGTCAGGCTCCTCCTCCTTACTTCCCCAACTTACAGCAACTCCTCCGCCCTTCCTGAAGGCTCTCCAGGCCTCACCTTCAAATGGCAAAGGTCACGGCACCATCACAGAGCCCCGTACCGCTTAGCGAGTTCCCACCAGAGCGACGAACCGGGTCTGTCGGCCACTCGTTGATGGGGTCTCGGCGTGATACCCATGGACCGCCTGAAGCACACAAAGGAGAATGGAGGCTGAGAGATGCAGCAGAAATTGAGACCTGCGCAATAACCACTGCTTCCATCCAGGGCCCGCTGCTCACCTTGCCCGCTTACCTTGACTCCTCAGGTTCGGCTTTATGTCCTAAAAATAAAGGCAAAGAACAATGCTGTAAACACACAGTCACCATTAACGCCGCCCCTGCAAAGGCAAACGGTGCCTCACCTGCTCAGGGGAACCACTCACCCTCCACGGGGCGCTCCGCCACGGATTTCATCTGCCAGCACCTGAAAGAATGGGAGGACAGGGGTCAGAGGGCTGCAGGATGACTTAGGCCTTCCAGACATCTTGTGTCAATCGACAAATGCCATCTAGAGTCCAGCTACACCCTGCATTACAACTCCCCAGGCCCCAGGACTTGTCCTATGATACCTACACCAGGCTGTGCAGCAGGGCAGAGCAGCTTCGGGCCCAATACCCAGACACCCGTGACACAGAACAAGACAAACGAGGGGATACAACGGGGAGAGAAAGCTCTCGGCGAGAAGAATGCCAGCCAGGGCCCAGAGAAGGCGGGACCAGATGACCTGGGTGAGAGCGACGGTGAGCCCGTCAGGCTCAGAGAATCCTGGAGGAACAAAGACGCTAACAGAAGGACTTATCGCAAGCGGGGCAAAGATGGGTGCCCCAGAATCCTACGGTCAGAATCTCCCCCTATCCTGGAATTTGTACAAGTCCTAACCAGCTAGAAGGGATCGTTGCCGTGCACAGCTGCCGAGAACAGCTCAGAACAAGACCTGAATAGAACCATCCGGTCAGATGTCTTAAGAGAGATGCTACGCCGTTGCCTGTCCAGCCTCCTGAGTCAAGGCTTTGCAGGAATACGCACTGGGCCGAGGAACACAGAGATCTCAGTGGCAAAGATGGACACCTGGGCTTCAGATAATCCTTTGTGGGGCACGAGGCAAAAGACACAGAAGACACGACAGACACAGAAGGCACGACAGACAAGTGACACAAGTGACACGCACCGGGACTGCTCTGCCCTGAGCACCTCAGCACCGGGTAACTCTTCCCGTACGTGGCCTAAAGGGCCACCTCCTGCACAACCCCGCCTCCAAAGCTGCCACTCCAAAGGCCCTCCCAGCACCTCGCTTTCGTCCCCCTCTCAGGGGGCTCGTAACCCTCCACTTATCTCTTGGACGTCCGGGGATGACAATCCGCCTCCGCTGCCAAGGAAGGCCGCCTCACCCGCTGGGAATTTGCCGCAGTCACCGGGCTCTGGTCTCTTGCTCAGCTACAATCAGCAACACCAAATATCACTGCACCCTCTTAGCTGCACAGCGGCCAAAGCCCACCAAGCCTGCTACCCACCCTTCTGCTAAGAACGCCCGGCTCCTCGGGCCGCACGCTACGGCCACGCTCGGAGGCCGCCGCCGTCATCGCGGGCTCTGCCTGGCTCAAGAGGAGACAAGGTGATTTGGCATTGCTGAATCTTCAGGGGAGTCAGGCTCCTCCTCATTACTTCCCCAACTTACAGCAACTCCTCGGCCCTTCCTGAAGGCTCTCCAGGCGTCACCTTCAAATGGAAAAGGTCAAGGCTTCATCAATAAGGCCTATATAACCTCCCTAGTTCCCACGAGACTGACAAAGTGGGTCTCTTGGCCGCTTTTTTATTCTCGGCATAACATGCATGGACCATCTAAAACATGCAAACAATAATGGATGCTTAGAGCTGCATCAGAAACACCACTACCCTAGGTAGACAAATATATAAATTTTAAACAACAAAACTCAAAAAAACCCCACCAAAAAACCTGCCTCCAATTACTCATAACCACACTACCTGATATAATAACAAAGACCCGATGTCCAATCCCCTTAATAAAACCTGTAAAATCTGTGTCAAAAAAAATCACTAAAACTGAAAAAACCTTGCCTCTTACCAAATAAAAGCCAAAGAAACATGTCTTTTGATCTATAAAAAATCATTAACCTAACACAAAAAAACCACAAAAAGATAAAACCTTACTGAACTGCATTACACGCTGATTTCATCACAACATATAAAAATCCACCTATTTTTAACCTAACAAAAACATCACCAAATTTTACTGCAATAAAGCCTTGAAAACCTCACTAAAAATAAAATTTCAAAATTCCATTTTAACCTGAAAACTCATACATTAGTTATACATACTAAACATGGACTTCCTCCAAAACAAATATTCCTAATACCCAAACATCGCAAATAAAGATTTAAAATAACTACTAAAGAGCCAAAAGCCATAAAACAATTAAAAACCCAACCTCAACTATCTAAAACTGTCTATAATATCTCTTCTTAAAAAACAGCCCCACAAATACCAATTACCACCTCAACAATACACCACCAGCAACACCCAACAACTCAAAATGCTGTCATCCCCATCCAAAAGATACACCATAAACTAAAACACCAAAAAAGAAAAAAATCAATCAGCAAAACCCACTCACCCTTCAACAAACCCATTTAGCCTCCACACATAGCCAAAACAAATAAAAATTAACTATAAAGTATCATACCTTAATTAACTCCACCATTAAACACTGCTGTACCAAACTTAATTTAAAAAAATCACAAAAACCAAGTTACAAGTGGTAAATAACACCAACAAATAAACCAACACGCTATATACCACCAAAAAATGAATAAAAGCCACATATAAATGCCACTATTTATTAAACAGCACTGCCATTAAATATATTTACCTGTATATATAAATGTATACATACAATAAAAAAATATTAATTTGAGCATTAAACCAACGATACAAGAAAATAAAACGTCCTAAAGTGATAATATAATAGGATATCCTCTATCATCCTCACCCTATTTCTCTCTGAACTATATTGCCGACCACAAACAATAGAAAAAAAGTCAATTTTTTACTTATTCTACCTTACGTCTCATGTATTAGTCAAAACGAAAAATTTGGCCAAAACTGTAATTTCTTCTTCTAAAACTATTCAACTTTACTGCGATACAAAAAACCAAACCACCACCAAAAACCTGATGACGAAAAGATGCTGGTCACACCCCATGCACAATTCCGTCCGCCCCTGCCGCTGCACGGACGCAGCAATGTAAAAACGGACACCCGGAGGTCTCACGACACAGTGCGAAACGCGTGGAACACTGTTTCCATCAGACGCCCACGGTATTATTTAAAGCTGTGGCTCGCTTGCAGAGCAACACCAACAAAGCCCACAAACAAAAAGCCCTCGTGGTCGGCGCTGGGTTTTTTTCCCCCTTCTTCCTTTCAGTGACTTTGGCAAGCATGCTCCGAGGCTGACAAGCCACAAGCGTCCCCGAGCGCCCCTTGCCGGGACTCGCTCCCGGCTGGCGCCGCTCCGCGGGGCGGGCGGCACCGGGAAGGCCACTCGAGCCACGGGAACGGCGGCACCCGGTGCCCCAGGGCGGCCCGGGGATCCCGGCACCGGAACGAGCGCGGCTGCCGGCAGGACAGCGGCTCCTCCGGCACGCAGGGGCAGCGCCGAGCCGGGAGACTTCCGCCCGCTCCCCCCGGCCCGGCCGGACCGGCACCGGGCCCAGGGGGCCCGGGCGGCGCCCGAGCCCCGCGCCCGGAGCGGGCAGAGCGGCCGGCACCGGCCGGGCCAGCGCAGGGCCCATGCCGCCTCTCCCGCCCGCCGGCCCGGCGCAGCTGACCCGGCTCCGCACGGCTCGCACCGGCGCGTCCCACCTCCACGCCACCCCGGCGCCGCCCCGCCGGGATTTTCCGGCACGCGGTCACTTCCAGGGCCTGGAGAGGGGCGCGCAGCCCTGTTCCGACGGGGGTCGGGGGTTGCAGCTCTGTTCCGACGCCGCTCGCCCGCCCCCGCCGGCTGCCCCCGGCCCGTGGAGCGTTGCGATCGCGCCCCTGCCGACCGCCGAAACTGGCCCCGCCGGGCCTCCCTCACCGCTGCCACTCACCCCAGTCATCGTGTCCCGTTGCACTCCTGAATCTCCTTCCCTCCTACCCTCTATTTACAGACACCGCCACGCTCGCCGCTCGCTCCCGCCCCTCGCCTTCCCTCGACGGGCAGCGGTCCTTCCCCCGCCCCCCCGGCACCAAGCGGCGCGGGGCAGGGCGCTGGCTCGGGGGGGCTGCAGTACCGGTGCCTGTCCACAAGGCGGCAGACGGACCGCGGTCCTCGATTTTCCCGCCCTTTTCCTCGCCATCTAGAAAAGGTAAAAGCGAATCCGCGACACCCGCCACACGCCACTCCCAAGATGGCGCCGGCCAAGTGACGACGCCGGCAGAGAGGCGTTTACGCAGATACCTTTCAGAAACCCGCCGAAATACAACCGCTCGCTGCGCCGCTGAGCCCACAGCCAGTGTCCGGGGCACTTTAAACGCCACAGAAAATCCCGTCGGAGCCGCGCCGCTGTCGGGGTGCCGTGCAGACAGCCCGCTTAGACCGACCGGCGGGTCTTCAATTTTTCCGCCCTTTTTGCAACCACCTTGAGAAGGTCACGCGAGAGTTCGCGAGATCCGCGACACGCCACTCCCAACATGGCGGCCGCGGGGCTGCCTGCCGGCGCAGGGCTGCAGTACCGCGCTCTGGCCACAAGGCGGCAGCACCGCCGAGCACCCCAGCCGGGGCGGCGGGCAGGGAAGGCGCGAAAGAGAACAGGGGCGGCCCCCGCCGAAAACTCCTCTGAAATAAAGGCCAAAAACCTGCCTCTAACCCAACGAGAACCAAGGAAGCCCGCTTCCTTTAAAAACATATAAACTATATTTTAGATTATATTCTTCATATTTATGATCACATGCATGCGTATTATAGACATTGATGTTTTATGTAATTTATATATGATGTCTATTCCTATTATTTATATTGATTTTTAATAAATATCTTTATATATTGATTGTACATTTCTATATTTAGATTTATATTTCTATAATACTTCTATTATTATAAACAAAAGCCCATCTCTAACCAAATAAATACCGAAAAACCCTTCTTTTAAACTATATTGAAATATTTTTATATTTACACATTCTATACTTATATTCACATTTATAGTTTCTTTTCATTTATTATATTTATAATCATATATATAATACGTATAAAACTCTAAAAATATATTTAAACGAACATTTGCCCATGTATCTTTTCTACTGCTACAACCTTTTTTCTTATATTTTTATTTTAATATAAATCTCAATGTATTTATGATATATTTCTATACTTAGATTTCTACCTTTATACTATCTGTATTTATAATTTTTATAATCAAAACCCGGCCTATTGGGAAATAAAAACCAAGACCCCCCCTTTATTTAAACTACTTTAAAATATGTTTATATTTCTATTTTTCATATTTATATTTATAACTTGATATATAATATATGATATCATATTGATGAACTATATTTATATGTTTCCTATAATTAATTATATTAAGATATTCAGAGTATTACTTCTATTATGCATTGTATCGATTTCTATTATTTTATGTTTATGAATATTTTATATTTTTATATTTGTCTACAGTTATTTGTAATACATTTCTATATCTATATTTTGTATGTGTTTGTTTATATTTACAATCTATATTTATATATTTCTATAAACATATAAAATACTCTATAAGAAACAATATACTATTGTAATATATAAGGACTTATGTTACATGTTTTATTTTTATATATTCTTTCTGCATTCAAAATTCAAGTTTTTATTCTCATTTCTATACATATATTTGTTTTGTTTAAATATAGTTTTAATTTTACATTAAAAATCTAATTCCTAAAAAATTACAAAACAAACAGCATCAAATATCCACAAATATCGTCGAAAAACATAAAAATACCCCCACCAGCCAACCAACTGCCAGCAAAAAACTCCCACACTATGCTCTTTTCACTAACAATTCTTATTACACCAGAAAAATGGAACGAAAATAAAAAAAAACCCTATGGAAAAACACAGGAAATCACAAAAACTACTAAAAAAAAAAATCATACCAACTTACTAAACTATAAACCGTACCGCTGACCCTGATTATTACTAAAAACAAACAAACAAACAAAAAAACCACAGAAACAAAAACCACAACACTACCTCTACAGTAACTCAAAGAATAACCAGCACTCTATAAAAATAACTAAAAACCAGAAGTAATTAACGATATAAAAAAACCTCCTCAACCAATAAAGAATAAGAAAATAACTACCCAAATAAAAAAACGACCTAAGGAGACCCACCATAAAAACCAAAGTAATAAACAACAACAACAACAAAAAAAAAAAAAAAAAAAAAAACAAAAAAACAAAAAACAAAACAACTTCAATTGACAACAAATAAATTATTCCTAACGGATAAAAGCCATAAACCATACACTCCAATCAAACAGACCAAAAAAGTAAAAGCCCCGTAAGATAATAAACAAAACTGCAATTATAAGTATTAAAACACCCTCACCTATTAACTACCTGACGCCACCTGAAACCCACCAGAACAAACGCTGCACACTCACGCTAATAAAAGCCACCGCACGAGACTTAAAACCCGAAGCGCTACTTCACGCTACGACCCATAAAAACCATCGCACACCTTTAAAAACCATCGCACACCCCGGCAAAAAAATATATCCGACAACAAAACTCCATTCAAAACAAACCTTCATCGTCACCACCTGAGCCGAGATCCACAGCATTCAGGAAAAACACCCTATCCCTTAGCATCCAGCAACTGCAAACAGAACGAACCGATGCAATCGATTCCCAAAACCCGCCTCGAAACCACGACGTCCAAGAACTTTCAGCAATCGAAGCCCGCGCTGCCGGCACGGACGGAGCGCGGCTGCCGGCAGGACAGCGGCTCCTCCGGCGCGCAGGGGCGGCGCCGCCCCGGAGCCCCCCGCCCGCTCCCCCGGCCCGGCGGGGCCGGCACCGGGCCCAGGGGGCCCCGGCGGCGCCCGAGCCCCGCGCCCGGAGCGGGCAGAGCGGCCGGCACCGGCCGGGCCAGCGCAGGGCCCGGGCCGCCTCTCCCGCCCGCCGGCCCGGCACAGCCCCGCTCGGCTCCGGCACGGCTCGCACCGGCGCTGCCGCGGCAGCCCCGCCGCGCCAAATTCCCCGTCCGCCTCAGCGAGCGCCCGGGCGGTGCCGGGAGGGCTCCCGAGCGGGAACGTTCGGGGCCGGGCCACGGGCAGAAGAAGCGCCCTCGAACGCTGCGGCGCGGCCCGATCGCAAGCCTGCGAACGCTGCGAGAGCTGGAGGTGCCCGCAATTGTACCCCGAAACTGACGCCGCGGGCGGGGCTCACCTCGCTTCAACAAGGGCGAATAAATGTGTGTTCTCCCCTTCAGTTTCCTCCCCTGTAATAACAGAAAATAAGGGGTTCTCCTCAAATGAAAGCCTTCAACTGATGGCAAAGAGGGATTTTGACCTCAATTCGAACCCTCGAGAAGGAGGGACAACAGGGCTGCCCCCTCAATTTAAACCTTAGGATGATGAAAATGGGGTGGCTGCCTTCAAATCAAACTCACAATACGACCACGATATTTTTCCAATTGCCCTTAAAACAGAACGCAGGGATTCCCTGCCGCCCCTGTGATACCCCTAACAGCCTGGAAAAGGCAGGTTTTCCTTCAATCAACACCCTTAAAACCGCAAGTGAAGGGGGATCCCCCCCGGTTCAAACACAGACAATAATAGAAGAGTAGCTGCTTCCCTCTCCTTAATTTCTTTTGTCCTCATAAGCTCCATTTTTGTTCCTGGGGAACCGGGGAGGGACTGGCAAGATGAAATTGAGAAGGGAAAGGACAAAAGTCCCCGCTCCGAGTCCACACGGGCTCACCTGTTCGGCTGCCGCTTCCCGGCACAAAGCTCTGTCTCTCGGCACCTCCTTTAAGCAACGCTCCACGTATCCAAGCGCGCATCCTGGTGTTCCCCCAGAGCCCGGGAGAAGCTCTCACCGTCCTTCCACGAGACAGCCCCGGGAGCCCCGCTACTCAGCAGCACCATGCAAAAGGGAGCTGAGGCAAACCCTCCCCCTAAATCAGACCCCGGCAGGAGCCGGCCCCTCCTCATCCTCACACTCACACTCACACCTGGGGCTGCTCCGAGCCCTCATCATCCTTACACTCACACCTGGGGCTGCTCTGAGCCCTCATCATCCTCACACTCACACCTGGCGCTGGTGCCACTCTCCAACAGCGCCTCTCGGTGACCAGCACAGAGCAAACAGAAATCTGCTACGGGTGTTGGCTTTTCTCATTCCATCTGGTTCCACAACTAAAACGCGTTCGTGCGCTGATGGCATTGAGAGAAAGCTTTCCAGTGGAGAGAACCGTCATTGTGGTAGCACACTTTGATACCTTCAGAAAAAGCAGAATCAGCGCCAACTCCTAAGACCCCTGCTGAGGGACCCAGAGCTCCTTGGGACACCCAATGCACCTCGAAAAAGGAGGGGAAAAGTCAAGCTTGGAGTGGGAAAAGAGATTATAAATACATTCCTGGATAGAGAGTGGATAGAGAGAGGGTTTCTTCCCGAATGAATTTAGAGACAAATTCCTATTCTTTACCATTACCTATAAAAACAAATAACTTGACAGGTTTTAGCATTCTCCACCCACCCTTCCCTGTGAATTTTGAGGCAGCTTTGGGTCCCTCTGAGGGACGGCACCCAGCATGACCCCCCTCGTCCGCCACCCACCTGCTCCCCCACCGCAGTGAGTGTGGCTCGCTCTCCCAGGGACCTTGGGGTGCCCCAAATGGCATCAGAGCCCCGAGTCTTCACCCCCTTTTCCTCACCCCCGAAGAAGGCACAGAACGAGTCCAACTGCCCTGGAGAGCAGCGTAGCGCTTTCTTCGAGCCCTTTCCACATGTACAGCCCCCCAGAAGGGGATTCTGCTGCAACAAGAAAGGGGGGACAGCCCCCGGAAGGGCTGAGGTTCCTCCCCAGCCTCCCTGTCACGGGCGAGGGGCAGCGAGGGGGAGTGACAGAGACGGCGGGGACGGGATGGCACAGAGGGGGGGCCACTCTCAGCGGGATGTCGGGAAAGCCGCAGGTCCGGCAGGTTGGGGTGTTTGACCGGCACGGGGGGATCCGCCGAGAGCCTCCGGCCCCGTGCGGGGACTCCTGCAGGGGCCGAGGGGCGCCGGGCTCCGGCCCTCGGGGCTTTATTCTCCGGCACCCCGAGCCCCGCGGCTGCGGGGGAAAAGAAGGAAAGGGGGGACGGGAAGAGAGGAGCGATAGCAGGGGAAGAGAAAGGGCAGGGAGGGTGGTCGGGCTGTGGAGGAAAGCGGGAGGGGAAGGGAAAGGCCGGGAGGGGGAAGAGGGATGGTGGACTGAGGAGAGAGAGACGGGGAATAGAAGGGAGTAGCGGAGTAGGGACAGGAAAGGAAGTAGCCGGGCTTGCGGGGACGAGGGAATGGGGGAAAGGGAGCGAGAGAAGAGGAGGAGGGGATGGGGAAGGAGGGATAGAGAGGGACAGGCGGGGAAGCCCCACAGAGCCCCGGCTCCACCCCGAGCCCGCCCGGCGTCCCGCCCTGCCCGGGATGCTGCGCTCGGCGGAGCTCGGCTCGGTTAGGCGACGCTCTGCTAGAGTCGGCTGTTCGGCTGAATTCAGCTGTTTTTTGCTAAACTCGGATATTATCGGCTGCATCCAGCGAGATTCGGCTGTTCGGCAACGCTGGGCTCGCTTCGGCCGAACTCGGAGCCGCTCTGTGTGTTCGGCGCGGCTCGGTTCGCTTCTGCCGAACTCGGAGCCGCTCTGTGTGTTCGGAGGTCGGGAAAGCGCCGCCGCCTCACGTTAAACTCGCACAGCTCGGGGCTCTCCTGCTGCCGCGGGCGGCCCGGCCGTCGCACGGACACGGACGGCAGCGCGGGGTTGGCCAGGAGCTCATTAGGTTGTGACCGCACTCGCGCTAATTAGCGGGCACGAGAGCAGGCGGCTCGGTTCGGCTGAGCTCGCTTCGGTTCAGCCAGCCTCGTAAGCTTCGCCTCGGTTCGGTCGAGGTCGCCAGGTTGGGCTGGTCTCGCCTTGGTTCGGCTGAGCTCGTTCGATTCGGCCGAAGGCGGCGACGTTCGGTTCTGTTCCATTGAACTCGGCTAAATTCGGCTGGGTTCGGTTCTTGGGCTGAACTCGGCACGGTTCGTCTAAACTCGGTCCTATTCGGTTCTTCGGCTCCACTCGGCTATTTCCGTCCACACTCGGCTATTTTCGGTTCTTCGGCTCCACTCGGCTATTTTCGTCAACACTCGGCTATTTTCGGTTCTTCGGCTCCACTCGGCTATTTTCGTCAACACTCGGCTATTTTCGGTTCTTCGGCTCCGCTCGGCTATTTCCGTCCACACTCGGCTATTTTCGGTTCTTCGGCTCCACTCGGCTATTGTCGGCTAACCTCGGGGGGCTGCAGTACCGCGCTCTGCCCACCAGGCGGCAAAAAAGCAAAAAAAAGTCAACAAAGAACAACCCAAGCCTTTCTTTTAAACAATATTTAAATATATTTTATTTTCAAATTTTTCATGTTTACACCCAAATTTCGATTTATAATGTATATTGATGCATAATGTTGATTTCTATATTTATAATTTTCTATTTATATATAAATTTATACTCTATATTTAATCTATTCCTATTACTTAGATTTATTAATATATTTTTACATATTGATTATATATTTCTGGTTAAGATTTTATAATTCTGTAACAATCATATGATTTCAAATAAAACCCCTGCCTCTACCCAAATAAAAGCCAAAAAGAACCCCTTTCTTTCAAACTTTATTTAATTTTTTTAAAATTACATTTTTCATATTTATACTCCCATTTACATTTTAAATGTATATTAATGTATAGTGTCATTTGTGTTCTATATTACATCTCTTCCTATTATATTTATTTCTATTTTATATTTCTCTATCTATATATTTATATCCTGATTATATATTTCTATATTTAGAAATATACAAAAATAATATCTATATTAATTTTATTTAAAAAAAAACCCCTGCCTCTAACCCAATAAAAACAAACAAAAAAAACCACCCAACGATTTGTTGTAAAAAATATTTAAATTTTTAAATTTTTTTTTAGATTTATATTCCTTTCTATTTAAAATGTATATTGATGTATAACGTTTATTTGTACATTTATGTTTATCATTTTCTATCTGTATATAAATTTATATTCTATTTTATATACATTCCTATTATTTATTTATATATTTTTATACATATGTTTTTATATTGATTATATATGTCTGGTTAAGTTTTTTACTTCTGTAACACTTCTATTATTTAAAAAAATAAACCTGCCTCGAACCAAATAAAAGCCGAGAAGAACCACTCTTTTTTAACTGTATTTAATTTTTTTTTTACTTATGGTTTTTATATTTAGACTCACATTTACATTTCAAATGTATATTAATGTATATATTAATTATTTCTGCTCTCTATTACTTCTCTTCCTATTATTTCTATTGATTTATACTTTATATCTACATTTATATCCTGATTATATAGTTCTATATTTAGAAATATAAAACAATAATATCTATATTCATATTATTTAAAATAAAAGCCCTGCCTCTAACCAAATAAAAACGAAAAGAACCCTTTCTTTTAACCTATATTTACATATCTTTATATTTACAATTTTCATATTTATATACACATTCATACTAATGAATTATTTTGCCGCCTAATATTATTTATATTCTAAATGACACCTCTTCATATTACTTACATATATTCATATTTAAATTTAAATTTATCGTTTAGTTATAGGTGTATATCTTGATACATTTATTTTATCTTTCTCTATTTAGATATAGAAAATATTTCTAAAATATTTACATTATTTAAAATAAAACCCTTGCCTCTAACCAAATGAAAGCCAGAAACACCCCTTTATTTACAACCTATTTAAAGATTTAAAAATAATTTTGTTATGCATAATTATATTTACATGTCCATTTATAATTTTTATTCATTATATTTATAGATGTGATATATAGTCTAGAGAAAACCTTTTAATCTATCAGATATATTATTTTTATAATAGGTATTTCTATAAGTTTAATTTATTTATATTAGATATTTACAGGTATCGGTATAGATAGTATATATTTGTATAGTCGGATTTATATTTTTATATTATTTATATTTATATTATTTTTCAAAAACTCCAGCCTATAACCTAATAAAAACCAAAAAAGCCCCAATTTATTTTCAACGACATTTAAATATTTTTCTGTTTACGATCCCTATTTCTATCTCTTTGTACAGATCTCTATCCCTCTAGCGCCCTTTTTGCGGTCGTTTCCAACGCCTGGGGATGGGCAGGGCGCTGGCTCGGGGGGGCTGCAGTACCGCTCTCTGTCCACAAGGCGGCAGACTTACCGGGAGGGGCGCTCTTCGATTTTCCCGCCCTTTATGCCGCCACCTTGAGAAGGTCAAGCGAGTCCGCGACATCCGCGACACTCCACTCCCAACATGGCGGCCAAACGAGGACCCCCCCCCGTAAGGCGTTTACGCAGATGCCTGTTAGAAACACGCAAATTACAACCGTCCGCGACTCACCTGAGCCCACAGCCCGCGTCCGAGGCACTTGATACGCCACAAAAAATCCCGCCGTGGCCGCGCAGGCGTCAGGGTGCTGTGCAGGCAGTCCGGTTAGACGGACCGCGGGGCCTTCTATTTCCCGCCCTTTTGCACCGCCATCTTGAGAAGGTCAGAGAAAGTCCGCGACATTCGCGACACGCCACTCCCAACATGGCGGCCGCGAGAAGACCCCGCAGCAGAGAGAGGCGTTTACGCAGATGCCTGTAAGAAACACGCCAAATTACAACCGCCCGCGACTCTACTGAGCTCACAGCTCGTGTCCGCGGCACTTGAAACGCCGCAAAAAATCCCGCCGGGGCCGCCCTGGCGTCGGGGTGCTATGCAGGCAGTTCGGTTAGACGGACCGCGGGTCTTCAACTTTCCCGCCCTTTTGGCCGCCATTTTGAGAAGGTCAAAGAAAGTCCGCGACATTCGCGATACGCCACTCCCAACATGGCGGCCGCGAGAAGCCCCAGCAGCAGAGAGAGGCGTTTACGCAGATGCCTGTCAGAAACACGCCAAAATACGCCCGCCCGCGGCGCCGCTGAGCTCACAGCCCGCGTCCGAGGCACTTGATACGCCACAAAAAATCCCGCCGTGGCCGCGACGGCGTCAGGGTGTTGTGCAGGCAGTCCGGTTAGACGGACCTCGGGGCCTTCTATTTCCCGCCCTTTTGCACCGCCATCTTGAGAAGGTCAGAGAAAGTCCGCGACATTCGCGACACGCCACTCCCAACATGGCGGCCGAGAGAAGACCCCCGCAGCAGAGAGAGGCGTTTACGCAGATGCCTGTCAGAAACCCGCCGAAAAGCGCCCGCCCACCGCGCCGCTGAGCCGACAGCCCGCGTCCGGGACACATGAAACGCCACAGAAAATCCTGCCGGGGCCGCCCTGGCGTCGGGGTGCCGTGCAGGCAGTTCGGTTAGACGGACCGCGGGTCTTCAACTTTCCCGCCCTTTTGGCCGCCACCTCGAGAAGGTCAAGCGGCTCCGCGACACCCGCCGCACGCCACTCCCAACATGGCGGCAGCGGGGACGCCTGCCCGTGCCGGGCTGCAGTACCGCGCTCTGCCCACAAGGCGGCAGCACCGCCGCGCGCCCCAGCCGGGGGCAGCCGCGCGCCTTGGGGCTGCGGGCAGGGAAGGCGGCGAGAGAGAACAGGGGCGGCCCCCGCCGAAAACTCCTCTGAAAGAAATGCCAAAAAACAAGCCGGAGAGAGAAGAAAAAAAAAACCCTGCCGCTAACCCAAAAGGATCAAGACCACACCCCCAGAAAAAATTATTAAAAAAAAAATTTAAATATTGTTAAAATAATTTTTTAAATTTATATTCACATTTCTATTTTTAATGTATATTGATGGATAATGTTTAGTTATACATTTATATTTATAAATAAATGGATATTGTATATTACATATTTTCCTATTTCTTAGATTTATTTATTTATTTTTATACAAATTTTTACATATTGATTATATATTTCTGTGTTAGGATTTTTACTTCTGTAACACTTACAGTGTTTAAAATAAATCTCCTGCTTCTACCGAAATAAAAGCCAAAAACCCCTTTAATTTCAACTGTATTCAAATTTTTTTTAAATTAAATTTTTCACATTTATATTCACATTTCTATTTGTAATTTATATGGCCTTATAATGTTATTTATATTCTCTATTACATATATTAATTTTACTTACATATATTTATATTTATATTTAAATTTATATTCAGAGTTTAGTAATATATCTTTATATATTTATTATACACTTCTATATTTAGATTTACATTACTATAATACAGATATTATTTAAAAAAAAAGCCCTGCCTCTAACCAAATAAAAACCAAAGACACCCCTTTATTTAAACCATATTTAAAATTTAAAAAATAATTTCACTTTTCATAATTCTATTCACATTTACATTTATAATATTTATTTATTATATTTATAGATGTTATATATATTAGAGAGAATACCTTTTAACATAATAATAGATATATTATTTTTATATTAGATATTTCTATCATTTATATTTATTTATAAAAATCATTTATAGGTATCAGGACATATATTATATATTTGTATATTTGAATTTCTGGGTTTATATTAATTATATTTATTTTACTTATAAAAGTACCCAGCCTATAACGAAATAAAAACCAAAATATCCCAAATTTATTTTAACTATATTTAAATACTTTGATATTCACAATCTATATTTACATATATTGGTATTTATGGAATAGATTATAATTTTTATATATTATATGTTACAACAGTATACTGTAGATATTATAGTTTTATATATTTATCTATTTGTTCTCTGTACTTATGTTTACCACTTTAATTTTATATTTATTTTAAAATTTATATTTAATTCCATTTTAACTGTATATTAAACCATAAAAATTCACTCACCTGACCCATCAGAACCACAGAAATCCTGTGCCTCGGTCAGCACCGGCACGCAGGGCACGCTCGTCCCATTGCAGCACATCCAAACAAAACCTATTTCTATCACCAAACATCCCACAACCCAAATATAAATGAAAATAAACCTAACTGTAAATAAATTTAGAAATCCCACTATAACTGGCCCAAAACCCCCATCCATTCCAATCCTAAACTTCCTCCCAAACCAGTATCTCAGAAACCCAAAAAACTCAAACACACATTGAAAATGAAATAACTGCTAATAAAAACAAAAACCCATGAAAAAATAAACCAAACCGACTCACTAAACTCAAAACTGTGCAACTGACCCTAAACATTACTACAAAAAGCCCCCAAAGCTCCACCTTTATGCTAACTCACAAATAAGAACCAATAATCTACAGTTATCTTAGAAATTTAAAAAAACTCATTAAAAGCATACAAATAAAAAATGTAAACTATTAAAATATTAAAAAATACCACTACCCAAATTTTAAAAAATGTTGCCTATAAAAACCCACCATAAAAATGCCCCTGTCCCCAAAGATAAAACTAAACAAAACCCATCACACCAGAAATAAATCGGAACTTGGGAAAGCTAAAACCGTAACACTCAAGAAGTACACCATATCCCTTCTGGTACACCAGCTACAAACAGCATAAAACAATACAATCAATTCTTAAAAACCGCCTTAAAGCCACTACATTAAAAAAAACAATTCAAAAATTAAAAACGGCTTTTAACAAAAGCCATCTAATAAATTAACACCCAAAACTCCAGCAGCCGAGCTAGCCCTACCAAATCTCTCTGTTTATACATCCAATAAACAAAACCAAAATCCCAACAATACCTATCCCAAGTCTATTAAAGGAACCTATTGAAATGAATCCTACCTCAAATAAAAACCAACCCATCCATAAAGTTAGCCTCACTCAAAAAACAAATTACGCAGATTTCATAATACCAAGAAATAAAACAACACACCATATACCACCAACGAATACAATATTGAATGAAAGAAACCACTTTTTTTGCTTTTTTTTTTTTTAACTTCTTTTATTAGCTAGAACAAAAGATTTTGCCAGGACTGTAACAACAACTTCCTCTTCTCCTCCTTCCTCTTCTTCTGAAACGTCCCATCTCATTCCCAAATTCCTTACAACTTTTGAGTTTCAATCCAAGCAAAAAGCAAAACTCGTGCACGTGTGCGTCGGATGCTCCTGCCAGGTTCTCCATTGCACCCCACATCTTCTTACACGTTCAGTCTTCGTGCTGACCTGCCGGGGTGAGTTTCAGAGAAGGATTGGCACATGTGAAGAGAGGATTTCCCTCCCTCCCTCCCTCCCTATCCAGGTGCTGTGTAAGAGCCAGGGGGGTCAAGGCTGTTCAGAACCATAGGATCCTTTAGGCTGGAAAAGCCTTCTAAGGTCACCGAGCCCAGCTGTTGCCCCGGCACTGCCAAGCCCCTCCCAAATCAGGTCCCTAAACACCCTTTAAATGTCTCCAGGGATGGGGGCTTCCCTGGGCAGCCTGCTCCTAGGCCTGACCACACCTTCAGTGAAGAAATTTTTCCTCAAATCCAACCTAAGCCCTCCCTGCTGCAACTTGAGGCCATTTCCTTTTGTCATGTCGCTTCTTACTTGGGAGATCTCGGTACTTAAACCTTACCTGCTTGTTCCCTAGGAGGTCTCTGGCTTGGCTGGATGAGAGGAGAAACACTCCCAGCATCGGAATGGGAGCTCAGGAGGTCCCACACCAAGGCAGAGGGAGCGGCAGTCCTCACCAGGGCTCACACGTCAGTTCTCAGTGCTTGGCTCTGCTTTTCCTCCCAGATCTCTGGCAGATCTCTGGTGAGCGCTTCAAAATTGGCTGTTTGGAAGAGGGAGGAAAAAGAGGTTAGCCAAGGTTTTTATCCAGACTCCTCTGATGTCTTTGCCTGCTTTGCCTCTTCCAGACTTCCTTCTGCTAAGAAAACAGCTGCCTTTGGACTTCTAGGGGGAACTTTCATGTAATGCTTGAAAAGGAGGTACAGAAAAGCGCCTCATTTTTAAAGACTCGGCCGAGAAGACAGACAACTGCAGCTTCTCCATCCCCACTGCCTGCAGAGCTGGCAGGCACCAGGCCAGCTCTGCTCCTCCTTCAAGTTGTTCCCAAACCTGCTGAAGAACTGAAGGCTACTTTGGTGTTCCATCGCTCTGCTTTTCCCAAAAAAGATCTTTGGGTGCTGCTATCCCTCCACGGGAAGGGCCTTTCTGTCTCGCACGCTCGGTGACACGAGGCTGCACGAAGCTGCAGCGGCCTCTGCTCCGGGTGGGAAGGGCTTTCTGCCTCCTCTGGCACCTGGCTGGCACAGGTTGCTCAGAGATGCTGCGGCTGCCCCACGCCTGGAAGTGTTCAAGGCCCATTGCTGCTCTGGGATGAGGCTCTGAGCAAGCTGCTCTAGGGAAAGATGTCCCTGCCCACGGCAGCAGGCTTGGAATCAGGTGATCTTTGGAGTCCCTTCCTGCCTGAATTATTCCATGATTCTATGAACTCAAAAAACCTGAGGAGTAAATTTGTAAAGGTCACTAAAGACATAAAAGCACATCCCCATCAGCTTATTTTTGAATGAAAACATATTTTTGAATGCAATTCTACAAAGAGGGAGAAGTATTCTATGTATTTGCTCTTTCTAGCTTTCAGGTGTAATTTTAGCTATCACTTAAAACTTTAAAATATTTTCTCTTTTTGAAATAATAAATAGTCTTAAAACTCAAATATTTTTACACTATTGCAGAAATAAAAATTTCTGACAATCAGGCCATGTCATTCTTTATGGAGCAGAGCCATAATAACAGAAATTTTACAGGATGGCCCTCCACAGAGAGCACCAAATTCCTCATCGCTTGGCAGTTCAGCTCGTCCACATCAGAAAGGCAAACAAGGACAAGACAGCCTCGGGCTTCACGAGTGGCAAGGCAATAAGAGACACATTGAGGACACGCCTCAATAATATCATGACAATTTCCCCATCGAGTGAGAGCGTGGATGGCGCAGGTGCAGATTCTTTCCTCTCCCATGCCAGAGGGCCTCCAGGCCACAGTAGATGCTTGGGGTCTGCGTGTGGGAGTTTTGAAACTGAAGATGCTTCATTCTGCTAGTGAAGGTTAATAGAGGCTCTGTAAATAATAAACAGGTTAGTAAAGGTGCAGGTTGTCTCTGTCCCCACGCTGAGCCAGCTGGAGGCCAATGGCCACAGCCAATGGTGCCTTGGCTTGGGAGAATTCCTTGTCACACCTTCTCCACCAGGCAAAGCGGCACCAGTTCCCTGTGCTGCCTGAAACGGTCCCTGGCGCCCCTGGCCAGGCTTTATGCCCTCAACATCCCTTCTTCTGGAAATCCAAGGCACACTGCAGGACAGCTTTTAGGCGGTGTAAGTGTAGCTTAGAGACAGCACAGTCACGGGTCCTGCTATTCTCAGTTCTGCTGGGGGAGGATTCACACACCACGGACTCCTCTTCTGAGCAGGACACTTTAAAGCCCCGTCAGCAGCAGCAGCAGCAGCTAGGATTCCTAAACCCTTCCTGCCCTGGTGAGCAGCAGCTCCTGGCCGTGCAATCCAACTGGCTGGGGCCGATCGGCCGCCAGCAAAGGATTTAATGCCGTGGCAATTACACCTCGCAGATCAGACTGGGGCCTCGTGACACGGAGCTGAGGATGCCTGTGGCAAACAGCAGCCTGTATGGCTTCAGGCCGCTGGCAATCGAGAAGGGATTTCCCTGTCCCACATACTATGTGCTCTTACCTTCTACAGAATGAAGAGCCGCAGAGCCTTTAGGAGGAGGAAAGGATTTTGAAGACTCCTGCTAGAAAGAAAAGATATCTGAAGGAAAAGGAAGTGATATCCAGTACCCCTGAAAATCCCATAGGAGTAGGGCACAGAATTATTTTTATGGGTGTGACAGTTTGAGAAAGAAGTAAGTGCAAAGGGTGTAGAAAGAAATAAATTCTAGATTTGATGTGCTGGGATGAACAGGATCTTTAGGACTTGTGTCAAAGTTTGTCTGGTCTCTGTGTGAACACGTGTGGAATGGGGACTGCTCAGCTCAGGTGACAGATCTGGGGGCACGGCAAAGCGATCTGGCCGAGGGGAAGGTGTCCCTGCCCAGGACAGGGGGGTGGAACTAGGTGGTTTTTAAGGTCCCGTCCAACCCAAACCATTCTATGGTGTGACGAAACAGGAGAGTTGTAAGGGAGAAGAAGGATGAATTCCTTTGGAAGGATAATTTTTTGCCTCTCTAGTAGCAGGCTGTCGTTGGAAGGATTGTTTTGCTCTTACACTGACCTTGGCTGAAGGTGTTTCACCCTGCAGAGAGCGGTAACAGCCTGGTGCACACGTTGTTCTTGGGCAGATCACACGGAGCTAGAGGGGAAAAAGGCCCCAGAAGTTCTGTGACAGGAGCAGACACTCCTCCCCATGTTTGGAAATATCCGTTAGGGATTTTTCCAGCAGATGGCAACAGCAGACTGGTTTGTAGTGCAAGGCCAGACTTTGCAGGCTGCCTAAAACCTGGCTGGGCTCTAACCAAAGCATCTTTCGGGTCTGCTTCTCCTGCTCCTGGTACTGAGCCTACCTGGTACCCTAGGGCATGGTTACTGAAATACAGAATAATTCAGTGCTGCAGAAAACTGCACAACAAACTCTGGAGCTCTCGGTGTGTTTGCAGGGCTTAAAACACACCTGGTGCATTTCAAACAGATGAAAATTATGGCTCCCCCTGAATAAATGTGATTTCTCTCCAAGATATCTTTTTGAAAAATAATACTTCCAGGGGTGGTCAGAATGGGAGCACAAACACAAAGAAGAAAAACCACAGTGTTGGATGTTTTATCAAAAGCTGTGTCTTCCCTACCATGTCCGGAAGCTGGATCGATGCACCAAACTTTTCACTGCACTCTTGTCATTGCTTCTGCGCCATCTTCACCAGCTGCTCTTGGGAAGTGCTTGTACTGCCCTGTGGCCAAGCTCCACCTCTCTCTGCCCAGGCCCTGGGGAAGATGGGGGAGCTATTCTTCAGAAGCATCGCCCCTGCAATCATCACCTCCATCAACATTCTGAGAGCGCTTTTGGTTTTAATGAAGAGCAACCCTGATTTGCCATTTGCAGATCACAATGGGAATGAACCTGGAAGACAAAACACAAGATCAATTCACAGCTGGACGTTCAAATCTTTTTCTCCAAAACCCAATCAACGTGCAGCTTTTCCCTTAAGCTGAAGTACGGACCAAAGTCATAGAATCGTTCAGGTCAGAAAGGACCTTCAGGCAGCGAAGATGAGCATTTAGGTGTGGCATGAAGCTTGGGGAGCACTGAAGAAGCTGTAAAAGTCAGCTGATATTCTTTGGAAATTAAAAACAAAACGAAGTCATTAACTAACAAGGAATCCTCTGCGGAAACGACACACGGGACGGCCTGCGGGGGAGATGCCCGAAAGCCAAAGCTGCGCTTCAGTGGCATCTAAGGTGGGAATTTTGCAGAGTGCCTGTACACAAGTTTGTTTTCACTGGGATCAGTGAGCAGTGGCCACCGCAGAGCAGGAGGTGCTGTGGCTCAGAAGACCTGGCTGTGAAAAGTACAGGTTATTGTCCCCAAGCACATGCCAGCGGTCTGGAAAAGGGTGATCCGGCTTGACACTGCTGGTGTGCTTGCTAAAGGGGGGGAGCGGCTCAGTCCTCGTCACTCACCTGATGCTCCCAGTCGGGGCGCAGTCGAACGGCACCACTGGGCCGTGCTTCACCTCCCTGGCTATTTTCTGTGCAGGGAACTGCAATGCCATTGCAACTTTTCTGTTCTCGCATCATTCTTCTAGAAAAAAAAAAAACAATACGTTGAAGGGGAAACTGCCTTGTCGCCGTCCCAAAATCCTTTATCGCTTGTGGTAACCCACGGCACGCTCCCTGCCCGCGTTATCTTCACCTTAACTCTGTTTACAAGTGCCATGAATAAACCCAAATCCAACTGAGGAAGCTCCTCTTTGCTCACATTTCAATTCAAGGCTGGAACGATCACCTTGCAAAGAACTTTCCTCTACCGGTGCTAGATGCAAAAGAAAAAAAGCCAACCCAGGAATGCCTGCCACACCGGAGTACACAAAGCTGCTGCTGCTGCTTCCAATGGCTTAGGCTGAGGGCTTCTCTGTTCTTCTTTTGCCCTTCTAACGGGAAGGACTGGCTTTGACTGTCTTTGAACTAGCTACAGATACGAAAGATTTAGTAAACAAGTATTCTTTATCCCATTGCTCTTAAGAGTGTGTCCTGACAGATGTCTTCTTCCTCCTGAGGTTTAGACCACTGTTTGATCTTTTTTTCTTTTCCCCCCGCTTTTTTCCCCCCCTTTATTCCCTGAAGCATTTCACACCATGATGGGCAAAGGCCCAGCAGGAATTAGACTGAACACTGGACACGGAGACAAAAGAAAAGGCTGGAAGTTACTCTTGTTCTCCAGGCTGGCACTGCCAGCTCCTGAGGGCTCAGTCAGGACAGTCAACATTTCTGAGAGTACCTGTACACAGGCGTGTGCAGACCTTGGGTCCTGCTGCGGCTCGCAGCTGCAGGCTCAGACACGCACGCCGAGCTCCTGGATCCTCCACGACAGAGCCGCCTCTCCCTGCTGATCCCGTGCTGTGCCTGCGGAGCAGGGAGGGAAGGAGAGGCACGCAGGGTAGCACAGTGGCAGTGCACAAGCTGCCAGGCCTCACCCATCGGACCTGCACCGAAGAGGAAATCTTACTTTTCAAAACTCTCCATCGTGCCATACAAAACACTGAATCCTTCCCAGTCTGGAAGGGACAGCCTGGCATGATGCCCCTCAGGTCACATCTTACATAAAGGGTTCTTCTTCTCCTGCACAATGCTCTATATTCTACTTTTACTTTTTATCTTTCTATAGATATAAAAATATCTACAGAAACTATCGATATTCACCAAGCGACCTTCAATCGTAACAGCCAGGCCTCCGCATGACTGCGCTTAACTCCTGCTTAGCTCAGGGCATCTCCCTGTTCCTCAGGCTCCAGAAACCACTGAAACTCCCCTGTTTTCCTGGGGGCTGCCTGCTGGCAGCTGCCCTCCTCTCTCCAACGCGGTCACCTGCCAGGCTCTCTAGAGCACAGCGCACAGCAGCCTCCAAGGGGAGCATTCGTCTGTTTGAGAAGTGAATAAAGGCCTGGGGGAGAAAAAAAAGCTGGGTGATACTGTGGCTCTGAAGGCGCAAGAATCATTAGCCCTGGAGATGTGAAGGTTGCCTGGTTCGTGCTGAGCACGCTCTCTGGTCGCTTCACCTGAGTGCTCAGCTGGAGAGATCCATTTCCACGTGCTGGGCTGGCTCCATCTCCGTCCCTGCTGTGACAAGGTGTTCTGAGGGGATGCCACCGCCTGCTCAGCAGAGGCTGCACACACTCTGCCGTCAGCAGGGGCAGCCTCTGAGGCCACAGCAGCCTGGTGGAGAGTGAGCGAGCCATTCTGACAGTGTTAACATCACCACTGATCAATCAATCCTCAACTTGAATGCAAAAATTGCACCAGAGCAGTTCTTCCCAAATTTTCTGCTAACAGCTGCACAGAGCAGCTCCTCTGCTCTTTCCCAGCTGCAGATATGTGCCAGCACAGGAATATCAGTTTTATTTTTTCCCTCAACATCTATCTGATTAAGACCTTTTGGCTGTAATATTGACATTGTTGTGACTATTGAGTCATTGGAGACTCATCCACGCTTAAATAAAATAAACCCCCTACTTTTAAGCACTAAATTCCCTACCAAAGCAAGCGTTTTACTGACGCGTACATGGGCATACCGGGCAGCTTATTTTCATTCGGAAAAATAAAATAAGCTTCCCCAGTACAAAACCCCTCTCCAGCAGCAGAGGATATGCTAGCACTAGTGTAATTAGAGAGGTCAGGAATCAGGTAACACCACCAACATTGCTTTATCTTTATGAACTGAAAGAAAACCCCAACAGTTAAGTAAATGCCTTAAAAAAGTTAAAGCTGCTGAGGTTAATGCATTGTGGGGGTGGAGTGCGCTTTGTTTGTGCGGTAAATTTATTTGCCGGGTACATCATGAGCGCAGCAAACCATGATGTTTGTCTGGAATTAATGAATATTCAGTTATGGGCAGCTCTAAGAACCAGACTGAGTTAGGACACAGTACATGGTAGTATAATTTGTTGGAATAAGCTTGTCTGCTAGAGAAAAACGTTTTGAAAGATTTTAGATGTTTGGGTAAAGAGCTGGCAAAGTCTGCAATCCAATTCCCATCATGAGGTAACCTATCATCAAACATTGGCTCCCAAAACAAAATCTGGCAGTTCTGAAGTTTACCACATTATGTCTTCCAATCTGCTTTCGTAGCCTTTCTCTTCCTCAGTTTCTGAGGCTGTGTCATGTTTTCCGTGCAATGCTGAGAAAACAGAATGCTTTGCCAGCGTGCTCCTTACTTTTGGTTATTTTTAAATCTCCACAAAAGCTCCCGCTTTCTTCTGTAGCCAATGCCTCTTGTTTATGGAAGCAGTTCCAATTTATTTTCTATAAGGAAAAAAAACTACTGCCTCGAAAGCACTGCAAGTATCCACATTGTTCTCCTACATTGTTTTCCTTATAAAAAAGGAATTCTTTGGAGCTGCAGAGGTATTGAGTCGCCTCCACTCACTCTTTTTTAACCCCTCCCAGCTCTCAAATAGTGGCTTTCAAACAGTGACCTTTCCTTTTCGTGAAGGCCAGCTTGTTATTTTGGGTTGGATTTCCCTGCCGATTGTTCTGCGTTTCCTCCCGCGTTGCTCCGCAGCCAGGCCGCTGCTGCCGTTCCCGCTCCCAGTGGGATAACCAGAGTAACCACCACCCTGTGCTCCTTCCCCCAGCCCCACTGCTCCTGGGGGCTTGGGTGCAGCCATGGGGAGAGCCAGACCCCTGGCAGCCTTTCCCATCTTCACATGGATGGCCCAAACCCATCAACTTCTGATAAGAGCCACAAATGATAAAATCCTGGCAGCAGTGGCCATTTGTACATGTGGTGGTATAACCATCATTCAGATGCTCAGAAATGCAACTTTCTAGAACTGCTCTCAAGGAGCTGCACCCATGGGTGTCATAGGAAGACACACATAAGAACCTGACCCTTGCTGGCGAAACAGCTGATCCACTTCTCTGCATGGGAATAAACACCTCGTTTATATTCTGTGAGAGTAATTACTTGTCATCCCCACATATTCTCTTTCTTGTAACAAGCTTTTCCTTAATATTACAAACCTCTTCGAAGGACATGCAGAGCCCATTCCTTTTCTCATAGTACCTCCGCAGGATCTGAACTAGTTTGGGCCACTACAAAATGCTGAACTCACAAGCAAAAAGCATGAGACACAAGTAGGATTCAGGGTGAGCCTTGAAATCAGTCAAAACCTCTCATATAATCTTTAAACAGAATCTTGGCTACCTGAAGCAGAGTGGTGCAAAGTCCACCCACTCCAGAGTTTTTTTTGAAACAGCCAAGATGTAAAATACAGATTCACTGTGCTGAAGGATCTCATCTCGATTTCTAGACGCTGACACTGAGCCTGGCAGCAAGTCCTGTCAAAAATAAACTGGGACATCTCAAATACACTCTGCAGAAAAACAGGTACATCTTGATTCTTTGAGAACTGCTGCAGGCCTAGGAATCTGGAGCTCTGAGCAGACAGGCTTTGTTTTAGGAGCAACATGTTCTGCTGCATTCATAAGAATATGTTCTCAGAAATTCCAGCTCACCAGGAGTTTGAAAGCTCCTTGTTTTGGCCTGATTTTGGTATGTAACCCAAGTGTGAAGAGAGGAGGTTTCTCGGTGTCGTGTGAACTTGAAGGGCTGCTTTTCAGCCAAAGCCCATCTAGACCCTGCTCTCAACTTGCATGTACAAGGCACAGAGACAATAAGTGGAGTATTCTAAATACTCATTTAATTTTCAAGTTGTTTATATTTCAGAATTCAAATTGAGACAAATTGTAATCCTTTACCCAAAATATTTGAAAAAAATTTTCACTTCTGTTTCTTTCCCAGTAATAGTTTCCATCTGCCCCTGACTGAAAATTTCAATGTCAAAATTTTAAGAAATGCTTGTCTATTTTTACATCTATTTTGTAATTTTACAAACTTCAGGTAAAGGAGAAAAAAAGATGATTCTAATATAATCTTTTGTCTTGTACTTATTTCATTGAGAGGTGTGATAGGAAGCTGAGATCCTGTGCTAGCCAAACTTTTAATGCACTACAGTAACAATATAGGTAAAGCCTTGAATAATTGGAAAAATAATAAAATAAGTGGGAACAAAAAGGAGAAAATGACCCTCCCACCAAACCCTTCAACACTGGGAAATACCTACTGTGTTCAGAAAACAGAGTGAGACAGAAGGAAGGTGACAAAAAGGAGAAAAAACAACATCTAAAATTTCTAAATGTTTCCTGAAGAGCAAGACAAGATGAAAATTTAAACTTAAGGAAAATATTTTGGTGCACCAAATACTTTTCATACAAAAGTCTCTGTTTTGCAGGATAAATGTTTAAGACACAAATGTTGGCCATCTGTAACAGCAGCAGTGAGTGAGGCAGCAAGATGGAAAAAGTGTCGCGGCAAATTGCCTTGCCTCCCTCTGGAGTGCTGCACTGCAATGAGCTGGCCCTGGTCCCAGAGGCAGCAATGCCATATTTGTGTTGTGAGAAATGCAAGGTGCTCAGGCCTGGGAAAAGATCTCTTCTTGTGTCCACACTGCCTGTTCCAGAACTGCTTCAATACCACACTTTTTTCTCACTGCATCCAGAGTGAAACATTTCCTCATCTCTCTTTCTGCTAATAGGGAAATCACTTTTTCCTCCTTGTGAGTAATTTGGGCTACAAATGCAGCAATGAATACGCTACCTAGTAGAAAAAAGGAAATAAATATGTATAAGTGGCTCTCCTGCTGTTTGTGTGGGCTTGTGTGTGCCTGAGCACAGGCAAACATAAATACACAGATATCTTATGCCTACAGAATATTTGTGTGCGTTCAGTGGCTCAGTTCCAGTGCAACTACAAACACCCGTGCTCATTATAGGAAAATGTGTGGTTCTTACTTGAAAACTCTCTGAAATCTCTAAAAACATAAAGGCACCTGCCTCACACAAAATATCTCCCCTGAGCTCGTTTTATCAAGCAGTGTTTATACTTGGAGTGTATGTGACACTGTTCACATGAGACACCATTATCCAAAAGTCCTCCAAAGCTTATTGCAAACTATCTGAAAAAAAAGTATTAACATCCTCCTTCACTCACTGTTTTTAGCAGTTCTTAACACATCTCCTCACCCATCGATCCGATCCCTCTCCCCAGAGCACTTCTACTCATCCCACTAATGAGGGTCAGATTGATTTCTATCATTTCACCTTCCACTGCCTTATTGATGCACGGCTTTTTCAGAGGGAGGACAGTCACCCTGTGGTGGCAGTGACAGAGAAGCTCAGGCAGATGACGTGGATGCTCCGGGCTGAAAGGAAGTTTGGGCTATTCTGATTTACACAAATCTTTAATGGTGAGGACTTTTTGAGAGCTAAAGCTAAATTATAAACTGATCAGAGCTTCCCGGCAGCAGTCGTCTTTGTTTTAAAATGAATGGCTGTCTTTACAGAATCTGAGATTATCTGCTAAGTGATTACATACTTACACACATGGCAAAGGATTTGCACCTTCCCTGCACCCCACTGTCAGTGTCAGTGTTATTCCTACGTGCCCAGCCACCTCCGTGGGCCCGCTCCAGACATGAGCTGTGAGGAATGCAGCTGTTGAATTACAGGGAAAGTTAAGGAAGTGATGTGGGGGGCACATCTTTCAAGCAGTTCAAAGACTGTTCAAACAGTTCTCCTTCTACTGCCTGTCTGTCTATCTCTCTATTTTTTTCCACATTTAGGCTTTAGTGTCTCTCTCTTTTCCCAGGGATACATGTTAAAGGAAGTTCAACCGATCATCAGGCTATATTCCATGTTATATCAGGCCATTTCCATGTTATTCCAGCCTTACTTGAAGAGGTGATGTATTTGATAGCTTTTAGCTAGGCTCTATCACTCCAGATTTTCCCCTTTTTTCCACTTTGCACTTAAGATTTGTGATGGGAAAATCTCAAAAGATTAGAAACTTGGCTTGGATAAGCAACCCTATGTTTGAAGTTTACATTTCAGCCATCGGGGTCACTGCAACAAGAGTATGAATTACCTGCCTCAGATTCATGGGATTTGAACGACCAGAGACTTTGGCATACTTTAGGAAGAGGAATAAGCTGTTAGCTGTATTTCCAGCTAACATAGTTTCCTTGCCCCAAAATTAAACAAACCAAGGGGATTTATTGATTTTCTTGCATTTGGGGAAATGAGAGCTGAAGGCATCAGAGGATTATTTGACTTTGGAGCAGGACTCGAATTCTGTATCCCGTGCAAATGCTTTACCCTTTGGATGCTCTGGCCGGACAAGGGGTAGAGATGAAAGCTGTGAATGCTTGTACAGGTGATGTCCTTTGAGAAAATAAAATGTGTGTACTCCCCAAATGCACCAGAGACTGCAAGGCACCTATATTTTTCTCTGGGCTGCAGAGTGCACTCTTAGCTCACCCTCCCTGGAAGACTCTCTTGTTGTTACTGTGAAAACCTGAACTGTTCTTCACTGACATTTGGCACCACTTTGGAATAAACTTTCCATAGAGATAGATCAACTACAAAATTGGCCTTGACTGTATTTTCTCACTGAGGATGCAGACAGGAGAGGAAAATCAAAGCTTAATCCTGTTGCCTGCAGTAGCAAAGCACAAAACAATGCCTATCTGGGATGTAGCATCTCTCTTTTTATTTATCTATTGTATGTCTCTGTCTGAGACAAGTATGTTCTTGCTCGGTTTCCAAACAGAAGAGCATCACAGAAAATACCTCTGATGAACAAAACAAGTGCACCTACTTTTTTTTTTTTTTTTGGTAAGGTTTTACATCAGCTAAAAAGAAATCTGGCTACAGACAACAGAGGGGTCTGACTAAAACTGGGTGGAGGGTTGATGGAATTTTGATTTGTCAAAAAAGTTCTCATCAGGGAGCTCTGAGGGTTATAAGCAGGAGAGAAAACAGTTCACAAGTTATTTAGCTCAATTTTTGCAGATCTGAGAAATTTAGCTGTAAGCGTTTTGGGGCAGGAGGTGGGTAAACATGACTGATATTGGCTACAGGTATCTGAAATGGCAACACAAAGGAAAGAATTTCTCTGGTGCCAGCAAAATGGGCACTGAGCTCTTTGGAAGGTCTGGCCTGAGAGAGTGGTACAATGAAAAAACAAAATGGTTTCCTCAAATGGGTGGTACGAGGCTTGGGGAATGAATGTTTGTGGAGCACTCAGCCCCTGGTAGGAAAAGGTGCTGTAAGAGTTCAAAGTATTATTGTTATGGCATACTTACTCAGCAAGGCAGGGAATATCAAAGGCTTTCTTCTCCCAGCTGGCTCGGCCTTATCTCAAGGAACTGTTGGTGGGTGGTGATGGCTCTCAGGGACTGGTGATGACAGAGGAGTGAAGGCACTCACTTTCCTTGCAGAGCTGCTCTGGGCACCCTCCTGGTCCTGCCAAGGCCCCAGTTCCTCTGTGGTGCTTTTTTGGTGTGCACACACCTTGTTCCCAGAGAAAAGCCTGGAATGAAAACACAGAGCTCTGACACCTGGCTAATGGAGGCACTCAGGCAAGGGCTTTCACTTGTGACTGCTACATTGGGAAATAATTGATACAAATTGCTTCAGATACTCAAGGCTGCTGGTCCTCCTTCCCACAGGCTATTTTGCTATTTTTAGGCCCAATTAGGCAGATGAAGTGACACTAGAATTAATTTGGGTACACTCAAATGTTTGGGCTTGCTTTTTTTTTTTTTTTTTTTTTTTTAAATGCTTTTCTTTAGATACATGGCAAATTTCTGAATTACAAAAAGCAAATAAAGGGATTTTTTTCTTTTCCCCCTCCTCTACTAAGTGATGTTCAAGCACTGAAAGACTTGCTCACTGCAAAACCACTTAGGGCTGATTGCTGGGGAATTTCCTCTCAACACCTTAAACACAAAGCAAATAACAGAATACGAAATAACACATATTCTTGGCATCAGGCTGCACGATAGCTCCTCCGAGTCTGTCGCAAAGCAAAGGCTACCAACCCACTCATCAGAAGATAAAATACAATTAAATAATTCATTCTATAAATATTTTGGGTGGGGAGATATGAATCGGCTTATCTCAATTATTGTTATCATTATTATTAGCTGTTGTTTGCTAAGAGGGAGATTTTCAAAGCCTTCTTTCACATTAGGGAGCCCAAATTCCCATGTTAAATCCCACCCTAAATTTTATGGTGATAGCTTTTGCAAGCTACTGGGGAACATAGGCGGGGAGGGAAGCATATAACTGGTGAGATAATATTCATGGCTGTTATTACCAGAATTTATGGACAAGCTATTCCTGTGCTATTTGAATATAATTCATACATTTAGGCTAAGGGGAGATCTATAAGTATTCTTCAGCAAAGCCCCAACCTATGCAATGTTTTCCCAGATAAGGAGCTAGTGTAACTACTATGGAAAAGGTAAAACCTGACTGCTGGCCTCTGCAGCTTTTGTGCTTTCACAAACCCTTCCAACACCTGAAAGCTTCCCAGTGCTCTGGAACACGCAGACCATGAGCTGCCCTAGATTCACAGCTGGGTGAAATGCTGGCGGTGCCCAAGCCAGCAGGAGCTCTGTCCCAGAACTCGGCAGAGCAGCTCTCTGCCTTTGCAGGCCGAGCTGGGGAGGAGGTCTGCCCCCCAAGCCCAGTCCCGTGGTGGCTCAGCGTGCAGTGCGTGCTGGCCAAGCAAGGTGATGGCTCCCGTGCAGGGCTCAGCCGGCAGGACGTGCCACCAACGCCACTGGCTTTGTCCCCCACGGGAAGAGAGGTGGGGAAGCCGGTTTTGGCCTTTGCAACAGGCAGGGTTTGCAGGATCAGCTGCCACAGCAACTGTGATGTGAGTGCCCTGGTTTTGCCTGTGCCCTCCGTAACCCCAGGCTGAAACATGATGGAAGGTGGTCATGAAATGGCACCTGATTGTGGGACACAACCATCCCACCCCCGGAGAAACCAGGACTCCACTCTCTGCTGTAAACACAGCACTAGGTCAGAGCATTCCAGATGCAATTGAGTGACAGGCTTCTTTGCTCTTATGTCACAGTTCCAACTTTTCACTGCGTCCTGTCATAATTAAGTACAAGAATTTGAGTCTGACTGCAGTTTACCTTCACATAAACTAAGCTTTAGTAAGTATCTGACACTTAGCCAAAACCCTTTAATACATCAGCAGAAACAAATGTTTTTTTCTCTGTTATTAGTACCTTTTAGGATAACACACAAATCTCTGCCCTAATTTCTTTCTGAAGGCAACGCACACATAATTTTGAGTCTCAAGTTTTTTTCTCACCTGTATCTCCTAAGCACGTCTCAGCACTAGGATGGTTGGTGGCAGAGGAGTAATTAATACTTTCCAATAATAAATTAAGAATCTGGGGCAGAAAAACTTAAAATATTGTCAGCTTCTCAATATTGAACTGCTCCAAGATGCATTTATTTTAGACAATCCAGGCTGTAACCTTACCTCAAAATACTGAGTCATAAAAACTACTTACATGAACAAAAGTCCCAATCCATTGAAAAAGTCCTTTTAAGTGTAGTTTTTAATCCTAAAGTCTTCATAAGGTGCTTGCCCTGTTTCCTCCCCTATAAGGGTTTGTAGTTCCTGTGAATTCCTGCCTCATGATCCACTTCCCTGGCTCACATCTAAGCACCATACTCACCTTTTTATCTCCCCCTGTGCAGTGAATCTTACCATGTCATCTCTTTAAGCAGTACCAGCTGATGGTGCTGAGACCCACTAACTGAAAGATCTTCAGTCTGTAAAAAGCTAAAAAAAGAGAACAAAACACAATATGTGTTAATAATATATTTTCAGAGACTTGAAGGAAACATTAGAAACTGCTCTCTACCAAGACAAGGAGCCAAGAGGAAAATACTGAGCTTCTAAAATGGCAAATTTATACTCTCACAGGCACAACATCAAGGGAGATTTGTCGTCTGTTCTTGTCTGTAGCACAGATAATGGATTCTTCAAAACCCTCTCTCTCAGCAGCTTCATAGCAGGACATCCTTGCAAGGGCATGAAAAGCTGAATCTCACAGAGAAAAGTCACTTCTCCACAGTCTTTCAAGAAGTTTTTGTGAAAAGGGACAATGCAGCAGAGGAGGGAAAGGAAAACTGCTATAAGTTCCTGAAAGGGTCAAAATTAAAAGAAAGTTGGAGTTTATCTACAATATCTTTGTGTTGACACTAGACATTCATGCAGGAAAATTTTCCTGACTTTTCTAATAGAAATTACTCCAAAGGAGTAAATGCTTTGTTTCAGTCTCATTTTGTCATGCCCATAAACATACCAGAGATGAAAGGTACCTGGCTGAATTTGGGTAAAAATAGATGGGATTTTGAAAAGCAGGAAGAAATGCCTGGGAAAAGTCACCTACATATGGTCTTAATCATGCCAATGGATAACCCCCACATTACCCTTTAAAAGGTCATCTGATAAACATCAACATTGGGCTTTTCTCACAAACCCAACACCTAAAATTGCTTCAGGCTACTGTAATATGGCATGAGAAGTTAAATTAGAAGCATATATTTGGTAATAGCACCTCTGAGAGGCAGTCTTCAAAAGCCTGTGCCCCCATTAAAGGATTAGAAGTCCAGCACACATATCAGCAACTGCTCTCCATCCAAAGAGAAACAGAACAGGAGACAGAAATCAGCATTTTGTTCTGATTAGCTTCTTTGATTGATGTAATGTCTTAATTACCTTTTTTTTTTTTAAAAACATCGCTGCAAGCCTGCCACTAAGGGAAATACTATAAAGAATACCACTATGAAGCAGAGATTTCAAAGCTCTCCCTTATGTCTCGTGGGTCTGGTAGTGACCTTTCCAGAATATTTGGTGGTGAGACACACAGAATAAAGTAGTCTCCAAGCAGCTGGTAGTCTTGGGTCCAATTGTTTTCAGGGGTACCCAATATCCAAGTTACAGACTTCAAGGTAAAATAATTCAAGAATAAGAATGGGGCCATTAAATACTTCTGGAAATGTGCTAATTCTGTATTAAACAATGCAAGATATATTTAAAAAGAAGCAGGGATAATTAGTCAGTACATTCAAAAGCACTTCCTTGTTGTTTGGGCAAATTTCCCTTCTGGAAGCAAATCCATTCAATTTTCCCTGAGTGCCAACATTTTGAGGTTATCTGCCCCAAAGGCAAATAGATCAGATTGTCTAAGAAATAAGGATGAAGACAAAGGGCACACCCTAAAGACTGAAGACTGGCTGAGAAATTGGAGAGTTTAAGGGAAAAGAAATTCTCTGTCTCAAGGTCACTGATGATTTCAGGATGTATTTAAATGGGGAAGAACACTCCTAACCACAATTTTTTATACTTTTGGTTTTTCTCTAGCTCCTGACTCAACGTTCAAGGCTTCTCTCCATTTTCCAAGTAGAGCTCTGAGTTATGCTCTGGCACTTGTGGGTTTTAAGAAAGCATAGATGGAAGTAAAATTTCACTCCGATTTTGATAGCCTCTTGCAGCCAGTCAGAAAATCCTCTGCACATGTGTTTTCATAGAATTTCCTATTTGTTTCATCCCAAATTCATCTTTTCAGTTCACAAAATTTCCTCAGTGCTGGCTGTACAATTCCTGCCCAAGAACTGGTGATCAGGCTCTGCACTCTTTTTACCAGATTTCAGGATTTGGGGGGATTCAGCCTTAATTGCTGAATCTGTCAGAGGTGAGCAAGGCATGACAGAAGTGGCCTTGCCTTCAAACAGACACAGTGACTTTGAACTCCTAAATTTTCTCTCTCTAAAGTCCTAAGTTGTCCTCATGGGTTTTCTCTTCTGAATTCATGAGAGCAGTAGAGTAGGTCAATTGAATTTTTTTTCCCACCTCCTACTGAAGAGGGACATTTCTGAGCCCATTTTTCCTAGTATTTCTGTGTTTAACAGGTCCCACCCCCACGGACTCCTATCTTAAGAGCATACAAGCAGGAGCAGGCTGCTGCAGCAGGAATCCAGAAGCTGGAGCTGTCAAAGAGAGCCTTATTAGATACCAAAGGGGCTAATAAAAGAATGGGTGTTGGTTGTATTTCTGGCAGGGATGGTTGCTGAAAAGCCTGGAGAGAAGGATCCGACACACCTCAGCCCCCAAGTTCCGATGGATGTATTTCTAGTTGATCAATCTCTCTGTCTTTGTGCCTGAGCTACTTCCCACTTCAGGCCTCTGACAGCTGGACAAAGCAGGGTTTGAGCCATGCCTTGCTCTAAGTAAGTGTGGAGAGATGTTTTCAGTCTGACCTTGCCAAATCAGGCCCAGGCTTGGGGCGTTTGCTGAGGTCCAGGGAAGATTTTCCCACTGAATCGCAAGTGGCAAAAACGAATTCTATCCAGAGCAATGTGCTGGAGTACTGAAGTGACAAGTGTTTGGGGAGACAGGAATCTACCTTATGATCTGCAGAGCCTTTAGCTTCATAAAGCAGAGGAAAATACTTATATATGTTGATTTGGTGGTGGTGGGGATTGTTAAAAGCTAATTATAATTTGAGAAACAGAAGGAATATATTTAAGCACACAGTGGACATATTCATGATTATCCTTCTACATTAAAGAGATAAAATTTGGCAAGAGCAAACGTGGACTTTGTTTGGCTTTTTGTTCTCCAGTTCTCATATTTTCTTAAAGACCATCAGATAATGAGACGTAGAGGCATACAGATACAACATGATGCAGCAATGAACAGAATATAAGACCAGACAGGAAAAGCAAATCTTCCACATTTAAACACTTTTGTGCGTTTTTCCTCTCTACTTTTTTTTTCTCCTGTTTTTAAAACAATAAAAAACCCAATTCAAATAATGGCAAACTCCCTTCAGGATTTCCATTCCATATAACAATAGTTCCCCTCCCTCACTTGTTACCCTGCTCTCTGTTTCTTCCCTCTAGTCAGAATTGTTGCTGTGCTAAATAATTAAAATGTCACTGTCCTTTTCTTGATCTCTTTTTATACTTAGGACTGTTTTATTTCGTAGATTTCCCTGAGTAATTTTACTTCCCTGAGAAAATATTTTGCATGATAAATAATGATAAATGATAAATACAGTGGTAATGATAAATACAGTGGCTGATACTTCATAGAGTCAATAATGAGCCTGTTAAGATATTGAAGAGATTTTCTGTTCTGCTTTTAACTAGCAACTCTTCCATAATTATAATGATGATGTTAACAACAACAACAACAACAATAATAATAATAATAGTAATAATATTCTAATTCCTCTACCAAGTGTACCAACTTGTGTCAGAGATGGAGAGAGATTAATTAGTCATACGCATGTTCTCCTTTCTCCACAGGAGTAGAAAAGGTGTGACAACAAATCATGCTTCAAGACTTGCTCCTGAACCCTCTCTTCAGCTGGCCATAGCTCATATTTGGGAATAGACCAGGGCAAGCAGCCAGGCACCTTAGGTTGTACTGCTCAGTACCAGTCTGGCTTCACATTTCTGATTTCCTGGTAATGCTCAATCAGGCATGATTGCAAAGGGGAGCCTGGAATGAGTAAGAGAAAAATGAGATGTCAAATCTTGCATTTGGAGGATTTAGCAAAGTGTGTAAATAAGTTATGGCATTGATATCATGACAGATTGCTCAGCCAGGGGACTGGAAATGAAAAATGAAAAGTCTATTGATTAAGTAAATTAATTTTTAAATCTAACAGTGGTTTCAGTAACTTAATATCCTCTTACACCGAATCAAAATTTTTCTCCCCTAGGCAAAGCCTCAACTTATACTTATGCTCAGGTTCTCCACCTCAGCCAGTCAAGCCTTTTTTGCTTTACCCAGGGGGAAGCTGTGACGCTGATTTCAAGAACCGCACCGTGTGCCAAAGGCCAGGAATTCCAGATTATCCTACAGAAGTCAGTTCCCAAACTCCCTCCTGGCATATTAAACAGTGACATGTTCAAACAGAACAGCGCAAGGGAAAAGCCAAAGGAGCCCTTGTTGGCTGAGCACGCCCATAAATGTGTTTCCACCAGCTCCTGTGAGCAGCCTTTCCCAGCACAATCCCCCGCTGGCCCCCAGAGAGCTGGATATTGTACTGATGTCAGAAACCCACTGCCCCACACAGGGCTTCTTCACCAGATTTCTGTTAGAGGAGCAAGAAACCACAGCCCTTTTTGGGGTTTTTCTCGGCAGAGATAACCGAGACCAACCTTCAGCAGTTGGAATGTGCGCTCAGAAGATGCAGGTTCCAGGTCCAGGCCTGTTGCTGACCTACTGAACAACACCAGACAGGTCATTTCATGCCTCTGTATAACGCGCATAATGATACGGAGCTCCTCTGCTCCTCTGTGAAGTTCTTTGAGTCTCACTGGAAGAAAAAGTCCAAATATTTCATGACTAATGAATTTCAGGGATGGTAGTACATGAAATGTGTAAAAAAAAGCCATTTAAAATCTCAGTGCATGGCAAGTTAACAAAACATGGGTGATCTGGAGGCTCAATTCTCATAATTCTCCCTCTCATCTAATAAAATGGCTTTATGAAGTCTGGACAAGTGAAAATGGACTTACTAATTGCATTGTGCTCATTTCTAGATGGAAAGATTAATCACAGGAGCCGGGTGGGGGTTTTTTTGGCTCTTGACTGATTTCATCTAAGTGGTCAGGGACATTAGTAGGATGTATTAGTGAGAATCACTCAGCAATACCAATTCTGTCTGAATCAGATAAGAAAGAAATAGTTTTTTTTATCTTTCTGGGCTTGATCCTTTTGCAGGTTCAGCTCTTTCAAATGTGGATCAAGTTGATCCTAAATCCACTACGCTGTGTTTAACTCTGGAGCCACTTCTCCTACCTGATGACTTAAGACTTGGGAGTGGATCTGTCTGCCTGCTCAAACCCGAGGTGGGAGAGAAGGAGGCTGCTGTGGTGGGATTCTCCCCAGCACTGAGCTATTCCAGCAAACACACCGAGCCCGAGTGCTGTCCTCCGCGGCTTTGTGTGCGATCTGGCTGCGTGGAGGGTGCCTTTCAGCGTGCTTTTACATGTGGTTTGGCCATGCTGAGGCTGTTTCACAGCTTGCTTTTACATGTGGTTTGGCTGCAGCCAGACTGATTTACTGAGAGTCTTTACATGGAGTTTGGCTGTGTTATACTGAGGTCTGCATGTTTGGGATTTTACTGCTTCTGGACTAAGACAGTGCAGGTCTCAATTCTGGAGAACAATTTAGATAAAGTGAGAAGTCAAACCCAGCCTGGCACTGCTCCCTGTAGCACCATAATAAAAATCCTCAAGCACTGTAATGCCCCAACTTCCTCCAACACAATCCTGGCTCCTGAAGTTGAATGTTTTCTGTTTTAGATGCAGGGGATTAGATGTAAATCCTTCCCTCCATTTCAGAGCTGGGATTCGAGTGGCTTTCAGCCACGTCAGCTGCTCCACCTTGCTGTGGGTTGAATGTATAGTCAATAATATATTACATAAAGAATGAGAATTATTAAACCTTTACATAACCAGCAATCCATAATCAATATTTCTCCCAGCAGTTTTAGCTGCTTATATTTTAAAGAGACAAAACTCCCTGAAATTGTTATTCCTGACCCACACAAAACATGCTGGCAAACCTTAATGAGTAACTCTGAGGTATAAACATGGAAGTGTTATTTTGATGCAAAGATTCAGGCATGACTTTTGTCTAACGTTAGCTCCTTTTGAAAAACTTGTCCACAGATTGGCCCTTTACAAATGGTAATAACTTTTGTCTCTGTAGTATTAATCAAGCTAATTCCTTTCAGAGAAATAGGATTATTCACTAATTTTTCAGTCTCACTCTTCTCTCCCCTGTACATCTCTGGTTTTCATAGCCTGGATCAAAATTCCCATTACTTGCAATGGGAATTTTACTTTTCTTGTTTTATGCTTCCAATGCAAGATGGAACAAAAACCTTCCAGGCTTCCTATCACATAGCTGCCGGTACTGTTCTAATTTTGATTTTCCTTCCTTTCATGGGCAGTGACTTAGATTGACATGGACACAGGTTTTATATCAATTGTCTCATAACTTGTCTTTACTTTTGCCTATCAGGTCTCAGAGGAGATAAGGCTGGGAAGGAAAGGAAAGGGGGAATTACAGTTATAGTGAATTCACTTCCAAGAATCCACCTAGAGAGACAGATATAGTTTCCAGATACTATTGCAGGACTTGGCAACTTAATAGGTCATTAGACGTCACTTAAAACTTTTAATCTCATACCAGGGACTGAGCTACAAAAAGAGTCCAACAAGCAGAATACTGTAATAAAGCAAAGCAAATGCTACTCAATGAGCAAGTTTTCTAGAAACAAACATGCTCAGCAGATGAATTAGAAAAGGCAGAAGAAATCCTTTCACCTTTGGTCAGTTCTTGAAGCAGTACTCATAGTGAATCATCAGAAAAAACAAATATTTTCTCAGTGAAAATGTGAAGGAAACACTCCAGCCATTAATGCTTTGACACAGAAAGAGCATTTGATATTAAAAATTTTTAAATGCTTGTCTCTATTTGCTTTTTGTAGATTTTGCCTATTGGTGAAAGTATTCTGCATCTGGTCCCACTGCTGTGACCTGGATGAGAGCAGCATCTTCCAAGGAAGCTGAGTGACTGAGCACAGCATCATCTGGATGTCACTGTATTTTACCTTTTGTATTTTCTCTCAGTACAGAAAACTTGGTACAACCTCCCTTCCCTGAGTCCAGAGTGGATTTGCAGAATTTCCTCTCCCAGACTGGAAGAAAGATGGAAAAAAAAAAAAAAAAAAAAAAAAAAGTTTAGCGGTCCATTTTACTTAATTCCATGAAATAAAATTTTTGATGATCTAAATGCATCTCTTTTGGTTTCAGAACTGAGATTTTTTTTTCAGTCAGCAATTATACAAAAATTTACAATTTCAGGTCAGTTTTCATAAACAGGTACAAAATTTCATAACAAAAAGTATTTTCATTGAAAATATGATATGCTTTTAGTAGAAGAGATGCACTTCAGATCACTTTCCTTTTTTTTTTTTGTTTGGTAGAGTTCGTGACTGGCCGTGTGATGAGGGTACACTGGAATTTAACAAGTTTAATCGTGTTTAATTTATCTTTGTGATCATGCTATAAAGAGGAGATGGAGATACCTGGGCCATGGACTTGTAAAACACAGTAAGTAACACTGGCGAGGAAACCTGTGCAGTCCTCTCAGACCAAATTCCTGCTTAAGCCTCTGAAGAGTCAAATTAAACTGTTTCTTCTGCTAAAAAATGTATTAACACCATTGGAGTCAGAAAGGCTCAATATTCCCTGGGGGCTCCAGCTATCAGTTAATGCTTTCCAAACCCTTCCATATGTTGGCTGAAGAGAAGCCAGGGTTTCTTCACCACTGTCATCATATCAGTTTTAATCAGAGTCCAGCATCTGAAGTACATGGATTTGTTTCCAAATTAACCACATATTGCATCTCTTCAATCAGAAATTTTTACTGCCACTTGTTTATTGGATCCTCAGGAGATGGATTTGGAAGCTTAAAAAGTTCAAACTCAAGAGTTTCAGAGTTCTCTCCCAAAACCTAGAACTTCTCATTGTTAGGTTTGTTTCCCGACTAAGAAAAGATAGAAGCCCTTTTAATTCATTTTGGAAAAAAAGTTATGACTTTTCCCTCAAAACATCATTCCAGTCTACACTCGCAGGAGAACTGCTGGTAGCAAGCTTGGGATACAGCAGAAGAGCTGCCTAAAACAGAAGCAAAGTTTCTTCAGTTTTGCAACCTTTGTGGATTCTGGTCTTTTCCTTGTATGTTTTCAGAGATAGTGAATGAAAAATTGGCCCCTTGTCCTCGGAGTGGATATGACCTCAGCTGCACTTACCAACACCTGGGATCAGGGCCCTGCCATGCTGTGTCTTTGCTAGCAAGGGATGCAGGGAACAAGGGTACCACAGGCAATGCTGAATCATTCAACAAGGAAAGGAAAATGAAGATGAGAATGAAGAGCAAATTCAACCTTGGGAGAATGGACATCCCCAATCCCTGACAGAAATAAATGAGGATAATGCCTTTTCCATGTACTGCCGTGAGACACGGGCTAAACTGGCTGCCACGGCGTTTCTCCAGTAGCCACTGCTCCACAAATAACAAACCCCATCCAGGCAGGGTGAGCCACTTATGGAAACTTACCAGAAGCACAAAAAGATGATGTTTTCCTCTCCTTCTACCCAGTCAACCCTCCTGCTGGACACAACAGCTCTGCACATCCACGTACAAATACATGTTGCTGCTAATAGAATGTATCACTGAATTCCAATGATCAAACATCCCCAGCATCAGAAGAGCAACTCACCATGAACCGGTGTTTTGCACTGACCACTTAAAATGCTATAAAGATACTGAATCCAGGGAGCTCAAGGGAAAAAAGCCCCCAAAGGTACCATGTCAGTAGATGAACTCAGATTTTAAGAGCTTTTCCTATTGTTTTTCTACTCATTAATGAGTAGATTCAGTCTGTATAGAAATTACTTCTTTCCTAAGTGCTAAACTCTGCATTGGACCCTGCTGTTGATCGAGGACTTTGAAGAAATCTGTCATCTCTCCCTGTTCCTTTGCCTACAGAACACAAATTTGGTCCCAAGACTAATCCTTATGTTGAAAAGAAGTTCTTCACATTTCTCAGCATTGTTTGAGAGTGAAGAATACATTGAGAAGGGTTACCCCTGTCTTCAGGGTGAGGTTCCTGAATTATAATCAGGAGAAGAAAGACTTTGCCACCAAATAATGTAAAGTGCAAGTAATGAAATAGAGGAAGGAATCAAGGTAGGAGACCCAATTTCTGGAGATTCCATAATAATAATTTATTCATTACGGGGGATAAGCCACACTGAAGGTGTTTGTAGATGTGAATCTTGACTGCTATTTCTAAAAACTCTTCACCATCCTCATTTTAATTGGATTGAAGAAAGGGGGATGCAGGAACCACAGAGCTGTAAGGACTGAGTAGGATCCAAGCAGTTACATGCATAAATGCCAAAAAAAGTCTTCTAATCTAGAGAGAGTTACAGATTCTGCCCTTTCCCCTGTTACTTCTGGCCTCATGGACAGTACAAATTAGCAGTTAATGGAATTGTTACTGCAGCACCTGGAGAACATGCAGTGTGCCACTGGAGAGAATTCCCAAATGAAACGATGTACTTTGGCTCTATAACCAAAGAAATATCACAGGCTTCAGGCCCTCTTGTAACACAGAAGAAAATCTCACTTACTGAATTTTCTTGCAAACCACCCTATTTCTGGAACTGGGATGTTATCTAGCTGAGCAATTACCGAATGATATTAAGAGTTCCTCGGATAACAATCAACTAGAATAAAATGCTTTGTTAGTGGTGTTTTCCTCTTTCTCTAGGTTTTCTCTTTTCCTGTAATTTTTAATAGCAGTCAGTACTCATTATAAAGTTTTTCATCAGCACATAAGCATCAGTGCTGAAACCTGAACAGGCAACAATCTGCAGAGAGAAAACCCCACACATGCAGAAACACTGGGGCCTGCCCAACCCAGCTGGAAAACTCCTGAGGCAAAGGAAAGAGGGAATCTAGGTGAAAAAACTGCCTGTGGCAGTATATCCCATTGGAAAATTCAGGTTTCACATCTGCCTTGGCTGGCTTATAAATAAAACAATGAAAACAATTCAACAGTTTGCTATCCTAGTCTTACCCAGTTGCTTGTGTTAGAAATTTAGCAGCATTAATAGGTTTTTTTGACTGCTGAAGAAAATTTCCCATGACTTATGCTGGTGTACACTCAAGCAAGAACTCTGAACATAGTCCATGTTTGAGGCAAAGAGAAAAATGAAAGTGCTTTAAATCAAAGCACAGGATTGCCGTGCTTTGATTTAAAATTCATATACAAATGGATTTTTAATTTGTGAAAGCCCTGGACAAGATGCAACATGACCCTCCACAGAATTGTTCCTAGGCTTCAGTGGTGAGCTCCTGATTACAATGGTTCCCATGTTGCACCAAATTTCAGTGCAATTTTGAGTGTGGGCTTCCAACAAAAAATCATTATCTCAGCAGGTTATCCTGAAATACATCTTAATAAATCACTGCCATTATTGAGTCTAAAAGGGGGAAGAGAAAACTTCTCACCAACTTGTAACCAGTAGCCTTGAAAATGAAATATTCCTGCTAAATTTCCACTAAATTTTCTCCTGTGAGCAGGCTACATTGAGTCTTGTAGATATTATTTCAATCATTTATCAATTTAATTAATAATTGGTTGATAATTGTCTACATAATCTCTGTATGGAGACAGTCAACCCTCTTCTGAAATTCTTTACCATAGTCTTGGAGGATTCGGGGTTTTTCCCCCTCACAAGAAGCAGGAGTACTTTTTCTGTCACTGTAAATAAATGCACAAAGGTTTAAAAATGTCCTCTTTTGGCCATTGAGTGGTTTATCAATGCAACATTTAACACTATAATACAAGATTTGAGACTAGTCTTAATTTTGGGCCCATCAGACTTATGGGGACTAGTTAGCATTGGCACCAGATGGATTTGTGTCAGGGAAACCTTAGGAAAAGCCAAAGCCTGCCTTCACAGAAAGGTGAAGGGTGCACCTTTTTCTCTTTCCCACTTTCCTTCACTTTATAGCCTTCTCTAGATTCATATGCAGAAGTGTATAAGTTGTATATTCTTTTGTCTTGCCAAAATCTGTTAGCAGAAGTCTATTGTGTGTGTAAATATCCTATCTTTTAAGATATACTATTAGAAATTTCCAGGAGGTAAAGAAAGGAAAAGAAAAAGGCTGCTTTTCAGAAGCAAGGACTAGAAGACATAAAATTAATTGCCAATGTTAAGTAGAGGTGAGTCCACATAAGTGTGATGGGCCCGACCTTAGGGGGCGGGTCACAATTCTTACATTTTAGGGTTAAAAGGTTGCATTGATAAGCAACTCCAAATATATGTAGTAAGGAGGTAAATGACAAAAACAGTCCTTGGAATTTCTAATTCCTGGGCCAGGACAGAGTCCAGGCTGTCAAAAAGATTCATGGTACAGCCCAGTTGGGTTTTATGGGCCCAAACGGAGTCTATTAACTTGGATCCAGAGTCAACAGTAGGGGCCAGGACATGTAGGTGGTGTAGGTTCCAATGGAAACATTTTCCCCACTGCTGCCACATTAACAATCTGCTCTTGAGTCAGATAGAAATATCCCAACCTCCCTGACCCATCCAGTCTCCTGGACAGAATTGTCCTTGGCATATTCCTTGCTGCCCACCCTCCCTGATTTTCCTCCATGCTATCCTGTGGAATTCTCAAGAACCCTGTGAAATTAAGGCAAGGACTCAATGCGAGACAATTTTGCTGACTACAGTGAGCTTTTATAGGCCGAGAAACAAGTCAGAAAAAAACCATTGACCTTTCTCCCTCCCTGGACACGAGCCACTCCAGAGCTTGTATCTGAATATGTGGTTCTCATGTATATTTATTTACTTAGGAGTGGCATTCCTATTTTTATAGCTTTGAGTTTTTAATTTTCTTGTTAGCAGCATTAACAAGGTTCATGGCATATAAAGTGAGCTGTGGCATTTAAAAAATGTTGGTCTAATGTAACACCAGCCTTTTTTTATATACATGTTCAATGGCAAACTCCTACTGACAGGCAGAATGCATTTCTATGTCTGGGCAAGTTTATAGACGGTGTTCCCACCTCTGGGCCATAAGGTCACAAATTTGTTTCTGATTCTATTAAAGAAACACTCAGCAATGCTAAGTCTGTGTGCTTCTTTTCTTTCTTTCCTTTTTTTTTTTTTTTTTTTTTTTTTTTTTTTTTTTTTTTTTTTTTTAATGAGGGGGACTGTTTTATAATATCCACAATCTTAAAGATACTCCAAGGAATCTGTTGACTGCTGGGCTTTTCACCCCTGTGCCCTGACCAAACAGCACTGACTGCAGATTTGAGAAGCTTTGTCTGTTAGCATCCAGATAAGACCAATTTTGGAGAAATCTTGCATGACTGAAAAAAGAACAGGCATTGTCCCTGTCATCTATCTGCATGTCTGCCCTGGTTTCAGTGGGGTTTCATGGGATTTACCTCTGCACCGAAAGGGTGTGCAGAAATTACAGATTCACAGTACCTGTTGTCTGCTCCTCTTTCCTCAGCAGATCCTCGGTATGACTCTGAGCACATCCCCAAAAGGCTCTGCTGCCTGGCCCTGCACACGCGTGGCATGGAGGGAACAACATTCCTCCCTTCCCTGCCTCCGCCTCTCTGCAAGGTTTTAGAGGCAAGGCAGAGAGAGATCAATAAAGGCCTTTGCACCACACACATGAATAAGGATATTTACTGAACTCATGGCAAGGACAAGCAGAAAGGTGAATCAGAGGTGGCTGCCCTAGGAAGCAACTGCCCTATTTTTTCTTGGAGTTAGTTTAGGTATGTTCTCCTTTCCGCCGTGTGGTGGCTCCAGCTGCAGCTTCCTCAGCATAAGTGTTAACTGCCTCACACCCAGCCTCGTTCAACAAGAGAGGAGGCACAATCCAGCCTGGCCTCAGCCATGAAATCCCTTCATGCTGGAACACACGCTCTGGGCTTTGTGGCTACAAACATACAGAGACTTGGCTTGAGAAATAAGCAGGGGCCAGCAAAAAGACTGAGCTGACAGGTTGAAATTAAGAGCATGGGAGAGAGAGAATGCTGGTGAGTTTGGAGGAGGGAGGATAAACTCAAATGTCTGCTGAAAGAATTCCAGCATCATCCATTACTGTCCAGAAGGCAGTCACAAAAAAACAGAAGGGCAAGAAGTACAGCCTTTTCTGTGGGATTCTTTGGCTTATTGTGGTTAGGAGGATCAAGGCTAGGTATCACATGCCTCCACTGAAGGGAGATGCCCTGGAATAAAGCAAGGAATTTCTAGGCTAGGGAAAAGGCTGACCATGTTCAAACTGAGCACAGGAAAAAGAATTTGGCTGCAGAGTCTGACTGGAGGACTTCTGGCTACATGAGAGGACTCCAGGTCTATTATTTCTCTAATTTCCTTATGCCCCCAAGGAAGCTTTTGCTGGAAATTTGCTTCCATTTATGGGAAGACTGGAAGAATGAGGGCTAGACTGTGATTGAGCATCTGGCAATCAGAAATAGGGTTCAAAGGAGAGGAAACTGCTCAAGCAGGATCTGACAGTGCTATTCTACACTGAAAATTGACCCCTGCAAGCGACAGGCTGCCACTGCTGGTCATTCCACATGGGTATTTCTGCAAAGTGACAGTTCAGGGAACTCTCTGCAGCCTGGCTCCAGTAAGCTGACCTTGCCCTCTGAAAATTGTCATCACCACAGATTCTTGTGGCCCAGTGGCCTCCTAACTGATATTTTGTGCAGTATCACCTGCTTCAGATTCTCTCCTCCATGATAAGGATGGGTCTGGCTATCAACAACAACCACAAAACCATTGCTGATTTGGTCACCTGAAATATAATTGTTTATGATCACCACGGAAAACCTTTACTGAAACAGGTTTCGAGTCATCTTCCTTCTCCTGAGAAAGGCAAGTTTTCTTTGGCTTTGGAGAAATCTGCAATCTTAAGCTTTTAAAGAATCCTGGCAGAAATTCCCTTAAAATAAAGATCTACGGGTAGGGAGCAGGTATGTATCTCCCACAAAGCAAAGGAAGTTATCCACTAGAGCAAGCAATCTACTTCAGTTCCTCTGATCTCTGTTAATTTGGTTACTGTTGCAAACCACTTGGACAGTTTACAGCATCAATTCTGTGAGAAAAGCAGAAGCGGGTTTAATGTGTTTGGATTTTGGTCAGAAAAGAATCCAAAATAGCTGGGGTGGCTTGTCCATGAGAGACAGGATTAATAAGCAAGCAATGATCAGCTACTCTGCCCCACATTTAGGCTTTCTACCTTATTAAATAATACAGACATTGTGATTGTTCCAGAAAGGCTGGTGAAACCGATTCAAGGTGATGAAGAGACTGTGACTTTTTTTTGGGTTTGGTTGGCATCATGACACCGAGAAAGAAGTTGATCACAGTTTTCTATACAGAAAAACAGCAGATGCTTACCTTTCATGTTTATCTCCCTCTACAAGAGATAATTTCCCATAAATACTCTGTACCATTAGGTATGTATAACAAAAATGTTCTGCATATGCAAGCCCAGTGCTAAAACAACAAAGTACAGTGACAAGCACTGTTACTCATTACTCCCAGCAGCATTCCCTACAAAGCACAGTTTATCTGACAGTACTGGAAGACTTAGGGCTTGCTTCTGGGAGGGAAGGATGAGCACCAGTGCTGCTGTGCACATGGTTTGGGTTGGCTCCATCAGCTCCCACAGCACATACTGCAAACCTCACAGAAGTGTCTGGTTCTGCAGCACAGTAGCAGATCTGGAATGTGCACTGGACTAGATCCTCGAGGGGTATAAATCAAAAGAGCTGCACTGCAATCACCCCATCTGCTGCTCTTTGTGTCACCTCTGGTGTGGGATTACACGGAGAACAATCACCCTCCAGTGCTTTCTTAGAGACAGCCACAAACACGCCACATACCTCCAGCCCTTCCAGTAGCTACCCCCTGTGCTCTCAGGGATTCTGTCCCGTCCCTCTGCCCTTTCTTCCCTCCATTCTTCCCCCCAAAACTGGCATCACACAGCATTTTGGCCAATTCTCCAAACTGAAAACATCAAAGCATATCTCTGGTTAGATCTCATCCCAGCCCTCCGAGTCTGTTGACTTGGAAAGTGAATAACTAATAAGGCAGCATGCCATTGTTTTCTGTTTATGATAATGGAAATAAATTGTTGGCTGCAACTCAAGCACTGATTGTTCCTTTGATATCACTGCCAGAAAGCAAAATAAAATGGATTTTTAAAAATCACCTTTCACAGAGTGCCACAGGCATTTGAAAGATGAGCCTTTTTCCATGCCAAAGCTCTACCAGAGGTGCCAAATACAGGAGAAGAAAACAATCCAAATCCTTCACTATTAAAAAACCAACAAAAACAAGAGCACAAGAGAGAGTGTGAGAGCAGGATTGCCTGGGCAGCAGGATGGTCTGGGTGGGCTGGCACACCACAGGTGTCCTGAGAGTGCTCATGAGGGAGCAGCAGAGCTGCCTCCATGGTGAGGAGCACTTCCTGAGGAATATTGAACACATCCTTTGCATTCTCTCCCCCAGTAAAAAAAGCACAAGTAGGCTGGATGAATTACTGTCTACCTGGCAGCTCTTAAACTGATAAGAAGAGACTTTAGGAACCAAAAAGGCAGGGGAGTGCTTTGCCCCAGAACTTGAACCGCTCATAAATCTTGCTCATATGTTTCTTTCATGGTTTGGGGGTTTTCTCAAGCTACATGAAGCAGCAATTTCATTGCACCTCCAATCCTCCACAGTGTTTTGGTACCTTTCCCATGGAATTTTAGGGGCAGGCTTTCAGGCACTTGAATTTTTTTCAGGGTGCTACCACTCCTACCTAACAGGTCGGGCATTGGCAGCACTGTGACACACACACAGGGAGGAGGTTCCTCCTCGGAGTTTGGAGCTGGATGCAGATCTTACACGATCAGAGCATGGTGCTGTTTGGTTTTCATGACGTGCTGCAGTTTGATTTGGCTCGGAGCAGAGGATGGAGCGGAGAGCCAGATTCAGATCTCAGGCCAAACATGGATTGTGTTTCAGCTACCAAACTTCATCATGGTTTGGCAAGATTGTGCTCTCACCTGCTCACATCATGTGAAGAACACCTGTGATCTGCTGGAAAGGAGGTTGCTTGTGCTGTGAGAAGCTCCCAGAAGGAACGCCAGGCTACGAGAACCTGCTTTGGCTGGCCCCAGCTGCTGCAGGCGGACTGGGAGTGCAGAGACACTGGAACATGCTCAGAGGAAAAACAGAGGTGTAAAGAGAAGCTGTCAGGAGCAGAGTGCAGCTTTGGGCCTTTCCTTGGTGTCAATTCTTTTCATTTCTAGCACTAGGACTCAGAAGCACAACAGCAGCAGCACGACCTGAGAGCAGACCAAGAGAAATAAAAACTATATCACTTTCTACAAAAGCCTGCTTTTGAAATAATCCCCACACTGCCACCAGCCAGTGTCCTTGGCTATCATTTTTGGAAGAACATGCTAGAAGATCCTTTTTTTCCAAAGCTCAAACCAATACCACAACTTAAATGGCCGAAGATAAGTGTGACAAGCAGCATGGCCTGCTAAATATTAAGGCTGTTGGACATAGATTTTAGGCCCATGCTTGGCTCAAAGTGCATCCTTATTCTTCCAAGCATTTAAGCAAATGATTACCTTCAAGGCTGTAGTACAGAATGGAGTAATTTAAATGGGATTTTATGAAGTCCTTATGACATAGGTGCTGTTCTGAACATAAAGGTTTGAAGGGCTCCCACCAAAGTACCCTGGAATAAAGTAAAGACTTTCGATTGGCTTCAGCAAATATTCAACCAGGTCCTAATTTTTATACTTATTACTAGCTTATAACAGGATATTTAGAAAGAAAAAAGAAGGAACTTTTTTCTCCAGATAATACCATCTACTCTATTTCTGAAAATTAAGGGTGTGATTACTGACCCATAAGTACTTTACAATCACACTTTGGTTTGAACTTTAATAAGTGTATGTAGGTTTACTAACTCTAGCACTGCCCAGTAATTTATTTCCCAGGTGGGCTACGAAAGTCATCTGGAAGAAGGAAAACAGTGTCTAAGTGCTTGCTGTGCAAAGGGGTGATTGTGCTAGCTGGATTTGTGCATGGATGTTTTTGGAAACAGTTTTCAGAGGAGAGACTTAAGTTTTCTAATAAAATAAAACCTTTTCCTTTAACCCAGAAGCAGTGCTTCAAACTCTTACTTATTTCATTGAAAGATAGATGATTGCTATCTGCTGCTCTTTTGAGGATAGAAACTGGGTTCAAAGGCAGCAAAAAGCTATTCAGACTCCAAAAGCTGCTGCGACAGAAGTGTGAAGGAGCTCTCAATGTCTTTGCAACCCCATCACCGTTCTTTCCCCAGACAACAATCAACCTTGGGGGCTTGTACAAACTTTCATGCACTGAACAGTGTGATCCAGAGTTGTGGTACCCCCAAGGGCAGCGCAAAAGTTTCAGGTGCCAAAAGGCAGCTTCTCTGTGCTCAGTGACTGCCCCTTTGCTGCTGAGAAAAGCTGAGTCAGAGATGCTCACCTGAGGCAGCTCCAGATGCTGTGGCACACAGCAGGTTGACTCCTTAGTGCTGTTTGAATCCCAGAGCACCGTGGTTTGGTTGACAGCAGCTGGCACACCTGTAAATCCCTTGCTGAACATTGATCTGCCATGGCTGAAGAGACAGAAATTAAACATCAGACCTGAAAATGCAGATGGCATTGATGTTCTGGCACATGAACTATTAGGGATATTTACAGGTCCCTGGAGACCAAGGAAATATTACACTGTGCCATGCAAATCCAATATTAAATGAAATTTCTGCTTCTGCAGCTGATGTGGCCTCTACTCATTCCACTCAGCAAGTTCCTGGGAATACTTCAATGTAAAGAAAAATATCTACTTTGTTCTCTTAAAAAATCTTGCTTTGGCAATATCTATGAAACTTCAGGAAAGTCATTCCCAAGGAATCACCTCCTGGACACAGCACAGTTCAGATTGCTGTGACACTCATGCTAAAGTTATCTTGGTTTAACTTGAAAGCAGCACCTCCCTGAGGACTCCTCAATTCTGGAATGAGCAATGTGTTTCTGTGTTCTGTGAAAGCCTGGATTATTTTTAATCTTCTGGACATGTTACAAAGATCAATTTATAGTCTCAGAGAGACTGTAAGGACAAGGGTTTGCGGGCAGACAAAATGGGGGTTGGATGTTGTTGATTAGTGAATATTATTATTTCTGATTTTTCAAGGCAACTTTGACTTCCTTGCACTGCTTGCTTCATTCCAGGAAAAAAAAAAAAAAAAAAAAGTTGGGAACTGGCTCAGATGCATGGACTGCAATGCAGCCGTGTTCTCTTAGCCCGTCAGAAAGTTTGATCCATACATTACAAGCTGAGCAAGTCCTCACAGCTCTGGACAGGTACTGTGCACCAAAAAAATATAGAAGATAGTAACAGCAAAGCTTTCTTTTACTCTCTCTGTCACCATTTTACATAAACCATAATGAATTATGCCAATGACTTTGTTCCCAAATTACTTCAACATGGAAGAGCACCTTGCCTGAAATTTTGAGACAAACAGCTTGATAGCATTTCCCCATATTATGCAAGGCTTCCAATGAAAATAGCAAGGACAGCGTTTGAGCAAAACTACGGTATGTGCTTCCCATAATATTCAGCTATGTATATTTTAAAATTCTCTGTTCATTCATGTTGCAGACCCAGCAGTTCAAGCATGTATCACAGAATACTGCACAAACATGCAGACTGAATTTGTATACATTTCAGAAGTCAAAAAAAACCTTGAGCAGAATTTTCTCCAGTTCTACTTAAATCTCACTTGAACCTTAATTAGCAAATTGCAATTCCTGACACTTAAAAGGACCCCAGTGCAATTGTTCCCTTAATTTTGGCAGATGAAAAGCAAGAACCACAAGCTTTTGTGTTATTTCCAACTAAAATAATCAAGTGGCCTATGTTTGCCCAAAGTTTCACAAACACTTCTGCAGGAAAACATGGCAGGGCACTTTTACAAAATGCTGCTAATGCCCAGAGTTCCACACTCCTGAATTTAAAGCTTTACCACTTTTTTTTTTTTTTTTTTTTAAACTTCCACCATGATTGTTTTCTTATCTTTGTAAGCATGGCCAGGACTTTTTAGATTGGATCATTTTCCAGGAATTACAACAAAGAATTTCAACTTTTGGAGCAGAGAAAGGGCTTTTTCATTGGGAAATGTCGTTCCTGGAAATGCCATTCACCAATGTTCTTTCCTGGCAAGTCCTGAGGAATCATTCACAGTAAGGGCTGAAGTGACACTGTCCAGGTGGCAAGTCCCTCAGTTGACACTGCAAACCACACGGGTCCCCTTCAGTTCTTAGAGAGGCCTGAGTGACACAAAGAGACATTTAGAAGCGTGGCACGTCACCAGGTTATGCTTCAATTTCTGTGGGGATTTACTCAAATTCTCCAGCTCCACCTTGCCTGTTTCTGTCCCCATGGGGATGCCCAGAGTCTGGGGTGGTGGGACATGGCTGTGCCCTGCTTGGCCTGTGAACCCAGGCACTGTGAGCAGGAGGGGTGGCAGGGTCTTTTCCAAAGCTTGCTCCTGATCTGAACTATGAACCAGAATGGAAATGCTCATGAAGGTGCACCTTGAGCGGGGAGATCTGCTACAAACACACAACAGATGATAAAGGCTTGAGAAACATATACAAAGAATAAAAGTGACACTTTCAAAACCAGGGTCAGAGGCAGGAGCCAAACCAGGATTTGCTCACTTCCTCACCATTGTTTTAGCTAGACTACTGCTACTTCTTGAATTTAATCTTAAATCTTGGAAATTCATAGCCTTTCCAGGACATCTTTTATGCCATGGTTAGCACTCTGCAATGTTAAAGGTTTGACTGTTAAAATAAACATCCCAGCTACAGATATCAGTGAAATGGTGAAGTTCTAGTCCCCAAACATCTGTAAAGCTTTCATTTTCCCTCTCCAACAAAACTAAGATGACCTTCTCTTTCCCTTCCCCAGATACTTCTCTTCCTAGGGCCCATGGGGCCTTCTTGGCCTGTCCTAGCCTCAAATCAGAAGGCAGATGGATTTTCAATATGAGCTTTATGGTTACTAGTGCCCCCTTCCCACTAAAATACTGAGGATTTCTGTGGTAATTCTACTTCCAGCATTGTCAAAAGTATGCAAAAGCCAGGCTTGTTACACGTGAACACAATTTAAAGGCATAAAAATCCAGAAGGGAGTTTTTTTTCACAAGGCAGAGTTTTACTGAGATATGGTATGGTCCAGAATTGGACCCCCCCTATAAACTTGTGTGTCTTCTCTTGTGGAGTTCAGTATGTTCTTCAGACACTGAAAACAACAGCCCTTACTCTCTTACCCCATCTCTAATAGCTCAAATATTCCCAGTGGCATTTCAATTCCCTCAATAAAAGCTCTGACAGGAGGACTCAGAGGCTTTGACTTCAGCTTGGCCCGGAGATCTTTCCTGAAAGAAACATTTCACAGACTGGGCATTTCAAGCATCTGTGTCTGCATCAAAGAGGTGCAGACCTCTGTTCATCTAATGAGAGTGAAAAACCCACCACCCCAAGCTGACACGTCACCTCAGAACCTTGTTGGTCTCTTTCAGAAGAATCATTCTTCACCCAGAGCATCAGAAAAGTAATCATGGCTCAAAAGTCCAGAGATGATGGCTGGAGCCTATCCAAAATCAGGCCCTGTAGCCCATCTCCAGCTGGTCCTCGCTGGGTCTCCAGGGTGAACCCTGGAGCTCCTTCACGCACTTGCCATAGTTTGCAGCAGCTGTGCTCGTGCACTGTCTGCATGGGGGTCCCTTTTCCTTGGCCTCATCTGGGGACAGCCCTGCTCCTGCTGCTCCCTGGCAACAAGGCCCAGGCATACCCTTGAGAAAGGCTGTTTTGGATTCTGGCTGGAAAAACAATCCTTTTGCCGTCAGTCCTGGCAGTGGTGTTGCTCTCCGTTGCTCTGTGCTGCAGGGATGACAGCTCTGTAATTTTCTTATAAAGCAAACATGCTTCATTTTACCCCTGACAGCAGGCAATCCAGGGCCAGCAAATTACTGGCAAATGCCTCCTATATTCATCTCTTCAAGTGTTTTGGCTTTTCTTTACTTTTAATTTGCCTGGAGGCAGACATTTGAGATAACAGTTATGGTGATATTATCAGTCAATCTTTGTGTCAGAGAACGCCAGGAAAATGCCTGGGGAGAGGACCTCTTGGGTTTTTTGGTTTTAACTGCTCTGGGGCAAATCTGCTCCTTTGTCAACGCTCTGCTCAAAACATGAGAAGAGAACATCATGGGACTGGTTTCTACTATAGGATGATGAAGAAATGCCTTTCCCAGTTGATAGAGCATGGGTTCCCTTCCTACTCATTGACAATCTAGAGCAGTCCTTTAGCAGACCATGCCATAGTCTTTTCTTGCTGTTGAGCAGTGTCAGAGCACATCTGCCACCAGCAACATCCCCGTGATTCTCTGGTGATTTACTTGCTACAGAATTATGAGGGAGACCCTAAGAAACCCCGTTAAAAGGGATCTCTACCCTCCCGTGGAAGACTGCATAGCTTTCTTGGGTCCAGTTATAGTGTTTGCTGGGGAGGAAAGTTTCTTTGCTTCCTGAGGTGGAGGGGTCAGTGTCAAGAACCATCAACAAATAGGTCCGGAACTCCCTCTGGACAAAGCTGAGCCATCTGCAAGAGGGCCAAAAAGATTTATTGGTTCTTTAGAGAAGATGGTATGACACCACCAGGAAGGTGTTGGCTTGGGATTTATTGTTCTGCACTTATTTTTATTCTTTCCACAGAAATACAAGATGACAACCCAAAACTTTGCGGCTTTGGGAACAAACTGGGCTGTGTCCCTATTTGGTGCATTAATAACAATAAGCCAGTTTTTCCTGTTAGTTTGATGAAACCTGACATGCTTTGCACTAGACAAACTTATTCATTATGCTTTGATTAAAAACAAATTGTATCTGAAGATCTTAAACTACTTTACTGACATCAATCCTGCGGGAAGATAAGTAGTCACACCTAAGAAATGGCCATGATTCCAAAGAAGCAATGGAATACAGGCATTTTGTGTGTCTGCAGTCCCAAAGGAAAGAAAAATAAACATTTCTGCTTGCATATTTAACTGCTTTCAAAATGCCTAATATCTCTTAATTATCTGGTAACAGTAGAGATTCCTCTTTTCCATTTCCTTAATATTACAAAAAGCTGTTTTGCTGGAAATTAGGAGCCCAGTTCTAGTGTGCACCCCACACCTCCTGACTGTGGGCAAAATCTTCAGACTATTGTGGTCTGTTTCCTCACTTGGAAAATGAGGAGGTACCCTAAAAATAGGGTTAAGCACTCCAACAGCACAGTGACAGAGCTCACACAGGCACCTGTGCAGCAGAAGAAATGCATGTGAAAGAGAAGGGTGACTTGGAAGGCAAGCCTTGAACAGAGATCACAAAGGTTCCATCCACGCAAAGATTTACTGTTACCAAGTAAATCTTGTGGTTTGTTTCCCAAAGGTAGCTTTCTCAGCTTTGAAGCACCTGTTCCAAGTATTGTCAGGTTATTAAAAGAAGCTGGCATTTTTGTGGGCTTGGAAGATGCACAAAGTAGGTGTGTGAAATTTATTTTCACCCATGGCACTCAGGTGCAGCAGTTTGGAACAGTGTTAAATGACTGCACAGAAGAGCATACTCATGCTCCAAAAATTTTCATGAGCTCAAAGACAGTATTAGCAGCCTTTCTTTTTGGGTCTTCCAGAGACATGAAGAACATGCTGCCTGCTCAAACATGGTGGGACCAAAACAGGTAATCTGTACAACAGTAATTTACTAAGCACTGCTTTGCCTACTTGCTTTCATCACGGCTGATGTGGTAACATAAAGGATTTGTTCAGCATAGGTGAGCTCCTCCTTCCAAATGTCTTCAGGCTTTTGGGATATTTCAGTTTCTGGAACTGAAGCCTCACAGTGAGTAAGCTTTGAGGGACGGGAATGCAATTGTAAATTTCCTATATCACTGTGGCAGGACAGGTGGGGCTAAATAAACTGGCTGAAAAATGGGTTTTCTTTGATTTCTAGGGAGGTTGACCCAAGGAGAAAAAATGTGTGGACATTGTGAAAATCTGGGTAGAGGTTTTGTCCATGAGATTTGCATTATCACACAGATGGACTGCCAAGAGGGGAGGGATACAATTTCCGGCTGCGCATCAAAGGTTGGCCATGGCTGAAAACAGAGGTTGTTCTTAAAAAAACCAATATCTGATAAAGGCATCCCACTCTTGGAGCTGAGCTGCCAGAAAAAAAGGTGAGATGAAATTCAAGGTTTCATTACTTTAAAGCTACTGGTGGTACTGCTTACTTATGGTTTCATTTGGATCCTTTCTCTCAGATATTACAGTATCAAACACCCTCCAAGCAATCTTCCACTAGGATGTGGTTTGCTGGATAACAGACAGTGCCTTTCTCTGGACTCATCACCTGGAACAGAGAAAAAAGGGCTGTGCAAATCTGCAGCACAGAAAACCAGAAAAGACAAACAAGGAAATGTCAATTAAGATTAATAAGATAATATGTGGAGTAACTGGCTTGGCAGTCATGCATTTCCTTTAGCATTTTCTTTGTAATTCACTTCTGTGAGATAAATACAGCCTTGGAAGGCAAGAGGAGATGACCGCTGAAATAGAAATTTTCATAGAAGAGGTCGCTTTCATACTTTGGGAATTTTTTTTTAATCAACAGTAACCTATCCCTTGTTAGGCACAATGACAGACAAGCATCCCACACCCAGGGGTTGGAGTGGGAATTCAAACACCCAAGAAGGTTCTTGGACACACACAAGTAGTCTTTGTTAGTGGCACCTGTGATCTTCTTCCTGAGGTTTTTGGGCTCTAGGGGAAGGAAGAGGGGTTGACTAGGAATGACTCTAACTGCCTGGAGAGGAAAGATCCCTTCTCCAGAAAATAATTACATTTTTCAAATGTAATCATCTTTAAACAAAATATGGAAACAGTCTGAAGGAAGAAACCAAAACCAAGGTGTCTCCTGCACCTCCTTTCCCAGACAGCATCCCTCATCACCCATGATTACCTTCCCCTTTCAGCTCTAATCATTTCTTTCAACACAACGGCACTACTCATGATGGAGCTGGGGAAAAAACCCATCCTAGCCCAGCCCACAGTGTGGTACGAGCTGTGGGTTTGAAGCCCCGAGGCAAGGAAGCCGTGGATCCGGGCTCCCAGGTCTCCCAGTTGGCTCACTGTGGGATAACTACATGAAAATAAAAAAGCTGCCTGCCAGGAGGGCTGGCCAGGAGCCTTACAGGAAAGGCAAAGCCCTGTGTTGTAAGACAAATGTGATGGGAATTCAGGTGTCTAAATTCCTGTATGAGAAGAACTTCCCATTTCTCTCCTATCTGATCTATGATGTGTGCACATTGTTTGTAGGGAAGGAGCAGGAAAAGTACATTTTAAAGGATAAGCAGCTGGATGCCGCTCTTCTCATGGCTTGGAATTAGAATTAGGTGCCTTTTCTGCTCCAAACTGTGCTAAGAAACATGGCAGATTTAAAATAAGCTATTTAGCTCCTTTTTTCCCTTTCAATAATTTATTTATAAACTGTGGCATTTATCAGCCTGATGTGCCTAGCTGCACTCTTGTTCAGAAACACAACTGCATACAGGACTACATGTTAAAGAAATAAACCTGTGAGGCTCTAGGAGGCTGGAAGGGAGATGTGTAGAAAATGGATAGCATTAACTAAGACCTCTCAGTATTAGGATGGTAGCCAGAGAAGATTTTGGGCCAAGAGAAATAAAGGGCTTACCACTCAATTAAGTCATGGAGCCAGACATGTTGTAGCCTTGCTCTGGGAACCTGAGTGAGGGCCTGGAAGACAAAAGCAGACTAGTGTTGCCCTAAAGAGAGCACCACCCCTCCTTGGGAACACCTGAGCACTTTAGCATGGAACAACATCCCAAAGTCCAAGAGCGTTCCTGTAGGGCAGGCTGACACCTCGGGTCCTTTGTTGCAAACAGCGCTTCAGATTTCTCTTGGCAGATGTGCTGGGTCCCATTCAGGTCCCTTTTCAAGCTTTGCACAGCTGTGGTGGGGTGGGTTCTGCAGTGCTCAGAGAGAGCTCAGGAGCTTGCTGGGTTACCAGGTCACCCGTGTAGGGTTACTGTGCCCGTCCTGGGAGCAGGGCCTCTGGCAGCAGGGACAAGCAGCCTCTGGGTACTGTCTTTCCCTTGGAATTCAGTCTGATTGTCTTTTTTATGGACCAGAGGAACAGCGAGGCTTCAGGAACAGTTCAGAGAGAAAAGGGGATGCGTGTGGGGGTGGTTTACCAGCATGGGATGGGCCCTGCTGCCTTGGCCTGTGCTCCAAGGAGCCTGGCTGGCTGGCACCAGACTGGGACATTTCCCGGCTGCTCCTTCTGATGCAAGAAATTCACATAACCTGTAAGCTCACCTCTTTCTTGCCAGAGACTGTGCCATTCTCTCTTGCTCCATCCAGGGCAGCCCGTTATTTCTCAGTTCCTCTCTCGGAGGGCTCTGTCTGCAGCGAGCGGCCCACTGCTCCTTTCTGTGGAGCAGGAGGCCGAGCAGGCCTCGGTGCTTACGGACCAGGAATCAATGGCCTCGTGCTGCCTGCAGGTGTGTTCGCATCGCTGCAAGCCCAAGGACAGGGCTGGGGGATGAGTGGTGTGTCTGAGCTCCTGCTCTTCATGCACACTCTCCCACGCTGAGCTAAACTTGTCACAAGCTGCAAACGAGAGGTGAATCAGCCTGGCACACAAGTCCTGCTCTGCTCCCCCCAGCCTGGCTGCTCATTCTGTGTGAGGCAGGAGCGCCACTGGAGACTGGCAGTGCTTTGGAGCAAAATCCACGACCTAGCAAAAACACTGGATGCACAGACTCTGCAAAGATCCACTCACACTAGTGGGAGGATGATTTCTTGGAATGGATCTGCTAGGCTGATCGTCCAAGAGGCTACCGAGTGACTTCATATTGACCTCAGCAGTAAAAACACTCAAATATTTGAACACCAGGAGGGACAATGTAGCATTTTAAACAACTACTTTTCTCCAAAAGTATTTGATCTGTGAGGGGTAAAATCAGCATTTAATTGGAACATATGTTTGAGGCAGGCATGATAAAGAAACTATGTAATGCATATATTTTAATTTTAAATAAATCAATATGATAATTTGGGATCAGGTGTGATTATGCCCCTGGAAGAAAAGAACAAAGGGAGGCCATTTAGTTATACTTTTAATAAATCAATTTGTTAATTAGGGATCAGGTGGGATTTTCCAGCATGAGACAGAGGACAAAGAAAGCTCATTAGCTGTGTTTTAAATTGATTGATGTTTTAGTTAGTGTGGGATTCTCCTGGAAATAAATGCAAAATGGAAAATATACCAAACCTTATCACTGGAGAAGATACCTGATAAAAAGTAAGAATATTTTCCTACTTATTTAGGGCATCTATATTTTCTAGGCACTCCATAGTACAACACAAGTGTGGTCAGGCTGGAACTCTTGAAAGGTTCAAGGAAACAGAGAAGATCTGTAGTGTATTCAAGGAAATAAAGAGGAAAGGTAATTTCAGATTTGTGGGACTCACCACAGCTGGGAAATTGATTTCAAAACATTGCACTGCATTCAGAACCACCAGACATGTTTGAAGATCTGGGTCCTTGTCCTTTACCTGAGCCTGCTACAGGAAGGTGTCAGCTACAAGGTGTGATGAGTTCTGCCAGGTTCTCTGTGGAAATAAGGTTCACTGGGCACTCAGCTCATTTTCCCTGTGGCATCCAGATGTGGACAGCATTGTGTTGGTGCAGCATCTGAAAGCAAAACATGCAAGAAAGGGAGGCAGGAAGGATGGGAGAAAGAAGGTTAAAAAGGATGGTATTCAAATGACCAAACTGGATAACATTCAGCCTGCTTACTCTCTGATTCTGCAATGGAGGAGAGGAAATCAAAGCCATCAGGACATATTAAGGAATGCTAAACAGTACAGAAAGCAAAAGGTTTCATCAAAATCAATGTCCACTTGTTCCCTCCTGTCCTGTGCATTTTAAAGGAGCTTTAGAGGCAATTGTACTTCTGCAGCTTTTCTTCTTGTCTTGTTTCAGCTCTGTCCTCCCAGAACTGCACACAGCAGTGCTGCTTACTGCTGATGGAAAATAACATGTCCCGAGAGGTTTGCGATTTCCTGAGGATGCATCTTCTCTTGCTGCCTGCACAACAAGATGCATGTGAGATTTACCTCCCAGGAAGGCAATGGCTCATCTGTGTCACTGCCACCTCTGCCCGTAGCTAAAAGGTGTGCAGGACTTGCTGCAAGCTTAAAAACCATCTAATTTCAAAGGCCATAAGATCAAAAGTTCAGATTTTGTTGGGAATTGCCAAAGTGCTGCTCAGTGCCCCAGCAGGCTCCTCACCTGTGATACCCAGGAGCCGTGAGCAGCTTAACTCATTGTGCTGTTTCAACAGACATATAAAACCAGAGACCCAGACAGCTGCAGCAAGACATAATAAAGATATTGACTTTGCATACAATCCTCAAAAATTTCCTCAAAGGATCTTGAGTTTATTTTCTCACCTCAGTGGAAGGCTGAGCTTGAACAAAATGGCTGCCAAAGGGGTGATTTAGCCCTTAGCTTGGAGGGGCTGTTGTGATGAATAGTGGATACTGTTTCCACAGAGGAACAAGGCCTCAAGTTTTAATCAGCTATGTAAACTAATAGAATCTCACTCAAAACATTTTTGGCCCTTCTTTTATGAGCAGATTCTCCACAGTAAGTAGAAAAACACATCCTATACATGACTTAGAATGCTACTCTTCTTCTAAGAGGAGAGTCACGCTGAGTCCAAGCACAGCACCATCTTCAGAGGTTTGAAAGCCAGCAGCCAGATTGAGGCTCTGCTGAAACCTGACCCATAAGACAAAGGGCAGTTTTATTTTCCAGATTTTTCATTAAAAATTTCAAAGTTATTTTAAGTCTCAAGAATGCAAAAAAAGAGCCAAAGATTAATATTTCAAGACTTTTTCTTGAAGCAATAAGTTAAAGAGAATTTTATTTCTTCAACTGAAGATCCAGAATCTGTTTCCCAATAATTTTTTTTTTTAATTAAGAAAAAAGATTTGGGACTTATTTAAAAATATTTTTCTGTACATAATCATAAAAAAAAAAAAAAAAAAAGAGGAAAAGTGGTGTCCTTGGCCATCAAGATAAGGCCAGTTTCTTGAAAGTTCTTACCAAGATTTAACAAACATGATCAGTTCTGTAGTTCCTAGTCAGCCACATCAGCTTGCTCTCCTCCTTCACGGGAAGTACTACATCCCTGGAAGTGGCAGACAGAGTTGCAATTCAGAAGATCATCAGTCAGCGAGACACTCAAGTACATGCCTGAGCGCTATTAGCATAATTGGGACACGAGTGTATGATTGAAGTTAAGTATGATTAAAGTTAAATTTCTTTAAGATAAACGGATTAATGCAGATGTTAAGGTAATTTTAAGCAATAAGGACAGCAAGTTTAAACAATTTGTCCAAATTTGTGAGAGATTTTTACAGGAAACCACTATTTCTAATCTAACAAGTCCCGATCTCAACCCCATAAATGCCTAAAAACTTGTTATTCCATTCATGTCAACCTTAATGCTGCCTATTTTCTGCATATTCCCATGATGGCTTTGGAAACCTCATCAAGGAAACAACAGGGCTCCTTAGGCTCAGCCTGAGGAGAAGACTGGGCTGAATGAGCCAGAAACTTCATTACTAAGAAGTTTGTCAAGGCAGTTTCTGGGCACTGGCAAGCTGAGACACCAAAGGTGTGTGCCTGGTTCTTCTATAAAGTCAGGGGAGAAGCAGGGGCTGAGCCTTTGTGCCTCTTGTCCTGCGCACACAGAATCCAGTGCTGGCTGCAGGCAGTCAGGAGCTCCCGCCACAACAACCAAACCCCCAGAGAAAAGCCCAACCCACCATGGTCCTGTTCATTAATTCACAATAACTTCTGCCTCTTCTTCGCAGTCTGTGACTAGAATTTGAAAACCAAAGCCATTAACCTCCAAAATGCTAAAATGACAGATACTCTCTGAGCAAACAATGGGTCTCACTCCCTTCAGAATCCACTAGAGACAAACACAGCCTGGCCTCCAGCCCAGCTTTATCTGAGTCTTCCACTTGACATCCACTTTGGTGATGTGAAGCTCTGCTGGATGGCTTCAAATTTGCCCCCAGACTGTTACTAATTGTTCTCTTTTATTCTTTCTGCAGAGTTAGCAGAGACACACCGGCAGTGTGCTGGCAGTGGAAGCTGCCACTTTGGGAAGAGTTCTGATTAAAAATATACATTGCTTTGATCAGTGGCTTCCCTGTAGTGTAGGATAAACACCATCAGCAGTTTTGGTTGATGTTCATTCCTGAGGCACATGCTGTGAAGTTACTGCACTACATTAAGCAAAAGTTTAGAAGGAAATTATTGTAGCCAGCTAGGACTTGGAATTATCCTGAGACTAGAAATCTTAAAATCTAAACCAAAGCAAACCAGCACTGCCTTCCCTCCTCTGTCAAGTAGGGTCTTCCACAATGGCAAGTCTAAGAGATTAGGGCTGAGATTTTTATAGCTGGACATTCATGTCAGAGGTATGTTTCATAACTAATTTAATGCTTAATGTCTTTTCATTCAGCATCAGAAATCTCACAGATTTACACCTCACTTTGGAGGGTGAAGCTTGTTTGAATCTCCCAGCTGGAGCCTGGAAGAGCTGTCTGAAGTGTCACAATGGCCTTTATGTCAAGATTTTAAATGCTACTTTTCCCTCTTTTTTCCCTTTTTCTACTTGCCTTTTTTCTTGTGAAGCCAAAGTGATGTCTAATTACAGGAAACTAGTATTAGCACATATAGCCTTCATGAATTTTTTTTTTTTGTACTACAGCTTTGTATGCAAAATTTAAGTTTTGGAATTTGTTTAAAATTTTCTATTGCTTGAGGCCTACATTTCTAGGGAAAAGAATACGAAAAAAATTACATGATTAAATATGGCAAGAGAACGGAGAGTAGCTTAATGATGCCACTTAGAAGCTCATAAAAGAAACACAGGCATAAGAGGAAAACATAGGGTTATACTCTGGTTTCTAAAATGGAACTTCTAATGACACTTTATTATTTCCTAGGAGAAGGGGAATTTGTCTGCTCAGGGTAGGAACCAGCCCATCTTTCCTTCTGCCTTCCCTAGAGGTGGACCAGATCCTCAGTAAATACAAAAAGGTTGAGCATTCCCAAAGGCAACGAAGCTGCCCCAGATGAGATCCCGGTGATGGATTCTCCCACTCCCTGCTAAAGTGGCAGGGCAGTGGGTGGGGGCAGCTGTTGAGCGTGGCGCAGTGGCACCTACACCTCTGTGCACCCCTGCTCTGTCCATTCAAGGGCCTTTTGCAATAAACATGCCTAAAACTGTTTTACAAGCCTGGTCTCACTCTGCTCTCCAGCTTTTTCTCATTAAGGACATTGCTGCTTCAAGGAAGTTCAAGCTGAAGCACATTTCACATCTGCATTCCTTGACGTGTTTTGAAATTATTTTAAAACAATTGGGAGAGGAGGACCAGGTCTGGGGGGGGGGGCTTAGTGCTTCAAAGAGAAAGTAGACCAGTGTGCAAGCCCGAAATTACATAACTAGCTCCACCAAGGAAACAAATAATTTGTTTCCCAATGGCTTATTTATATAACCCTTTAATTATAGCCAACTGTATCACCAGTATTATACCATGGGAAAATGTGAAACTGTTAAGCAACATGCCACTCCGCCCTCCCCAGACCGACAGCACAATCGTTAAGCAACAGCTACATGCTGGGACATCACCTTCCCTTTTGTCTTTCAGAGGTATAGTTCAATAATGTGGCTATGAAAATGTGACCTCAAACCCAACTCCTTTTCTGGGGCTTTTGTGTGCTCCTAAACTCTACCTCTCTTCTGGGTTGTAAAAATGGGACAGTGTTGGACCTGCTTGCAGCACAAAAAAGGATGTTGTTCAAAAATTTGCTTTTTTCCCACTCTGCCCCTGAGTTCTGTTAACTGCGGGTGCTGCCCAGCCTGTACTGGCTCCTCAAATGTGGCGAGTTTAGGTGGCTCTGTTGACTTCAATTAAAGCTTTTCTAATTGTTCCTAATTCCGCAGGCACCAGCTGAGCCCCTGGCTTTTGCCCTACAGAGGGCCAGTGTGTTAAAGCAGCTCTCTGCAGCTCTCAGGGCCCCATGAATGCCACCCATGAGGAGTCATTAGAGCTGCCCACAGTGCCAAACAGCATCTCAGCAGTGACAGGGAAGATTTTTCAGGTGAGAAATCACAGAATTTTCTGAAACTGAAATATTCCAAGCTGCTGTTTCAGTCCACGTTCAGTCAACTTCAGAGGACAAGACAAAAATATTTCACAGCTGTCTGTGGATGGGGACAGTGCTTTCCCTTCCACTATGGGGCTGCAAGAAGGGCTGTGTTAGAAAGGATGGAAATCCTTCCTAATGTTTTTATGTTTGGATTGTCTTTCAGTACTTGCATTAGTGGAATCTTTCAGGTACCATGATCTTCTCAGGGAAGCGGTAAGCCTTGGTGGCTTAACAGCACTGTAATATGAACAGCGTTATTAAGGGACAAAGATAACTCATCTTAATGCCAAATTTACCTACAGATATACATATTAATGCCCTATATATGACCAAATTAGAACAGATTAGCAGGGAGGCTTTGGAACCTCCATCAGTCAGACTCTATCCACCAAGCTGGTTATCCTAAGGATAGGCATATCATTCCCACCACGTATCCAAAGGTTCAGTGCAAGGGCTGTGCCAGGTGTTTTGGGAAGGCCTTTTTTTATTAGGAGAGTCTTTCTAGGCTCTATACTCAAGAATATCTCAAGGATACTCTGTTCAAAGTTCAAAAAGATCTAAACAGAAAGCACAAATTACCCACAAGAAAAAGCCTCAATTACCTTGCTAAATAATCCTTTCTTTGTATTTATATTTAATTTAAAGATGGCATGAAGTGAATTTTAGCAAAACACTCCTGCACAGAGGGATGAATTAATGCTCTAATTCTATCTTCTCCACCCTTTGAGGCAGCATTTCACCAGCCTTGTCTGTGTTGCCTGAGGATGGCCTTTAGACTGAGTTTTGTCTTAAAAACAGATCAAAAGAAAATTGGCCATGTCCTTCAAAAGGCAAGCCCTCTCCTCCCCTTTCTCACAGAGCTGCAACAATGAAACAAGGCTTAGAGAGTGAGGAACATCCTCTCTAATTCTGTATAAATGTTTTGGCTCACAATCTCTGCTTTCCAGATGGGAAGAGCAGGTTACCCAGTTCAAGGGAGGGTATTTCAGTCTCATTTCTGAGCTAAGAGTGGGGAAAAATGAGGATTTCAAGAAAAAGTGGAGGTTTTGTATTATGCAGAAACTAAAGTATTGAGCCCCAGGCTAGCTGCTAATATACCTGAGGCATTTTATCTCATGGTTTTATCATGACTGAAGAGAGACAGAAGATTACTTTAAAACCTTAGCTATGGCTGCAATAAATAAATAAATACATTACCAGCCCTCATGGTGGTAGAATAATGCCATCAAATGTGAGCAGGGTGTATCTACCCTAAAAGCCTGAAAACAAGAAAAAGTAACAAGACAGCAACCTTCTTGACCAGCATGCTGTAATTCTGTGATTTGTCATTCAGACCTAATTAAGTCTTGCAACAATGATATCTACACGGACCCATACACCTCTTGCTGACATTTCAGATGCTATCCTTATACAGAACACAATAACTGTGTTGAGATATAGAGGATAAGATTGGTCTGGAGGAAGCACAAACTGGTTGAAATCCAAAACCCAAATTCCTGAATCTTTACAAAAGTTTAGTTAATATATGTTTATATATTTTTCTCACAAAATATCCTTTCCTGATTTTGGCTGGAGATAGGACAGTAGCTTGACAAAGACTATTTCCATGTTGTGTTTAGCTCAGCAAAAGCCAAGACCTACAAGAAATCTCCAGGGAAAACAGCCTTCCCTTCTTTCACTGGTTGGTTATCAATCTTCCCTGAGGTTCCCTGATGACTCTTCATGGACTTAGCAACATAAAATCTTTCACTGTACTTCAAAGTCTTATTTTAAACCAAATGTTCTCATTCAGAAATGCAAGATCAGAAAGCTGAGGCTCTCCAAGTCTCCCAGGTTAGTCTAGACTCAGCAGGCTGGAGCTCTGCAGCCCTGTGAGCTGGTCTTTAATGGGAACATCCTACTGGAGAGCCCTGGTCTGCATTAGCATTTATTTCTGCACTGTGACTCAGTTGCCTCATTGCATCTTGCAATAGCCAGAGCTGAGTGGGAGCTGTGAGCGGACAATTGGCAGGCAGATGGGGCTTCTAATAATCTGCTCTTCTTTTGGGAAATGTAAGGAAAAATATCAGGTAGCCAAAAAAAAAAAAAAAAAATCTATCAGAAGACCAGGAGAGACATTATCACCTGGAAAACAAGGACATGGTCTGGAACTGATTTCCGTTCTCCCTAATATTTCTCGGCAGAACAAAACATCTGTGAGCTGCATTGCTGTAGACAGCTGGTTCTGGAGAAAGGCTGGAATTGATCCCACCAAGATATAACCTTCTCCAGCGGGAATAATACCACCACAAAACACATCAAACCAGAATGGGTCTTGCAACTGTTTGCAGCTCAGGAAATCAATGTGCTGCACTGCTATTTGTAACCAATATAATTTTATCTCCACTCTGTGCCCACTTCCTGGTAATGCAACATAGTCATGTTGCTGACAGTGAGTGCAAATGGGGATTTATGGTCCTCTGTGCCATGGCTAATGAAGTTAACAGGAAAAAAGAAAACCAAAACCAAATTCTGTATTATAATTATTTGGGTTATGCAGCTGCACAAATGATGCATGGAAAAAAAAAGGCCTAAACCTTTTTAACAAGAAAAAAATGGAATCATGTTGACTGAAAAGTATACAGTTAAATTCTGAAAGAAGAATATTTTCAGTGGAGGAAAGCCAGAATTAAATCCCTGGGTAAAATTTACCAATAAATAGATTTTCTTTTTTTAATTTACAGAGAAAACTCTGGCAGTTTCAGTTACCTAATGAAAAATAAAAAAAAATAGTAATGAAGGAGCACAGGCTCTTTCCTGTGAGCACCCATCTTTAGCTGAGAGGTCCATTTTCTGATCATAGCAACTGCCAACAAATGATTTTGAGCAGCCTAGGGCACTTTGGCACCACAGGTATAGATGAGGCACCACTGGCAGCTCCTATTCCCTGCATGGGTTCTTTCTGTAGCCCAAAGGGACTCCAAAGGGAGAGTCCATCAGGAGCTACCTGGAAGCAGATGGGTACTTACATCTGACGAGGCTGTCCTTGGTGCAGCACTTGCTAAAGTACTGAAGTTTGTTTTTTGCCCCTGAATCCTCATTGATCCCATAGCAGAGGTGTTTAGGCTGACAGCCTGCTCCTACCAGCCGAGGATCTGGCCTTATTTCAGCCTCCCTGATTATTTTTTGGCATGTTCCTGCAAGCGGGTTGGGAGTGTGCCAGGGCGGGGGTGAACGGAACAGCATTCCTGGGCTCTTAGTAGTGTTGACCATGGTCTTGATGTGAATGCATAAAAACCTTCAAAGGCAGAAAGGTGACTCCCTGTCATGTGCAATGCTCCTTGGAGTCCTTTCAAGGCAGAGAGGATAAGCATAGTCTGTCCCTGAACTCAGGACACGCCGCTGTCTCCCGTGAACGGGCGACGGAGATTATTGTGGTGAATGGTAACAGTAGATGAGGTGCTATCTTCCCCTTTAAATTGAGCCATTCAATTTGTCATGAATGGCTGAGTATTCCTTGCTGGCATCTGGGACTTGGATTTCAGCGCTGGGAATAGAGTGAATAGGATCAGTGATGAAGCTGAAGTACAAAAAGAAGGAGCAAAAAAGGGCAAAGGACTAAAACCGATAGAGACAAGCAATTACAAGGTGTATTAATGTACACTGGGCTAGGCTGGAAAGAGGGAAGAACTTATTGTTATTCCGGGGGATTTTTTTCCATGGAAGATAAAGGGCTTGGGAAGTGAATATTTGTTATTTGGGCAAAGCCGTGGCTGCAAAGAATAAAGAGACCTTTTAGAACATGGCAGCTGCCTCTGAGGCCGGAGCGTGGTACTTGATACTCCAATCTCCCTCCTAGGGCTTTTGGGCCAGCTTTTGAGAACTGCAAGGAAGGCATTCAGAGGGGAGACAATGACAAATGTCAAGAAGGAGAGAGGAAACCTGGAGTTTAAAAGACTATTGAGTGACAGGTGGGTTAGATCAAAGGCAGACATTTACCAGGTATTTATAATTGCAATGCTAATCAGGTTAATCATAGAAAGCAGAGCCCAAGGGCAGATGCCCAGTCAGTCTTAAAGCACACACAAATATATATTGAACGCACACATATACATAAAAAACACACATATGTATGTATTGTACTTCAAAAGCTATTCAGTCAGTCACTGCCACCCATTCTCATTTTTTGCTGGGATTTAAAGGAAAAGAAGCTCTTTGCAGGCAGAGCATCTGAATGCCTTTTTGCTGCTAGAGCCAGTGAGACGTTTTGGAGAGAACACACAAGATGGGGCTCATGTACAAATCACTGGGAAAAACAGTCAGAATTTGTTTCTTTATAAAAAGGAAACAAATCCCCCAAAATCTGCCCAGCAAAACTGTCTTTGTTTTCATGGCTCTTAACATAGAGAAAGGAGAATCCTTACTAAAGAATTTTTGAACACAATTTCTTATCTTGCTAATTTGGAGGGCTGGATTTTACAGGACCTCAGTACCAGTTACACAACCAAATGAACACCAGCTTTTCTAAAGGCTGCACGATTTTGCAAACATGGGCTCAACTTTGAGCATTTTGCCTACCAGCCCTTTTCAATCTTATCTCTCTCACAGACATGCTCTCTCTTGTTATCATTCTTCCACCCATTCCTTCCCTATGCCACACACAGATTTCAAAAAACAAAACAAAACCATTTCCTATGGGAGTCTCTCCACATTCATTTTAAGCAAAGGCTGTTTTTGTTCGCCCTCTGTGGTGTGCAGCAGTCCCAGCTGTGTACTGCAGCAAGTACAGCTACAGCAAGAAATAACTGTGTCTAGAATAAGTCCTAATACCACAGCTATGTCTGATTTTACCAGCAAAACCAGTCCCATGTCCTGCACTCCCAGATCTAGAAAAAGAAATGCTACATACAACAAGCTACCACCCACAAACTATTAATGAGAGAGCATAGCAACACTGACTAATTGTGTTCACATCCAAATCTCTTCTCCCAAAGACTGCTAGTGACAGAACTTTTTGTCCATAAATCAATAACAGAGGCACTATATCTTATTACATGTCTGGACTAATTCCTGAAATTATAGGGTCTCTGTCAAGAGTTTTAGGAACAAGTACTACAAATCAAGGCAACTTTCGAAAATGATACTAATTATCTGGGAGGCATCAGGTCTATAAGAAAAGATGGTTCTGGTCATAGGCTATAAACTCCCTAGCCATCAATAAGCAGTTTTCTCCATATATAGCCACTATGTTCATACTTTAATAACATGAATTTTGCCTCTTTTATGCTAGGTCCTGTAGAGACATTAAATACCCACCTCGTGGGCAAAGGATGCTTATGCTGACAGTGGATTTGTCGCATCCCCACAGCCAAGAGCTGGGATTAGATCCTGGGCTGTGGCTTCCCAAGCTCCATTGTGCCCATGGGGTTGGAGATCCTGGAAGGGCAGCCTAGCACAGGAGAAGGACGGGCTTAGGTCACAGCCTGAGGGCTGCCCCAGAGGCTGCGTGGGCAGGAGTGCTTGTGCCAGCACAGATGTTTTGGGCAAGCCCAAACAGCCTCTGCAGAAATGCTCGTCCTGATACTTCCTTTTGCAGAACTGGAAAGAAGGGGAATGATGAGGGAAGGGCAGAGAAAGGCACACACTGGCACACAAACCAAAATTAATTTCTGGTGTTTACAGTGAAATCACAGCAAAGGCCTTGTGTGCTCCCTTATTACCTTGAGCCAAGGACAAGTGAAGGTACCATCTCCTATCTATTGTTTTCATGCACCATTTTTCACAGGGGGTTCATCAAGAACACAGATCAGATAATGCAAATACCAAAACCTGAGTATAAGGGTCTGTTTCAAAATCTTTTTCAAATTAATGCAGCTGTGTTTCTACATGTCTTTGCTAAGTGAAGGCCTGTGTCATCATTACACTGCAAATGAAACAGGACTTTAAAAGGTTAAAAATGGGCCAAAACCCATAATATTCCAGTTTTTTACCTGGAGCAAGATTAGGTTGACATTCAGAGGTTCAAATCTGAGATAAAAGTTTGGGTCTACTCAGCATAAGCATCCCATGAACAACTGAACCAGTATTTAGCCCCAACAGCTGAAAGATTGTAAATTCATTTGGAGCCAGTCTGGCCCTGCAAGGGTTCTGCCATTTCGGACAGCTTTCAAAAAGCAAGCAAAAAGAGGCTCCTGGATGTTTTTTAAAAAAATAAATTATTATTGTTGTTATTATTATTATTATTATTATTATTATTATTATTATTATTAGTAGTAGTAGTAGTAGTAGTAGTAGTAATATTAGTATTATTATCCCACAGTGGGTTCTAAACAAGTTCAAATCTGGGCAGACATGCTGAAACAAAACCACCTTTCATTTTGGGAGTAGGGAAGATATGGCCCTGTCACTACTTTAGTGATCTCTTCTAAAAATGATTTAAGAATTACAACAAACTCTTACCTTCTCCCAGCAAACAAAAATACTGTTTGGATTATTCTGCAGTAGCTGCAAGGTTAAAGGCTTTTTAGATGATGAACAGGTTCAATAACAAAAGCTCAACACTATTTTGCCATCTGCTGGATCACAGAATCTTCCATATGTAAACTTATTCTCTTCTGTTGTACCACCCTGCATATCCTGGGGTGAAGCTCCTGCTTCTGTCAGGACATCAGAGGGTCCTTGAAAAGTCAGTGTTCCCTGACCATTTGAATTTCCTTTCACATAATTGTCAAGACTTCTCCCTTCAAGTTATTTTGACTTTTAGTCACTCTTCTGGTCATTTTCAAGTATTTTTGCTAATAAGAGACTGAGATTGTGGCTTATTGTCTCCCCTCCTTTATTTTACATCGCTTCTGGAAGGGAAAAAAGTTTTTCTGGCTTGAGGCTGCAGAGAGGATGAAAAAAAAAAACGGAGCTGAGTAAATTTTTCAATTTTGTTTCCCATGTCAGACACAAGGTAGAATACATATATGCTTCTGTACCACCTTCCTGAACATAGTCCCATGTGTTATTCTGCTAGAAGGTGGCGTAACTTCCAAACTTCTATGTATTAGCCACTGCTCATTTGTAGGGAGGTGAAGGGTCGCTGAAGTCTCAAGCAATAATTGATATAAATTCCCTTTTGTTTCTGTTTTTATTTGGCATGGTTTTAACCACTGAGCAGACAACCAAAATTTCCCAACAAAGAGGACTGGAGGGAAAACTTTCTCTGTGCTTGAGTGCACAGGTCAGTCCTTCAAAGAGGTGACACCTCACAAACCTGGCGTAACAGGAACATAGGGAGGGAAGGCAAATCTGGGTGCTTCTCTTCTTCCCCCAGTTTCCTCTGCCTTGCAGTTTAACATCACCTTTGGCTTTATGGCACCTCCTGAAGTCACAGCCAGTCGTGGTTACAGCCTACATCCCCCTGCTCATGATATCTCACTTCTGCTCACCCAGACAAACAGAAACGATTGTGAAGTGACTTATGGAACTTCAAATAAAAGAACTGAGTTCCCAACCTCTACAAGCCTCCTGTGCATCAGTGGGCTCCTCCTGGCTGAGAAGTGACTCTCTGAAGAGACACAAAAGCCCTGTTCCCCTTCCACCCTGTATGCTGTTATTGCCACATCTGCGTGTTTGCTACTGCCTCAGTAGCTCCCCCCTCACTGCATGGATGGAAATGAGGTGGCCCAACGGGTAGGATGCTAATCAGCCTTTCTACTCAGCTGTGCTCTGTGAACTCTGCAGAGGCCTGCAGCTCAAAGGCATGACTGGGTATCAGACAGACATCCCTGATCCGGCTCGGTCAGAGGTGGCCGTGCCACTGTGGCTCACTGTCAGAGGGTTAGTGCACTTGGCTGAAAAACCCTGCAGCTTCCAGTGAACCTCTTCCCAGATCTCGATTCCTGTGTCACCACATCCAAGAAAGGCAATGTGAAGACAGTGCAGATGTGGTAATGCCTGCCAAGCTCTTGACTGCAGTACCAAGCATTGCCAGTGCCCATCTGCTCTGACAGACACAAAACTTTAAAATTCATGAGATCTTAGCATGACTGAACAGTCTCTGAAGTGCTTTTGACTAAACAGAGGATCCAGATAGCGAGGAAAGAGGAAATACCTTAATTCTGAGGTATTTCAAATCTGGAAGAAACTTCTGGTTTCCTTTAAGGTCAAGACTGTCCCAATCCATAGGCCAAACAAATTCTCAACCCTGTGTGTTACAAAGAGGGGATATTTCACTCAGCCTTGGCTTATCTTGCTCTGCCTTCCTAATAATCATCATTAGCACCACTACAGCTGATTGTTGTTTCAGCAGGAACTGTGGGAGACAAGTGTACGAGTTGGAGTGATCAGGAATAGAGGGAGTGGGAAAGGGAGGAAAAGAAAGTGGAAGAGGAGGGGGATAGACACGTGGGTAGTGGGAATCTGGAGAGCAAGAAGTAGAAATTCAGGGGTGAGCTGTAGGTGTGAGAGAGGCTGGAAACCCAGCTGGAGGAATGCCATCTGCTCGAGGGCACCAAACCTTGGAGAATTCTGTTCTCTGAACCAGTGGCAAACACCAACTGTCTGATTTAATTAACTTTTCTGTCATTAGCATGCATCAGCAAGGAACAAGGAACACACACTCCATCATGTGATAGATTCCTGTTGTGTCCATGCTATGCACAAACATAAAGCTGTTGGCTCCCTGAGAGGTAGGACACAGAAGTCCCATCCTACCCACAGGGCTTTGAAAAGTGGGAAAGAGAAAACCTATTTTTTATTTGCTTCTTGCTTTTTATTTATTTGCTTTTCATTCTTTCCCAGGCACTTTCTTCCTTCTAGGTCAGCCAGTTTAAATTGGAGCTCGTAGCAAGAGATCCATTTCTCACCAAACAATCTTCTCTACAGGAAAGCTCATGTCTTTAAATATATTTTTGAGCAAATTTTCCCTCTCCTCCCCCATCTGAATTTGGTCATTTTATTTGTCAGCTGATAATATGGACAAAATTGTGTCTCTCCCCTACACGGGAACGTCAGTAAAAGAGCTTCTCAGGAGGGGAGAAGCTTGGGAATATGTCTACCTTGGCAGGAAAGTTCCAGTTCCTCCACTTTTTGAGGCATAATAAATTCCTGTTCTCTTCAGTAATAATAAAATAAAATCAGTCTCCTGGGGAAGAATCCACTCCAACAGACTGTACTATTTCAGTCATTCTGAGCTTTCATTGGTGGGAGGTATAAAAAATGGGATGATAAACTTTTCCCAAAAAAAGATAAAAATAAACCCATCCTAAAAATGGGCTTCATCCTTCTCTCCAGTCCTTGTATGGAGTTTCTGTAATGGATGATTAGTGTGTGGATGGGAAGCTAGGCTCAGTTAAGAGCCCTGAGTGTCCTCAAGGCTGTCCAAGTACCAAAGGTGGAGATTTGAAGTGAATACAGTATTCCAGGATTGTAGAAGATGTACATTGGGTTTATACCCTCCATGGATCCTTCAAGGTACTTTTTAAATGCCTTGTGTTTCCAGTGCCACATCTATTTTGCACACATTCCTGTAGGAAACCCAGGATCATATCTCTGCTCTTCCCATACCCCACTGCCCAGGTAAGTTTGGAAGGAAATGGAAGGAGGGTGTTACACTCTGCACAGACCAAGGATGATTTGTGTCTAAAATCCCACATTGTTCCTAACTTGCATGAGTGAAAAACCTCCAGCAGTTGGAAAAAATCCAATTGGTTTTTCATCACAGAAACCCTTACTTTTCATAAAGGTCTCTACACTTGCAGTTGTTGAAGCATTTTTTGGAATAGGCAATTATAGTTATTGGGCAAGAAACTGATTCTCTTCATTCACTGACAAACTATGATGAGTTAATCTGAAATACAAACACAGAGTAACTATTTTGAGACAATAAAAAAAAAAAGAAAAAGAAAAAAGGCAGGAAAAAAGTTCAGTTCATAACAAATGAAATGTTACAGTCAACCTGACATGGAATACTGCGTTTTAGGGATGGCATTTCACAAAGACTTTTCAAAATCCAGTTGAAAGAACTGTGGAGCAATTTTCCTGGAAAATAAATTTTACTTATGTATACATTAGTAAGGCTTAGGTAAATGTATCCGTAACTCCTTGTATTTAAATGGGGAAAACATGCAGAAAGGGCATGTTACCTTTTCATGAGTGGAGAGCATGGGCACTGCACCTCCTGTTCAGCTGCAGCATCTTGTACAACCCCACTCCCACCAGGCACAGGAGACTTCCGGGACATTAAAAATGCACCTTTGGAGCTACACTAAATATGAACCTAAACTGCAAAACTGGAAGTACTGCCTCAGAAACTAAGAGGAGGACTAAGAAGTTTACAAACCAGACAATTTCCCCTCTCCTGAATTCCAGTGTATGAATTTCTGTGAATCAAAATTTGAATTCCATTGTCAAAGGTTAAAAGAACTGGAGGATATTGAATAGCACTACTCAATGTCAGTTTGGCCATTAAACTTGCTAAATATTGCATATTTGTGTATGAACAACTGGTATGTTTAACATAATGGAATATATGCTGAGAAGGAGTACAGCTGCCTTAGTAGGTGAAGTCAATATTATGAGTATGTCAGTAATGAAAGACTGAAGCTAATGCTCTTAACAATTGTTTCAAATCCAGACAAAATCCTAAAATAATAAAGGAAGAACAGATCTCCACCACAAACACATTTATTATTTCCACATGGTGTTTGTGTGTGTTTGTACAGTATAGGCCACCGAGCTTGCCTTCACGAATTGGAAATGTTTCGCATTCCATAGGCACAATGATTGCTCACATAGGAGGCCTCAAGGTTTGTTTTCTGACACACTGGAGAATCCAGGAGCCTTGAGGAATTCAGAGTGATCTGTTTAACAATCCCCCCTTGGAGCTGGGTGACTGGTGCAGGATGCTTGTGCCAATGTCCCTGAGCCAAAGCCCACAGCGGGCCGCGGGGCGAGGCCCCTGCAGGACTACAGGGACATCCCTGCTCCCATCCACGGCCATCAACACCTCCAGGAGGGCTCTGGGCAGCACTGGCACAACTGAGAGCTGCAGCTGACCAGAACACAGGGCAGCCAATGTTGGGACTGATCCATGGGATCCAAGAAGGCTGCTGAAGCCCAGAAGTTGACTTCTAATGGCTAATGAAAGAACTCACATGCAGGTTTTAGCTGCTTTTAGACAATAATACCTCATTGGTTTTACTTCAGCTTGAGCTCCCTAAATCTCATTACTGATCCAGACAGGACTACAAGGAAAAAGTATGGCTCAACCCACACCATTAACATGGGATAATGAATGGCTCATTGGTGAGCAGTCCTACTTTTGGTGATGCAAGACCTAGCTTTTGTTTATAACAAGATTCCTTCACGATGGCTAAGGGATGAAAAGTAGAACCTGCTCTTTTATGCTCATGTGTATTGCAGCCTCTTGTATTCTTGGATCTGCCTTAGCTACATGGCCCCCCATCGCTGGATTTGCTATAAGTAATCTACTCAGCCAAATGCTTTGGAATCAGATGCCACACAAAAAGGGCTGTGTAAGAGCAACAAATGTTTTTGAAGCAGATATTTAACCTCAGTCTCAGGAGCAGCAAAGAGGTGTGTGTTGCCATCCCTTCAGACCCTGAAGACAGAATGCACCAGCACGATGCCCTTTTAACTTCTAGAGCCAAATAAATTTTTTTTTTTGGCTATAAAATTTAGCCTAACAGATTTCTAAGCTCTTAACAGTTCTAAATATTTTCTGATACAGTGTTTTCTATGTGCATGTGCAGAGTTGTGAATGCAAAGGAACAAACCACCTTGTTGAATGTGTAAATGAGCAAAGCAGCTTTGGAGGATTCTCCTGTAACCCTTTTCTCCACCTGCCTCTGGATCCTTTCTCCTTTAATACCTGAACATCCCTCTAGAGCAGAACCTTGCAAATGCCAGTTACTCTTGAGAGAGGAAGGTTTTAATGCAACAGGAAATGAACCATTTAACTACAAGGTCTTAGCACATTTCTTTCAAACATTTAGCCTTCTATTTTAATGATTTACTTGTTTTTTTTTTTTTTTCAATGACTAATCTTCCTAATTATTTTACTTTTTGTTTTTTTTTTCTCCTACAGTACTCACTCTTAAGCACTTAGTTAAATTTAAAACCAAGCAGTAAGATATTTAGATTTTTGTCTGATTTCAAAGATTGTCTTAACCTGTTGTCACTGCTCTTCCTCTGCACCTGCTGATCTACCCACATATCACAGTGGAACCAGTGGGAACTCAGGACAAGTGACTGATATGTTTAAAGCACCACAGCAGAAAACAGCACCTTTTTTTAAGTGGGATTTATCCAAATACTGCCTCCAAGTACAATAAAATACTTGTAGTAAGACAGACATGAGATGCACGCTTTGAAATCACAAGCATAGGCATCGCTCCGGGGCTACTGGCTGTGGTCACACGAATCTCTCAGAGCAGTCAGGGAGCAATAATGTACAGCTTCCATCAAAGTCTCTGTCACCATCTTTTTACATGACTCTGGAAAACTCTGTTCATATTCAATATTTTTCCAAAAAGATTCAGGTAGAAAATTAATAGAAAATAAGACCTTTGATGACTATTTAGATGTAACCTCTGTCTCAGCAACCCCCAACCTGCCAGCTGGAAGATGCTACAGGGGATTATCACAGAGATGAAAACATTTTCCCAAAAAGTTTTTCCAGTGTAACAGAGGGGAGGTTTCACTTCTTGCTGGAAAGCTGTTTATTGTTTAGCCACATTGGACTCTGGAGGTAAAGAAAGCCGAATTTCATTTGACATTAATCAGCACAAGTGTGGCAACAGAAGGGCACAGTCAGACAGATACTGGTGGTGGTCTGACCCCAAGAGTGCAGACTTAGAACTTCAAAACAGTGATTGGTCTGTACTTGTGTCATTCAGACCTGATGACCACATTCCTTTAAGATCTTCCTACACTGATCCTGTTGTTTAATAATGGCAGCTTAAAGCAGCCAAGTTGGCCCAACAGAGAGATCTCAATTCTGAACTTTTATCTCCAAAAGTATCTTAATCCAAAATCAGTCTCTGAAATCAAGAGATGTGCCTTCCCTAGAAGCAGCAAGCGTTTCCCAAAGTTTGCTCAAGGGTTTAACCTAGTCTTACCGAAACCTCCAGGAATTTTCCCATGGATTTCACAGAACCACAAGGTTTTTAGTATTGGAAGGGATCTCTGGAGACCAAGACCAACTCCCCTGCCAACTCAGGGTCACCCAAAGCAGGTGACACATGAATGTGTCCAGGTGGGTTTTGAATTGTCTCCACTTGAAAAGGGTCAATCCAAATATTTGAGGGGTGGCATAAGATAGGATGCAGTTTAGAAGCCAGACATCCAGGAAAGTGTGTGGAAATGGCTTGCATGCTTCACAGAGCAAAATCTAGCCTAGAATTTTCCCCACTTTGCATTAGAGCTGATAGGAATCTTTTCTGTCACTGCTGCTGCCCATGCAATAGACCTCTGACCATCAGAAATGGGTGCTAGGGATGAAGCTTGTGAGTGCCAGGGGCTTGATTCAAAATGTTCTGAAAAAAATACAATTGTAAATCAACTACTGTTTCCCTAAGATGCATTAGTGAGAGAGGCTGGTGGATATTAACACTGTAAGGCCAGGGCATTGGCAGCTTGTAGAAAACAAAACTAGACAGATCTCCTTGGAAAAAGTCCCCTTTCTTAAACAAAGTCCTCTTGGCACACTGGTATACCCTGAGACTTAGTAAACAGAGAAGGAAATTCCCTTTTGCATTGGCCAAGATTTTGAGGGGAAAAAAAAAGAACCCTGATACTCAAGGAGACAAAGTGTACACTCAAATTAGTACAGGTACAGTTGTGTGTAAGAGCTGTCCTCAGAGACAGAAATTATGTAATAGTCTTCCATCTTTGCAATTAACTTGAACCAAATTCCTGCTTCAAGATCTATTTTGCAGAAGTTGCCACTTGAGATAATTTGTGCACTGGGTAAGAGCATGCAAGAATTACAAACAATGAAAGAAGAATGAAGAATTACAAAGCAGTTGTGAAGAGGCCCGAGTGCAGCCCTGGCTGGTTTGGCAGGTCCATCTCTGGGAATGTGAACTTGCACTGCTGGAAAAAGGAGTAGGGGTTGGAGAATTGCTACAGTGTGTGGTGTAGTGCCAATATGTGTGAGGTTTTCCAGCCTGGCTAGAGAATCCTGGGTGATAGGTGCGGTGGGCACGTGTATGACTGGTGGAGTAAATGCACCTGAAGGGACAAGGACTAGTGAGGCTGTAAAATACAACTATTGAGGTGCTGAGTTAATGCTGGATGATCAGATTTCATTACCATGAGCTGGAGTGCTTGGACATTGCTGCCTGTAAAGGTGTGTTTGCTTAAAAGAGCAAGCCATGTTTCCCAATTTCTGCATTTTCAGCGCACTGTGCGCATTATTCTCTCTTGTACCAATGGTATGGACTTCAGAATAAAGTTAAGATTCACCCTAATCCCAGTTGTATAGTAGATGCACACTCCACCTCTATTTTTATTCTTTGCCACTTATGACTTGATTCAGTTGGTGTGAAATACAGTGCAGTGCTGGGGGGAGGGATGGGGGGGCAAACAGAGGGCAGAACAGAGCCTGGATTTCCAAAGAAGAGAGAGGTTTTGGCTGCCACCTGACATGAGTACTTGCAGCTGACAGCAGCTCAGACATGAGGATCAGCACTGGCAGGGCGGCTCAGCAGCTTTGCATCACTTGGTAGGGCTGCAGTGCTCAAATGATCACCCAATTGGTGCCCCAGTGACAATGTGTGCAAATCCCACGGCCCCTGGCCAGAAGCCTCAGGCAGAGGACAATTAATGTGCCTGCTCAGTTCCAGCACAAAAGAAATATGAACTATTTCTGACCTCTTCTCTCCCGTACTCCTGACCCATGAACAGCCAGACAACTTCTGCTGATAATAGTTTATTTTTCACTAAGCAGAGACTCTGCTTCCTGGGCAGCTTGGTGCTATACACAGTGCTAGGTAGAAATAAAAATTGCAGAATTTAGTCCCTGACGCAGGATACTGCTTCTGTGGCAATCTGGGAATGATTATTTGCCACTTTAAAACTCATCACCATCATGCAGGGCATTTTTTTCCCCTGAAAGGTGGCTTCCTCTGGACAGCACATGAAGAGCTGAGGGGTCAAAGCACTAGGCAAAGACTTAGCACTCTCTGTGGGATTTTTAGCAGTGGATAACAGCAATATCATGTATTTACAGATGAGTAAACCTAACACAGAGCCTTGGTTCACACACACCACCAGGGACCTGCAGAGCCTCGTGAGGTACCTGAGCCATCTCTAATGGTGGAGAAGCAGAACAGAGGAGGTGCTGTTTTCCCTTTTTTCCTTACTTGCTTTTAAATATTAGATGGGAAAGGATGACTAAATCCTTTTTAATACAAGAACTAGTAACAGTGCTGAAATAATCATCTGGGCCAGAATTGAGACATTCAGAGACCTACAGAAACCCTTTGCCATCTTTACTGCACCCATGAAGCATAACTCCAGCTTGCCAAAACACTTACTGAAATTCCTTTCTTTCCAATATTCCCAAAATATCAGCATATTCATACTTATTTTAAGCCAGCACAGAAACCCGATTCCAGCAGTAAAATTGTAGAGTTTCTGAGTGTGGGTCAGAGTTAAGTTTGTTCTCACACAGAAACAGAGAAGCAGATTCTCACATAAAATTATGGAGCACAAATGTGGACAAAGAAGGCAGAAAACACAGAACAGCTAAAGTCATTAAGAAGGGTCAAGCCAGTGCTCTGACTTTGGGAGCTCTCCTCATCAGTGAGGGCTACACGGCCTGAACTACACCATGGATGATTTTATGATTATGATGGTAAAGTAGCAGAGATCTCAGCCAGTTTAAATCTTCCCTCCTTCAAGCTTTACATTCATAAAAGGGCTGAAATGCTGAACTGGAATACATTGTGGCTGCTTTACAAGCCTAACACCAAAAAGGCTTGTCAGAGTCAGGGTCTGCTCATTCCCACTGCCCTGTGGAGCTGCTAAGCTCCAGGGGGCTCCTGGACTCCTCGGCTGGACCACACAGCTCTGCTGCTCGCTGTGCCTGCCAGGCTCCAAAAGGCTCCCCTGTCTTGCAGGTATAACAAGAGCACCATCCCTTCTGAAAGTCCAGGGTAACAACTTCCAGCTAGGAAATTCTCACCCAAATAGCTCTACTGAGGCCTGCATTCCCAGGTTACTATTTTGATAGAATTATGGCAGAGGTAATTTCACATATACAAGGTCTCACTCTTTCCACAGCAGCAGCAGCACTTGAAATTTGGTCCAAAGTGGTTAAAAGTGATAACATCTTTGTGGTTTGGGGTGAAAAAAAGTCAGTTACTGTGTGTTTATGCACATCTATTTCTATGCGAATGCTGAAGTTCCCACTGAATTTCCTGAATGAAAAGAATGCCAAAGACTCAGGAAACACTACCTTTTATTTTGTGTAAGAAAACTCCCGTAATTCGAAAAGTGTGGATGAGATATTGGAGGCAAAAACCCCAGATTTTTTTCCTCCAATAGTTGATCAGCTTCAGAAGGAAATCTCACTGCTTTAAACAATGAGAAGGGAGAAAGGTGAGTTTGGATTGAAGAGTTTGTGGATGTAACTTTGGACACACGCCTCCATCCCAGATCTTCTGAGGCGTCTGTGGGAGATGAACGTGCAGCACTGACTGCCTTCCTTCTGTCTTAATTTGATTGAGCAGAGTGCTCACATCGTGCTAACTGGAGGCTATTATTCAGTTCATACAGCCCACACCTGATTCTCAGCTAGGTTTAACACAATGAACTAGGATTTTATTGCCCTCCCCTATCTCCTCCTCCCTCCGGCTCGAAAAGCTGTGCTTCAATCAATGACTGATGTCAGCATGGGAGTAATAACCTTCATTTAGGGCAGCAAGGAGGGACATCTGGAGAGGCCAGGGGAAAGGGCAAGGAGTAAATCCATCAGGATGTGCAGATTACATTGCTATCAGAAGAGTGCTTCAGGACAGCCTTTTAGTGTGGAAACATCCAAAATGCTCCTGCCCTCGGCTCAGAGTTTTTGTCTGAAGGACACAGAAAGGCCAAGAGAACTGGGACTGAGAGCAAAGCAGGGGTAGGTGGTGTGTTTATAAGTTCAGATAAAAACAAATCCAAAGTGTATTGTAGATGTTCAGGCCAATCCTTAAGGAAGGTGAGGGAGAAAGGAGAAAACCCAGTGTCAAGCACAGAGGTGTGACCTTAGGGTAAGGTGGCACCAAGTCCTGTGGTCAGTTCTGCCTTCAGGACAAACCAGTGAAATTTTGGTGCTTTGCTTCCCTTCCCTTCAACACACTGATAACAGCAAACCTTTTTTTTTTTTTTTTTAATTTTTCCTCCCTATTATTTGTCTGCCTTGAAGCGTGCCAGGTTTTTAGGGAACAAGGACCACTTGTATGTTACTACCTGGAGCTTTTAGGGCCAGCTGTAAAGGAATTAAGAACTGGTAGAGGAAGGGCATTGAAGGGTACATCCTCCTAGTACTGACATCCCACGGAGAATCCCAGCAGATTCTCATCTCTGTGTTTGTCGGCAATGAGGATAGAGACTATTTCTTTTAAAAAAACTGCCTTTCTTTTGCAATTTCTTAAAAAACTATACATCCCCAAAGAATTCATGACATTGATATGAACAGGCACTTAAACCTTCCTTGAACTGGGAAGTTTGTTTCATGTCAGGAACAAGTGTGAGTTTTACTTGGGGCTCTGTTCAGCTTTCTGCGGTGGAGGCTTAATGCCAAAAAGCTTTTCACATGGAAGGTGCTATAATTCCAGCCACTGGACAAACCCATCACTTTTATTTGCTAAATTACTTCTGAAGGGAAATTCCATTTTCATGGAGAAACTTAAGCATTTCCACAGCAAAGATGACATTTCCTGGCAAAAAAAAAAAAATTCCCTAACCATGCTTGCTGTTCATCTAAAAGCAGAAAAATCAATTGATTTCTTTGCAAGAAGTGGAAAAGAAATAAAGCGGATAGAAGCTTGTTTTTGTTTTTAGTTAACTGAAATAAAAATTACAATTATTTGCATGGTTCTAGATTAGAAAGCAACCTTTTATGATCCAGAAAATACTCAGATTTGGTTGCTACAAATCAACCTTTTCACCCACAAAAACCTGAGTATTCCCTTGGTTAAATACCTATGCCTCTAGGCATTTGGATCCCTTCTCCGACGTGTCAGAAATCGATTATCTGGTTATCCTCTAATTTACTAAACCCTATGTCTCAGATTCTGAAAATATTTGGGAGGTGCTGTAATGCGTTTTGCAGTGGCCAGTGCATTTTGCCCTGCTCAGCCCGGGCACCTTGGCACCCCGTGTGAATCCGTGTGCTGAATCCCGTGTAATTAATGTCCAGCGTAGCGTGCCGGGTGGAGCGGGCGGCTGGCGGCTCGTCTCGGTGACCCTGGGTGACAGACACAAGCTGGGATCACGCTGATGTGTGCCTTTTGTCACTCGATACCGGGGCAGCCAAAAAGTCAGGGCTGCAGCAACCAGATGATCAGCGCATATCCACGGGGATAAAGACGGCAGGGAGATGTGTCTGCCAGGAACATGCCTCAGTGCCTTGCGACCCACACACAGGCTCGTACCAGGTGCAAGGCAACGACTTTCCATTCTGCAAAGCTCCTTGCACTGCTCTTAGCAGAAGAATCCGTTGTCCCACAGAGGGGATGTCAGCTGGGCAGAATGGTTGGGAAGCAGGAATGGCAAAGGATTTTGAGGAGCTGAGGGGTCTGCTCCCCAGTTTAGGGTGCCATCACACCTTTTATTAAAGAGGTGCCAGCAAGGCAGGCGTGGCCTTGGGAGGAGCTCAGGTATCATACTGAGCCAGTGACTGGTTTTGGAGCTACTCTAAACCTCCCCTTGCCAATATTTCTGGTCAAAACTCACTGAGACACAGAGTCAAACTGATGGAGAAAAGTCTCAGAAGACACGAAAGACTCCTAAAGCCAAGGGGTAATGAGAGAAGCATGAGAGGACCTGTGGGATCAGCTCCTGATTGCTCACGTTTGTAGGCAAGGAATTGCAAGGGGTTCATAAAAACAGATTAACTTGTTGCTCAGAAATTCTAATAAAGAAAACCTAGAAGCATTAGAAAATCATCCCAGTTGGATGGACATGGAGAAATTATGGAGGAATCATCTTCCCAAAGGATAGGAAGAATTCGCTAAAAGTCATTTTTCCTTGTCCAAATACAAACCCCAAATTGGACACAAACACTAGCAGACCAGAAATGGAAAACTGAGGTCAATGGGTCACCAATCATCTTTGCACAGATGGAGATATAAAGTTTCATTGTACTTTCCCTGTGTGAGTAAAACCCACTGAAGATGGAGAAGCCTTCCTGCAGCTTAAGAAATACTAATAGGCACTTCTAGTAATGACTATTAGAAATTGAGAAATAGTAAAAAAAATTCTCTTAAATATGTTCACAGCTTATTCTTTTCACTTCTAAACATCTTGTAAAGCTATTGCCAATGTTTCTCTGGCAATTGGAAGAGAGGCCAATGGGAAAAATAGTGCAATATCTCATGTAACATAATTGCCAGTGATTGCTGACACCCTAATTTCTCTGGATTGCAGAACTTTCCTCTCCTAAAGTTTTAAGTGGGATCCTGCTGGAAGTATTCCATGGCTGGTGTGGAGCAGCAATCACAAGAGGACCTTGCTGAAGGCTCTCATCCAGGTTCCTATCTGCTGCTAATATTCAAACAAATAACAATAAAACAAACAACCCATCACTCAAAAGTAAATCTGGGATTGGTTTGCCAAAAATTTCCTTTGTGCAAATTATTTTCAAGTTTCTGTTTTTCTTCCATTTGCTTAATTTAGTCATTTTCTGGGTTAATATCTCATTGCTGCCAGTTGCTGCAAGCTTTATAACATGGGAAAGTGTAGCATGATCATTTTTTAATGAATATAAGCTAATAAAAGCGGGTTGGAAAACCTCAGAAGCATTTCCAGCAGGAGATGAAATTTACTCTATTTCAAAACATTCCATGGTAATGAAATTTTGGTCCACAGTATGAATTGCAGGGGATTCTGATAATGTTAAAATATCTTAATTTTCATGTGGCATGGAATATCTCAGGTTAATCTGAATAAAAACCTTAAATGCTATTTAACATACATATAAATACCTATGTATGTGTGAAAAGACATAGTAACATTAAAAAACACAGTTTAGCCAACTCTTTGAGGTCCTTAAGTGTGCCCTTTAACTTTCAAAAACAGGAAGAAAACCAAAAAATGAAAGTAATTTTTTAAGTCATAGTGCTATGCCACTCATATATTGACCCTTGATGACAAGAGAGAGATTGAAATCTATAGCTGAAGCCAACCTCAAATCACTGCATTTGCCCAAGTAAGTAGACAAACCTTCCAAAATCTTCCAAGTGACCCTGTCCAGGAGCTGTCAAACCTGTAAACTTTGCACACAGCGTTCTGACAAGGCCACCAAGCAAGGCTCTGAGGAAGCACCAACCTCCCCTTACTGCTGAGCTCTCATATAACCTGAAAACTGGCTTGAAATTTATCACGTCTCCACCTATCCTTTTCAGATTAGGGCAAAGAAAAGTATTGGAAAATTACACAGGGTTGTTGTTTTTCTTCAATCCGGTACAATTTATACAAACTTGATTTTCTACCTTCTCGCCAGGGCTCCTCTGTCTGACCCAACTCTGAAATCACACTCAGGACAAGACTGGCTCAAGAGCCTTAACACCATTATACCTCAGTTTTGCTGGAAAATCACAGTGCACAGTTGTTCTCCATTTTCCCTGCTTATCAGCTGAGTCCCAGACACTTGGTTAAGTGGGATATTGACTCTGTTCCCATCTGGCCACAGGTGTCTGTATCACCTCTCCAGACTCACACATCTCCTATCTTAACACTGCATCCTTTTGATCAAGCAGCATCTTTGAGCAGATCTATTTTCCCTTTCACATTCAGTATAACCTAATTCCTGGTCTCCTACAGGAGCTGGGAGATGCAGTTGGGCAGGTGATTTGGGAAAACTGCATGACAGGCTCAGAAATCCTTTTCTGCTGGGTTTTTTACACATCCTAATCTGCTCCTCCCAGGATGTTACAAAAAGTGAGATTTCACATTTAGCAACAGCTGTAGTGTAAGAAAGGCCACTGTTTGAGGAAGAAAATCTGTCAGCCCCCTTAGGTGTCACATTCAGGAAGGTACTTAAGTCACTCCTGTTCCTCAATAACAGAAATAACTCCACTGACTTCAGTGGGACAACTCAAGTGCTCCGAGCAAGGCACACATCATTCCAAACTGGGGCCACATCCAGCACTCTTATCTGTGTGCTCACATGGATCAGCACGGCTGTTGCTCTGCAGGACAGCTGGAACCATTATCCATGGCCGGAGTCTCAGGCCGAGCAAAAAAATGTTTCATTTTTAGTGCTAAAAAGCAGCACTTGGCCTTCAAGTTACTCATGGTGAAATGATAAACAAGCAAAGGTCGAATTTCAGACTGCCAAACTATTATCAGGCCCCCCTCCACAGCAACTCTTCAGGAAAACGCTTAATTGTAGGACTAATGAGTCATCTGTACATGGCACAATTAGCACAACTGCCCGTGTAATCATGTTAATTGCACAGAACAAAGCGTGGATGGGAGGACCCGCAGCACCAGCCCAGGAATCCGGGCCAATCAGTGACAGATGGGCACAGAAACACACAAACACTCACACGGCTCTCAGAGGGGTGGCTGGGGAAATGGGGGTGCAAACACAGCAGCCACACTCCTACCTACACTGGATGCAGCCAGCAAAAGCATAAAACATGCAGGAGTGAGGAGTGGGACATGAAGATGTGATGGAGAGGAGTTAAGGAAGGAATGGGGAAGGCACAGTGAAAGAAAACTAAGGAATTCACATTTATGTGTGAAAAGACAGAGCCACGGTAAAAAACTTTGCAAAGATAGCAGGCTGGGCTGCCTCAGTTTGCCTGTTTCTATCCCCAAAAGAAGGGGAAAAAAGGAAACATGAGAGAGAAAATGAAGAACAGACAACTACAAACAATAGAGTGTAGAGTAGAGTGAGTCAGGAGAGGGAGAAGAGCAGATAAAGCAGCAGAACTGGAGGAGAGGGCACTCTAAGCTTTGATGGCATATTATTTAATTTAATATATTTAAGCTCCTTTATTGCTCTATAACTTTGGCAGATGTCCTAAATCTCTGCAAGTGTGAGAAAAAGACACATGGCAGCTATTTGGAACTCCTGGGGATTTCACTGTTGCTGGCTACTTAGTGAGTTTTGTAATTAAAGACAATTTAGAAAAGGCAGAAAGAGAACCTACTGTTCACCCAAAGCCACAGCCTCTCCCAGAGTAAACCTCTAACTCCACAGGAAAACTGATCTTTAATTATTACTGGAGCCAGAGATCCAGAGACCAGGAGGGAACTCAAGATTTTCAAGCTTGTTTTCACAACCAAAGCCACGGAGCTCACCTGGAGCCCCTATGGCCTCCAGTGCACTGCAGGCTAAAGGGGATGGTCTAGAGAGATGTCAAAACCCTGATTTAGGGAATTCACGTGACAGTAACTTGGCAGCATGTTAGAACCAAGGCAAGACATGCACAAAACCTTCAGCCTCTTCCTTGGGACACGAGGCAGAGTCCTTGGCAGGGACCCCCTGGTACCCCGAGGCGCTCAGCGTGCAGCGAGAACACCATTTGCACGCTGAAACTACGGGGCTTTAGGTCAGGGAGAAGTTTCCAGGCACCGCTAAAAAAGCCTTCTCCAGCTGCAATCCTGGCGAGTTAAACCGACCTTCCTTTAACCTCAGCCACAATGTTGGTTCATTTACGGGATGGGAAAGAAATCAACCCAAGCTCCCTGAGTTCAGCAGATTTGTTTCAATATTTTTCTATACCGTTCCACAGGATGTGCCATTGGCCTGCTAATGCGGCCCACACCGGCAGCCAATGTGAATAAAGGATTTAATTACCGTTGAGATGTCCCTGGTATAGCTTTCTGTTGTCCTGCAAACCCTCCTCCCTCACTTGTCTCCAGCACAAAGAGGCATCTTTTCCCCGGGAGGGAGGCAGGGCCCTGCGGTGTGCGCGGTGCAGGGATCCCTTTGTTGGCCGGGCTCTGTGCAGGAACGCGCCCTCAGTGAATGACAGCCAGGCCTGAAAGTGAGCTCTGGCTTTTGAGAGCTCAGCTTTCCTCCTGAATTATTGCGCTCTGTAACCTCAGAAGGCAGGTATTTCCCTCGAAAGGGATGCGGCAATCCCGCGGGGCAGGCCGGGGGCTCTGAGGGGCAGGGTGACTCTCACAGCTACCTCGGCAGTCCTGTGGGGCAGGCCGGGGGCTCTGAGGGCCAGGGTGACTCTCACAGCTACCTCGGCAATCCTGGGGGCAGGCTGGGGGCTCTGAGGGCCAGGGTGACTCTCACAGCTACCTCGGCAATCCTGGGGGCAGGCTGGGGGCTCTGAGGGCCAGGGTGACTCTCACAGGTACCTCGGCAGTCCTGCGGGGCAGGCCGGGGGCTCTGAGGGGCAGGGTGACTCTCACAGCTACCTCGGCAATCCTGGGGGCAGGCTGGGGGCTCTGAGGGCCAGGGTAACTCTCACAGGTACCTCAGCAATCCTGCGGGGCAGGCCGGGGGCTCTGAGGGGCAGGGTGACTCTCACAGGTACCTCGGCAATCCTGGGGGCAGGCCGGGGGCTCTGAGGGCCAGGGTGACTCTCACAGGTACCTCGGCAATCCTGGGGGCAGGCCGGGGGCTCTGAGGGGCAGGGTGACTCTCACAGGTACCTCGGCAGTCCTGTGGGGCAGGCCGGGGGCTCTGAGGGCCAAGGTGACTCTCACAGGTACCTTGGCAATCCCGCGGGGCAGGCCGGGGGCTCTGAGGGCCAGGGTGACTCTCACAGGTACCTCGGCAATCCTGTGGGGCAGGCTGGGGGCTCTGAGGGCCAGGGTGACTCTCACAGCTACCTCGGCAATCCTGGGGGCAGGCCGGGGGCTCTGAGGGCCAGGGTGACTCTCACAGCTACCTCGGCAATCCTGGGGGCAGGCTGGGGGCTCTGAGGGCCAGGGTGACTCTCACAGGTACCTCGGCAATCCTGGGGGCAGGCCGGGGGCTCTGAGGGCCAGGGTGACTCTCACAGGTACCTCGGCAATCCTGCGGGGCAGGCCGGGGGCTCTGAGGGGCAGGGTGACTCTCACAGGTACCTCGGCAGTCCTGTGGGGCAGGCCGGGGGTTCTGAGGGCCAGGGTGACTCTCACAGGTAACTCCTGATGTTTTACAGAGCTCTGACAGGACGCCACGAGCACCAGGCAATTGCTGCTTTGCTCTCAACCACAGACACTATCAACGCTTTTGCCTCTGCTGGCGCTGCGGTGTCAGGATTTATTATTTTCCTAAAATTTATTTCCCCACTAGATCCAGCTACTGTAAAGCTCTGGAGGTCTGTGTAAGACAGATGATAGTGCTTTCATCAAATCTCAGCCAAAGAAAAAGCCTCCAGGGTGGAATCATGGATGCAATAAAGATGTTTTCGTGACTTCGGTATTTACATACTGTTATATGCAGTGCTGTGCCCCAAGTTCCCAGTCAGGAGTGAGGCCATGTGCTCAAGGGCACACTGATTCCCCACACAGATCACAGGCTGCACTGACAGGGCAGGAGGCTGAATACAGGATGTTTCATTATGCTGCTACAGAGGGGAAACCGAGGCACCCAAGTCATGCAAGGGAGCTGTGCTGCAGCTGATAACCAGATCAGACATTGGAATTCATCTTTTTGCCTCCAATTCAGGCTCAGAGGGCCACACACACTCCAAAAATATGGAGTAGGTCTGTCAGTTATTCTCACACATGTTTCTGGTCATGTGATGGTTCCAGCTGGGGTAGAGATAGATACTGCTCTTCCATAGTTTGAAACCAATTTCTAAAGGAAAAAATGATGTTAATGGTATAAAACACTTGACTGTAAACGACATAATCTTTGCTTCTCATTTAATTAATGCTTCCAAAGACCTGCTTCCCACTGGAATGAATCCTAAGCAAAGTGCCCCAAGATTGCTGTGACTGTAAAAACCTAGGCATTGGATGAGCTTGGCAGGGAAAGGATTCCCCAGCTTCTTGTAAGCAAGCCTGGCTGTGTTAAAATCCAGTAGATTAGACATAAGGTAGAAATTCCTAACTGTGAGTGTGGTGAGACCCCTGATGTGGCTGCAGTGAAAGAAGGGGTGTGCAGAGGAAAAGGAGGAGTGCTCTGCTCAAGGAGGGCTGAGATGCAGAGAGAAAGTTCCTGGCTCAAGCAGGATCTGGTCAGCAGCCTGGACACCCATGGGCAGCTTGGGAAGTTTCTAGCATTCATTTCCACCTCTCAAACACACAGGTACCCTGCTACCAAGCTGTGCTTCCAGAAGGCCCTGCAGGTTTACAGGCTCTCTGCCTTGCTGCTAATGATTTCCTCACGTCTTTCAACTCCTGGGCAATGCTTGGCTTTTGAAGGAGAAAAGAAATGAGCTTTGCCCACTTTCGAAATGAAAAGTATTTCTCACAACACAAGCAGTTTATTTATTGATACATTTTAAAAGCTGCAAGCAAAACTAAAAGAAAAGCAAAGACTTCATCAGGAGAGAACGTTGTGTTCACCTCATAGCAATTTTTCGCCTTTAATTGTAATGAGAAAACCTTCCTGTGCTTTGTAAAAACCTCAAAATGTATTCCTGTTCTCCACTATTTTCAGTGATTTTCTGAGCTTGTTGTTATTTTTCAATGTGAAAGGCTCCAAAGGCTCTGCCTTGCAAATGCTTGTTCAATCTGCTCTTGAATTCAAGTAAACTTTTAGCATCCTTTTGCAAGGCGTTCCCCAGACTGCTGCTCCCTGCAGCACGCCTGCCTGGTTTCCAAGCTGAGGAGCATGAGTTTACTCAGCCCTTCCTTACGTGGAAACTGCTCCAAAACATCCATCAGGCTTGCAGCCTCCCTCCAGCCCCATTTGCTGTGCTGTGCTCTTGTTGAGCAGAGTGTCCTGGACACCAGTGCTGGATTTCAGTGGAGCTGAACCGATGTTTTCTGGTTTGCTTTGCTTTTCTGAGTGCAGCCAAGCACTGATGTGCTGATGGAAGCAGCTACAATCGCCCCAAGGGCTTGTTCCAGAGCAGCACATTTCATGTGAAAAACAAAACTGGGGCTGTATATCTCCCTGTATGTACCACAGTGTATTTATCGACACTGAATTTCATCTGCTGGTTTACTGCCCAGCCACAGGCTGCTGTAAGAACCTTCTCTGTTTCTACAGAGCCCTTCCTCGTCCTTACCAACACGATAACTTTATAACAGCGCCCCCACGCCAGGCCCATGCAGAACCTCCCTACAGATCTCTCCTGTGACTCTACACCCATTCTCACCAATCTGCTGCTGCTTCTTTTTCAGCCAGTTATCGACCCATGGCAGCAGCATCCCTTTACTGCTTTGTTTCTCATAAAAACTACATATGAGGAACATTAGAAAAATCAGTCTGGGAATTAACGTAGAGTATATTATTTGGACCACTCATACATACATTAACCTTTCTAAAAGGTGCCTTAAAAGAGCTCTAACCTCAAATGGAAACATTTTGTCAAATTAAAATACATTCAGATGTTTTTGAAAAGCCAGAGCTGAGTGTTTCTCAGACAACTGAACTATTTAGTCAAACACCGCTGTCCTGCCTTATTGCAGCTGTCCAAGAACAGATATTAACTAATTACTTTCTGTTTATAGGTGCATTACTCAACATTTAGCCTCACATTTTATGAGAACACCATTCCCTACAGCATCTTCTGCTAAAAACAAACTCTTCCTGCATTAAAGGGAGAAACACTGGAGGAACTTGGTGGATGTCAGTCATATCAGCCTTCCTTCCTCAGATATTTGGTAATCTGGCTTATGAGATAACTGTCACAAAGATTACAAGATCTATAAGACTATTTCCCCTTGGTGCTGCATGACTGATAAATTTACAGGTTCAGGTTGCATCTAGGAAGGAGGTTGAACTGCCAGAACTTTATTAGGAATGGGACATAATATATCTTCACGTGTCAGAGCTGCTGGAAGCTCTATCAGAAACTTTACTGGGCCTTTCCTGTCTTCCTGTGAAAGACATTTTAAGAGGTTCTCAAGTAACTGTGGCTTATTTCTCCTGCCATGCTAACAAGCAGATGTTCTCAGTTTAATGATGCACTCTCTGACTACACCAAATGACTTAAGTGAGACACAGTGTCTGGGTTTGGCTTTCTGCCTGCAAGGTGCAGTCACCTCACAGTGAAGGGCAGGCAGTGCTGGTTTCACCTTCCACTCCTGCTTGCAGACTGTCCCTAATTTGTTGAAGCTCTCAAGGCAAGGCAGTGAACCTGCACAATTACCTGCTGTCCTGGCCATGACCCTGCCTCTGACCTTACTGCTTTGAAAAGTCCTTTCTGATGCAGCAGCCCCTTGTGCCAGGCAGGCCTGCAGGCTGGCAAAACCCACAGCAGAGCCAGCCAGAAGCTGTTTTGGCTCTATGTGGACAACCTGCATGTTTAAATATGTGCAGAGATTGGTCCCAATTCACACGTACTTCACTGTGGCCCCGAAGGGACTCTGAAACTGCATCACTGAGAACATGAGAATTTTGTCCATAAGGCCAGACAGGGAAATATCAATAACCTATTAAGGACAGGTAGAGAAAGAGAATGCTGCAGACCAAATGAATTAAAACATGAAAAACCCTCACAGAAATACTAAGGACAGAAGTACATCTCTCCGTTTCTGAGCTGCCACCTGTACTTGATTTGCCATTTGTCATATGCAAATCAAATATGTAGAGAACAGTATCTTTCACAATAACAATATCTTTCTTCCACATTAGCTGAAGTTCAGCCAGATGAGTGGAAAAACAACCCCGTGGCTGCTGTTACAGCCACAACAGCACATTGCTCAAGACAGGTACATTATTCACTAGAGCTGCAATGGGTCCAAGGATCTAAATTCGTCACAGTGGAATTTGGCCTGTGCAACATCCAAAAGTGCCAGTGGAAATACCCTGGAAAGGCAGATCAGGAATAATTAACTGAGCAACTCATCCTCTGTGTCCTGGTGGCTACTTGTGCCACAGCCAAAAATTCTTTTTTGTAACTTGAAATTTGTTCCGCTCCTCTCCATTATAATTTGACTGACACCCACGTAATTTTCCTTTTCCCTTACAGCCTCTTCCTCCTGCTCTCTGCTATGACAGAGCCATCAGCAAAGGCAAGTTCAGTTGCCATCCCTGTGTCAGAGCCCCTGATGCAGCCTGATTCCACACCCATCTCCTCCCAATTGACAAAATTTAATGCTCTGTATATTTCATCTTACTACACCTTACTATTTTAATGTGAAGAACTTATCAATAAGGTTCTAGAACCAAAGTTAAACTCAGTTAGGGTACCTCACCTCTAATACTTGCATTGCTGGAGGCAGTGTCTGTGTGTGCACAAGGATGTTGTTAACAGGATTTCTACATTTTACATTTTCTACATTTCTACATTTTCGGCATGTCGGTTTTAGTCAGGTGTCACATCTGTGGATCAGAGCAATCAGCTGACAACATTACAGGTCCTGGTCAGCATGGCCACTACTCAGGTGGATAGATACAGTTCACAGTTTTGTTCTTTTCAAATGAGAACCTCACTTTGAGTGCCATTAAACCAATATACATTATAAATTACCTGTGCAGGAGTGTCTGAATTCTTGCAGTGCTGTAACTGATCACTATTACTCACTGTATTTTACAGATGAGAAAACTTCCCTGTTTCAGAGCTTACACTTAGTCTTACAGTTAGACCTATATTATTAAAGGAAGTTTTTCATTTAAGGAGAAAATAAATTAGTTTTAAACTAACTGTCCAAAGCTCTCCAGCACTTCTTGCTCTAGATGGCATCAGAATTCAGGAACTGAATTCAGCCACTGTTCACCAACTTGACATTGAGCCATCCCTTTCCATAGCTGAACTAATATTAAGGTCATAGCAATAGTCCAAATCCTTTCATGTATGGAAATTAAATATAACAACAAACACCACATGACAATACCAACAAAACCTGTACAAGGAAGAAACTCAGGCTTGGCCACATACATTCACATTAGTCAAATCACAATCCCCATGCAAAGCTTCAGAGGACTTCAGTCAAAGCCCTAAGTTTAAAAATTAACACTATTAAAGCTTGAAATATGATCCTTATCAAATTTGATGGTGCGTGGAGGTTGAGAAGAGGTGAGAGTTTGTAACATCAAATATGTGTTGCTCGGTATCACCAAAATTATGCCAAGTGCAAAGGTTTATCACCTGGAATCCAGACCACAAAAATCCTCAGCCTTGCCCAAGTCGTATTAGAGGTTGCCTCTCTTTAACTAACAAAGCCTTTTTATTTTGTGATATGCACCTTTGCCAATCCCCTGATAACATGCTGAAATGTGCAAAAAAAGATGTCAGGGAAGCCAGGGAACAGCTTTTACAAGATCATTATATACATTTGGTGATATAATGTCATCAGTGCCAGCTTTTGCCTGGTTGTTCTCTTTTTCATCCATTCCAGTTAATAGACTGAGAGGGAATGGATTGAAAAATAGTTTATAAAGTAAAATTGAAAAGTACTCAGTTCAAACATTTGAAAGAAGCAAAGCAAACTTATATACCTCTATTTTTTTATATAGCTCACTAAATTCTTTTTTTTTCCCCTAAAAAAAGTAAAAAAAAAAAAGTAAAAGCAAAGTTGGTTTTCTTTATCTTAGCAACATTTCACTTCCATTGGTGTGTTCTCTTTTCCTCAATTATGTCCCTCTTAGGTATCTTCATCAGTTTCCTGAAGAAGCAGAACAGCACAAATCTCTGAAGAAGTGCAACTGTACTGACATGACAGCAAAAAACCCTGAAAGATTTTTACCTATTTTTTTTCCTCCTTCCTCACTAACATGCTGCAGGGCTCAGATTGCTTTGCCGTCCTTTCTCAGATGCAATAAATATAATATTCCACAACTTGTGCCACTGGGAAATGTAGAAACAACAATAATGGAATAGGACCCTAAGTGGAATGATGTGAACTGATTTATTTCCAAAAAGCTTTTTCCTTCTAAAACTGAGCTGAAATGTTACTCTTTGAGTCAAATCTAGCACAGACTTTATCTGGACCATGACCTGGCCCACAGTGCCTCACTATAAACACACTCCCATGCAGAGCAAATAAAGCTGAAATCCTGCAAAATTATAGTGATAAGCTGAAAGAAATCACTAAATTAACAGAACACGTTTTAAGGGAAGGATGCCATAAAGTTAATTCCCAAATCTTCAAGGCAAAATGAAGGCCTAATTAAGAGCTCTGGGCAAGGTTTGGCAGTTGGAGAAAGAAGGCACACATACATTCTCCTCCCTTTAGATAAATCGGCATGCAATTACTGCAAGACCAGCAGACTGGGAAATTAAGAGGAAACCCCCCAGTGTTACAGGCCCCAGCTTGCCTGTTCCCTGTATTCCTGTGACTATCTGGAGTGTTGGCCTCCGCCAAAAACCAGGATGAAATTTTAATGTAATGCAACTTCCTTGTTTTCAAGAAGGAACTTGTGAAAGCAGAGCACCAAGCCAGCCCCATTGCACCTTTCCCTTGCGCAGCCTCTGACTCCTAAACAGCACCAGCAACCTGGCTGGAAAGGAAATCCAGTGGTCCTGTCAGCCACTGCTAAAATGAGATGCAAAAGTGGCAAGGGCTCACCATTTTATGGCAAAACTCTAAATATAAAACATGTATTTTTGAAGAACGTGAAACATAAAATATATATTTTACAACAATACTGTAAAATCAAGTACTGAACACTGAAACCATCTCACCCATGCTTCAGTTAAATGGAGCTGTTATACTGGGAAATGAAGTGTTCTCAAGGCAGGGAATAGAAATGAATTAAAACTAGTTTGACATAAACCTGTTTCAAGTATTTTTATATCTGTGGGATTTGGGTTATGACACTGTGCTCAAGTGCACATTCCTAACATATAATCAGCAAACACAAGCAGAAACAGTGGGAGTTTTATTCCCCAAGATGAACAATATTTATCCTGGGCAATGTGTCAGGTTTATCTGAGCTACTGGCTTACAAAACCCTATAGGGGAAAGAGAACAACAACCTGAGCTCTAAGCCTTACATGCCATTATGTTATTTTGGGGTGCAGGAGAAATGTATTTTAAGTCTCCTGGAACGCTCCCCTTGTCAAGGAGGAATTCTGGAAGACTTTCTGCTCTTCCTTTTGAGTAGTGCACCTTCTGCTCCAAATCATTTAGCAAAAGCTCATCTGTGAATGCAAACCAAGTGCAGATATTTTAATTTCTGGCTTGGGATGAATCCACAATCAGTGTTGCTGTTGTTGTTGTCTCTCACCACCGTGAGTCACCATCTGGCAGCGAGCTACAGCCAGCCCAGGAAACTTCTATAACTTCCCCTTAATTTATTCTTTGGGTTTCTCATCCTCCTTTAGGATGATATTACCAGAAACTGATCTAGATGTCACAGGGAGAGGCAGGAGATAAGTAGCTATGAACTGGCTCAGACAATTCTCTGCAAGGCTTGGATTCCCAACAGTTATTTCAGACACAACTGCAAGCAGCCACAGAAAATGTCAGAGTTCTTTTGGTTGGAGAATAATTAAATGGATAATTTATACAGGTCATGCATTTAACTACATAGTTAACTTTGAGTGTATATTGAAATCTACTGCAAGTGGGTATTAGCACATATGTTAAATTAAGTTCTGTTTCAGAATTTTGTGAAATCAGTGTCTGCTGTGTGAAGGAGAAAACACATCTGTGGCATAGATGGCTGCTGGATTGCAAGTCTAAGTCTATTTTGCCTCAAGTAGGTTAAGACTGGGATTTAAATTAGATTTGAATAAACTGCACCAATGCTAACCTAAAGTATCCTAGAGCTCACATATAGAAAAACATTTCTATTAAATATGATTATAGGAACTGATTTTCCACTAGAAAAAAAAGAAAAAGAAAAAGTAGTAAAAAAGAAAAAAAAAACCCAGAAAAATTCAAAACAGATTTAAAATTAAACATCAACTTCAGTGATTTTCCAAGCACCTCCGCTCTCTGGTGAGGGCAAGTCTCCAATCTGAGAAGCAAGTATGTTTGCAAAGGCCTGGAATTCTTTGAATTCTGGCAACTGAAGTTCAGAGGTGATCTCTTCAGCCAAACAGAAGACTCTCTTGTGCTTTTTTAATCTTGGAAGGTACCTTGCACCTCTACAGGTTATTAAGGGTTTTGGTGATGGATTCTGGCCTTCTTTAGTGGGTGGAGTGATCTTTTCCTTTCCTTAGAGTGCCCTGCCAGGGTTATGCTGCAGTAAGAAAATGATGGCAGCATTCACAAGCTCCTCCAGGCTCCCTAGGCTTGGGGCACCTCTCCTATAGTCCACAGGGCTTCCTGATGAGCACCAGACTCCCACAGCCCTCCCAGTGAGCCTTACACACCAACTCCCAAGCAGGTCACACACACCTAACACACTTCTGAGAAATGTGTCAGGGTGTTGTGTCCCACCAACCAGCACAATGTGGGATGGGACACAGGGCCCCGTGCCTGCCAGGCCACTCACAGTCACTGCTTTCACTAGAAAAGGCTCAGGTGTAGAAAAAGCACTGATTTAGAAAGCACAGACCTGCAACAGCAGGACTGAGCCAGAGAAGAACCACATGCATTATTTAATCCTCAGCAATCCCAATCCTCTGCAGCTGCTCTGGCACCCCAGCCTGTGAGCTGGGCTAATTGCTCCCTCCAGGTGCCTGGGGCTGGCTGTCCCCGGGTGTTCTCAGTGTGATGTGTCTCAGGCCTATCTTCAGCCACACACTGGCAGCTCATCACGCTGGCATCGTTAAAGGTGAATTTTAAATCTGCCCAGAGCTCCTGGTTGTTGCTGAAGTACAACCACCTCTTTTTTCCTGCTTCCCTGGCTCTCCTTTTTTTCTGTGAATGGGCACAGGGATATCACATGATAACATGGGACTGCTCCCCTCCCTTCTCTCTCCTTAGAGTGTTTTAATTAACATTTCTATTATACGCACTCATTACCACATTCCTGGCTTTGCCTTTAAACTGGTCATTCTTGTTACAAGCCCTCTAGGACATAGTGGTAAAACTTTACACATCTTATATTGCTGCAATTATTAATCACAGGTACACTTTAGTGATTGAACTGCAGCAACTGCTACCAGTCTCAGCACAAGACTTAAACAGAAACAAATGACAACACTGGGAATGGTGGGACCTGTGGAGGGCGACATTCTCTTGACCCCATTAGTTTTATAGGACCCTTTGGGGGCTTCATCTCAACTGCAGCTATTCCACAGCCCCACTGTGTCTGGCCAAGTGCTTCTGTGGCAGAGCAGGTGTGTGGGATGCACTTACAAAGGAGAGCTGCCAAATCCACGGATGACCAAAGCACATGCTCTGGTTACTGGGTGCCAATAAATGCCCCTCAAAAAGGCACAAAGCAGATCAGGAAATATTTCCTGGCAGAGGTGGAGGTGGCCAGCAGGATTTCCCTGTAAAGCTTACAAGGTTAACAGCTGGGATATGGTTGGGACTGTCAAAAGAAGAGCTGAACTTGGGTAAATCCTTGCAGTGGGATGCTTTCAGCCAAGAAGAGAACAAGCAGCTACTAGAAGGAGAGGCTGCATCTCCCAGCTGGACTTTGGCTCTCCTGCACCAACCTGGTACAGCCAGAAAAGCAATCAGGTTAACAAGTATCTTTGTTGGTGTTACTGGGCAGCTTTCAACTGGATCCATTCCCTCTCCAGATCTCCTGCGTGGGTGGAAGAAAAGCCTTCTCTGTACTTGGATTAGCCCAAAGGGACTGCAAGAACGGATCACGGGCCTAACTATAGGCTGGTGGTGTTTCAACATTTTCTTCTGATAGCACTTCACCCTTTTTGTGTTTGCCTGGGCTGAGATGGTGATTAGTAGGCGTCTTATAAGAATGTGGAACAACTGAAATAGGAAACTGAAAGGGAGGCTTTATATGCAAGCTTAGCCTAGTGGGAATAAGATCTTTCTTAGATCCCTCTAATTGCTTTAATAATTAAGAAACTATTTTGCTAAGCTGCATTTTACTTGATTTTAATAAAATCAATCATGTAGAGCCAAGAATTTAAGCATCACTTCAAGCGCTTACAGAGAAAAACACATCCCTCTTAATTTGTGCCTTCAGGAAAAATTAATAAAACGTGTGTGAGTATCTAAGCTGAGTTTTAAAAGCCTGCTCTGTGTTCATGAGTTCCTTCAGTACTGACAAAACGAATGACACTGGTCAGTAAGTGCCCTAACCATGCTGGTTCAGGGACTTGTGGCTCTGTTGCAGGAAGCCCAAGTGCTTCACTTGCACCTTGACCATGTACTTCTCTTTAAACTGATAAATGATCCCGTTCACCTCAGAGGAACTACATTTAGACCTGAAATAAACCATGTTCTCAAACAATTTTATTCTGAGGGGCTCTACTTTCCATCGTTTACGCAAGCCAATGAATTTTGACTCTAAATTAAAATTAGCCAGATTTTCACATTTGAGACAACAGACCTCTGATTTGAACGGGTGAAGGCTTGGGAGCTTTGTGGCTCAGAGCTGGCACTTGAGAAATAAAATTTGAAAACCACGCCTATGTATCTCGAAAGGGAAAAACTCTGGGTGCAGCCAGGCTACCATAAAAAGCCAGGATGGCTCCACAGAAAAAGGAAACGCCCACTTGACTGATCCCACTGAATTTTCTATGCTTTGGGTTATTTCTTTACATTGCCTTTCCTCCACTCACTCCCAGGGTCAGCGACATCCACCAGTGCACTCCAGACCTGGCTCAGTTATGAGGCCTTTATGGACTATGAGGTGTTTGCCTGGTGAAAATAAGTAACCAAGCAAAAAGCACCTAACTGAGGCCTAAATAAAATGCCATTTATTTAAAAAGTCTGAAGCAGAAAGGTGTATCCATCCCAAAATACAGCGGTATCCCAGCCACAATTAAGGAAATAAAGCATATATTTGAAAAGCATGAGGCTGAGTTGGTATTTTTTTTTTAAACTTTCATACTTAAAAAGCATCATTTTTTTTTAACTGTTAAAAGAGTTTCCTCTTCAACCTACTTTTGGAAACACATCCTTTTAGCTGCATAATAGCTCCAAACCCCCCCTCATCCTCTGTGTCCATTTATCCACCTGTCAGAGGTGAAGTAACATTAGAAGTTTTTTTGGGGAAATAAAAAAAAGCCCGAGAAGTGCTGCCACAAATGGTACTGGGAATAAAAACCACATTTTGCCAAGACCGTGAGCTTAGTGTCCGTGTTACAACACGGGGGGTTAAACACTAACCCGGCACGGCAGGAATTTGTGTGTCTTTGGGGAGGAGCACCGCACAGGGCTGTCAGAGAAGTGTCAGCATCCCGCGTGTTCGTGCTGTGGCTGTCCCTGCAGCGTCCCTCGGCACGCTGCCGCTGTCACTAGATGTCACTGTGCACACGAGCTGTGCCGGGCTGGCACCGACGGGAGCCTGGCAGAGGGAGCAGCGGGAGCAGAGCCTGCCTGGGCACCGCATGGCAGAGGGAGCAGAGGGAGCAGAGCCTGCCTGGGCACCGCATGGCAGAGGGAGCAGAGGGAGCAGAGCCTGCCTGGGCACCGCATGGCAGAGGGAGCAGCGGGAGCAGAGCCTGCCTGGGCACCGCATGGCAGAGGGAGCAGCGGGAGCAGGGGGAGCAGAGCCTGCCTGGGCACCGCATGGCAGAGGGAGCAGCGGGAGCAGGGGGAGCAGAGCCTGCCTGGGCACCGCATGGCAGAGGGAGCAGAGGGAGCAGGGGGAGCAGAGCCTGCCTGGGCACCGCATGGCAGAGGGAGCAGGGGGAGCAGGGGGAGCAGAGCCTGCCTGGGCACCGCATGGCAGAGGGAGCAGGGGGAGCAGGGGGAGCAGAGCCGGCCTGGGCACCGCATGGCAGAGGGAGCAGGGGGAGCAGCGGGAGCAGAGGGGAGCAGAGCGTGTCTGGGCACCGCCCTGGGCTCTCGCCTTCGCCGCCTGCGCTCGCCCCCAGCCCAGCCTGCGTTTCTGAGCAGAATCGCCTTTGTGCACTTCCACAGCAAATGTTTCTGTTGTTGGTTTGAGGGATAATTCCTTTGGGACTTCCCTGTTGATTGGGAAAACTCCTTTAGTGTGACACTTTGGGGTGTCCCAGCTCATTCTGGGCCAAGCAGCGGAGGTGGAGGTGCAGAACGGGAGCTCCTGCAATACCTGGGCTGAGCTTGAAGGACAGCTTTAAACGCCTGCCATGCCCCGGGCTGAGTTTAAAGGACCTTTCCCTGAGCTCGGTGTGCAGCCAGAGCAGAGCCTGAGCTCCCAGGAATTCTCACAGATCCTGGGGGCTCTGAAGGTCCCACCTGGGCTCCCCTGGCTCTCACCTGAGCCCATCCTTGCAGTGATTCCCCCTGCTGTAACACCTCTGCCTCCAGCCTGCAGCTCGGCCTAAAGGGAAAGCCAGCCTGGGACCTGCCTCTCGTGCATCACCCTTACTGTCAGTCATCCAGGAATTATGCATTAATTATATCCTTATGGATTATCCGGCCATAGAAACTTCCACATCCACTCTCCATCCATCCACAGGAATGCAGCTGACAACGCTTTGGTCATAGCTGTCTTTCAAATGTGACTTTTCCCTCAGTATCTTGTGAGATTTTTCACTAAGTCACATAATTTGTGTGCCCTCTGACTGGAGGCTGGAGTAATAAGAAAAAAATGAAAATCAAAGTGATTTCAAGACAGCTGCACCGATTTCTCATTAAAAGATACTTGAAAATAGCTGTGTGATTTTAACTTTTTGGCAAACTTCCTTTTGGACAAAATTCATTTACTTAAACATTCACAGATATTAAATTACACGAGTCACAGAAGGAATTAAAGTGAATGCACAGGGATAGATATTAGCTGTTGTAAAGCAACACTACTCCAGAGACTTCTGATTTGCATCAGTTAGGAATTTGGCGAGCAGGTTTTATTTGGTTCAATGTTCATAGAAGATTTCCCATTCAACCAGATTTACTAGACCTTGTTAAAATTCTCTTTAACAATTTTAGATAGGAAGCTCTATAAACCACAAGCTTTTTTTTTTTCTTCTTTTTTGGGGGAGGGGGTGTAAGAGATGCTACATTTGCAAAGAGATTTTTTAATGATTTTAAGATAGGCTCAAGCGTGGGAAAGACACCAAACGGCAAAGGCAGATTAAAGTATCTGGATCATCAGCATCCACTCAGTGTAAGAAGAATAAAGGACCCCCGTCCTTTGCTTGAAGAGGTATTTACAGTATAATATTGGATTTGGTAAATAACAGAATCAAGGCACATGAGGGATAGAAAGACAGCAGCAAAGACAGCACAGAAAATTCCCAATGATAAAACCTGAATTTGCATTTTACTTTCGCTAAGAAAAAAAAAAACAACCTCCCTGTGCTGTGACTGGAGGAGTGTCTGAGCATTTCCAGCTTCCTGCAAATGCATATAAATTTACAATGTTGTCCACAAAAATCACTGCTGCCTGTGATTTTGACATTTGCTTTCACGAAATGTTTATACACAGTTAATTTGAAATATTGACTACTGAGAACACGGTCAAGAAGCAGTCATTGCATAAGGCAGTGCTGTAGGAATTCCAACACAATACCAATATTTGTGCATTACTTGCTTGGCCAGGGAGGACCAGACTGCTGGCTGAGATGAGCTAGTGTCATCCTGTTACTTATGTCAGAAGAGAAGTCCTAATGCTCATCTCGTTTTTCTCTCTAGTTCTAAATATTCCATAGTTTCTTGTTTTTAAAAGAAAAATAAATCTCTATAAACTTCTGTTGGAGAGAGAGGAGTCTGCAGTGCCCGTCAAAGCTGACCCAGACCCACCCCCCCAACAAAGCACTTCACGCGCTTTGCAGGTGACTTTTTGCAATGCTCATCCTGCTTTACAACTCAAAATTAAATAACCTTTGTTCTTCTTAGCTGTCATTTGAATAATCCATTTTATTCTATGGCAGACAAAATCAACATCTGACATATCCTGCTCTCTTCCTTGCACACCAGTTTCACCCTGCTGTGATTTAGCTCAGAAAGCAATTCAATTTTCTCTTCCAGCCCAGCACCTCAGTTCAGCAATAAATTAATTTAATTTTCAGGAGTATGCAAAACTGAATGAGAAGAGTGGAGCAGAATAAATTCTCTAGTAAATTAAATACTGTCTGAGTGTTACTAAAAATGTTTCAGAGGATTTATCTAATATCCAATACATCACTGCAGGCTATCAGTTTAGTTTAGACCCAAAGCATTGTCATGTTCATTTTCTAGCTACAGAAGTATCAGCACTGGAAAGAAACAAACCTCACAAGCCACTGACAAAAACACCATTGCTCTCCTGGAAATACTGAAACCCTTCCAAATTTTTCTTCACACGAAAAGAGCACTGTAAAATTTCAAATTCAGTGATTTCTAAAGAAAGGCTTTGAAAGCAATTTGTGAGGGAATGAAGAAACCTGGCATGGGAAAGGTCAGCCCTGTGTGTTCTGCTGGCAGAATCCACACCTCAGACCTGCGTGGTGGCAGTACCCATCCACAGGTGACAGCCAGTTCCACAGCACAACTCATCCCCAGCTTTGGGAGCTGGCTCTGTAGGAATCAACTGCATCCCCCCTCCAGCGTCCTGTCACCAAGGCACATGCAGTTCCATGGGAAAATGGAAGACTTGGGAGACTTCTAAAAGGTCCACATATCCTCTCACATCCACCTGCAAGGTGCTGGACAGGTACAGCAGAGGACAAGTCCTAACCTCTCTTGTTCCCCTAGGGCACTGCCCAGCCCTCCCCGAAGGTGCTACCTTTGGAATTCCCCCATGGGAAGGCAGGCCAGGAGGAGACCAGGAGAGAGGACCTTGCCAGGCACTGTGGAGTGACAGGGACTAGAGGTGTAACTAACCCTGGCAAGAAGGGGTTCAGCCACAGGGTGGGGACAGGAAGGATTCAGCTGGTGGAACCAGGGAGGAACCCACACAAAGCCTGTGCTGAGGTGGGCACTAGGGGTGTGTGGAACTGGAGCCCCGTAACTGAGGTTATTCTTACTGAGCCTCCGAGCTGAGATAGGCATTTGGGAGCTCCCTGAAGCAGTGCTGCACTCTGATAGTGTCACTCACATGAGACCTATTCACCCCAGGGTCATTGGGAAGGCTCTCCTTGGAGCTCACAGGTTACTGGTTTTCTATGCAGGAAAAGGGTCAAACCCCATTGCTCCTCACAGCCCCAACAGGGAGAGAGAGAGAGAGCAGGAGCACATGCAGTTTTCTCCCCCTACTGCCTCAGAGGTTTATTTGTCCACCACTCCTCATGATCTCGGGGGGAATGCTAATCCAAATGATGAACAGACCCCGGCCTTTCCTGTGATACTGGGGGGGGGGGAAAGAGGTGAGTAGACTGAACCAGGACTTGTACAGAGCCTTCAGAGACTGGAAAAATCTCTTCTGTTAACCAGCTTTTAAAAGAAGTTTGTTCTCTCCTGCATCAAAACACCTCCTTTAGCATGTTTGCTGATGAGTCATCAAGGCAGTGGTTTGTGTTTAGGCCCTTGGGAAGGAAATACAAGGCTGCTAGAATACAGAAATCAGAGGAGAGAGGAATAAGACTTCTGATGTTGCTCTGAGTAGTAGGGACAATCTCAATGAGGTCAAGATTTGGCCCTGCAAATTTATCCTGAGTGGAAAACATCATGACACAGAGATCCCAGGTGTTTGTGCATAGCTGGTTAAATTCACATAGCCATGCAGTGACTGCTTACTTGTCCAGTAAATCTGTGGGAAGATTTCTCAGCTGGTTTGGGATAAGCCTTCCTCAGACCCAAGGGCAGCTCTTTTAAGTCTGAATTTGCTTTGCTGGGACATCTTTGGATTTAGTCACTGATGTTACTGGGATCTTGCTGGAGCAGTTTGCCATGTTCCACTGACTAATACTCTTACGGCTGTTTTTTAGAAAGTTATTTAAAGCAGGTGCCAGTACAGCCCATTTTTGAGGCCTTTTCCCCACCCAGGCCTGTTGTAGGCAGGCCAGGGTTCACCTGCCATCAGCACATCAGGAACTCATTCGGCTGCTCCACCACTTTGGTTTATTGTTCTGTGGCTGCCCTGTGGCACGTAAAACCTTCTGCAGCACTTGGCCTGAGGCAATTAGTGCAATCCCTGCCCCTCAGGTAGGGAATAAATAAAGACTCTGTCACCACCAAATAAGCTGTGAAACAAAGCTCCAAGGACATTTGCCAGAGCAGGTGACCAAGAAGGCAAAGTTGCTGAGCCATTAATGTACTGTGATGGAAATAAGTGTATGATACAACTTGGCTGCCAGCATCCTTAATTACAGGACATGGCATCATTTGATTCACAATGGAATAAATGGTGATATTTATATATTTGGAGGTTTGAATGAGGATTTCCTGATTTCCTGATGAAGTCATTCCTTTATTACAGCAGCACCTTTCGTGGCTCTCTACAGCTAAGGTCAAGTCAGCATTTCCATTAAAAATACCAAACCTATTTTCAGGGCTTTATTATTACCCATTTATAGAAAACCTCTGTGCCGGATGAGATTTGGCATACTCAGCCCAGGGTAGAGAGAGGGAGAGCTGGGGATTTTTCTCATTTCTTTGCTGTAAGTATGCAAATAAATACACAAACACTAAGCAGCAGCAGCAGCAAATGATGTCTTTTAAAGACTAATAAATCCTGCAAAAGCTTTTTGTTGTAAATCCTTACACAAACTTCTGCTCTGGAGTACGTGGGGGGAGAATATTAACAACTATTAAGCGCTTCTGTCTGTGAAAGCAACTGCTTCCCATGTGCAGCAACTTCTTTTCCAAGAATAATTTTGCAACTCATTTTACTAAGTGAAGACTCCGCACAATTAATAGAACAGACTTCAGACAGGGGCTCAGCACAGCAAACAAACAGAGAGCTGTATTCCAGCCCTGCTGTTGTGCGGAGGGAACGCAGGGAGCTCTCCCAGCAGCAGCAGCAAACCTGTGCCAGGGAGAGCAGGAGTCAGGCCCTGTGCTCTGCCCAGGAGCCCTCAGACAGGAGGTTGTAATGACTTCAAAGGAGCTGCTGTGCTCTTTCATGAGAATAATCAATGTACAATACAACCTTGTTTATCCAAAGGGCTCAGGTGACACTTAGGACCTCCTGATTAAAGGTGCTGGGCATGAGGGAGGGAAAGGTCCAGATGGGCGTGACAAGATCACCCTGCAGAGAGCAGGAATCATTTCTGCCCACTGGAAACTGGGAAAATGCATCCCCCAAACCCTTTGGCCAGCCCTCTCTCTGCAGCAGACCCTTTTTGGAACTCAGCCTAGTCCTAAAAGAGAGCTCCTGCCCCAGCCCACCATGCAGAGACATCATGGCCATGGAGGGGTTTATTCCTGACACACAGTGCCAGGACTTCAGGAATGGGACACTGATCCTGCCATGCCCCAGTGTGCCCAATCACACACACACACACACACACACACACACACACACACACACACACACACACGTGTTTGGTTTCTTCCATTTGGTGGAAGGAGGCTGCTCTGCCCCACCCTCAGCCTTATCCAAAATGTCACCCTTTGAGAGTCAGGGTCCTGTGCCTGCAGTGCCCAGGTAGGGTGGAGGAGCTTGGGCTGTCAGCAGGTTTGGTGGTTCTCTATTTAATTTCTTTCTGCTTTCTTTGCTCTGCCATTCTTGGGGCCAGAGCCCTGGGTCAGAGTGATTCCAACAGTGCCCTGCAAACATCTCCCAGGGGCTTTTTCCCAAAAAGCAGACCACCTGAAAAAAGACCTACTTGGCTATATTTTCACGCCCTCACCCTGGAATTTTAGAGTTCCTAATGGCTTGCCCATTGCCTGATCATCCTGTGCACATTGCTGGTCCCTTCCTTGGCTGTGCCATACTCCCCCTGGCACACCAGTGTGGCTCCTGTGGTGTTCCCATTGATTCAAACTGAATGGGAACCCTGAGCAGCACACTGTTCCTGGCGGGTGGGGTGGAATTTGGAATGTGGTGTGGCTGTTTTAAAGGGGAATGAAGGAGAAGGGATTACAAAGGGTTTATTTACGGACAAGCTGAGAGTAAGATTGCCACCTACATTTTAAATCTTGGCACTGTTCTGTTTTCATGTTTTTGCAGAGCTCATGAAAATGGAAGATGCTGCAGCAACTGGGTCTTCAGTATTATGGTGATGTAGAAGGCATTGTAATTTAAACATGTTGCTTAGGTGTTTTGGTTTGTAAAACAAGAATAAAAGTCCCAAGCAAAACACAGACATGAACATATGCATCCCTGCAAAATAGAAGATGTTTCCCCTTTCTTATTTAGGGACGTGAAGGTGGTAGAATGTTGGGACCAAGGAATCAGGTGAAGGAAGGATTGGATGACTTGCCTGCTGTCACTGACAAAGACCAGCTCACTGGCATTTTGCTCACAGAGCGAGAAGTTTTCTAACATGAGTCTCCCTTTGGCACCAGGGCTGCATCCACCACTGCTACTCCCAGGGTGTGACGAGCTCAGACTGAAAACTGGTCTAATGGAAATGGTGGTGTCAAGCCCTGTACATCAATGGGGACCATTTCAGAATGTCTCCAGGACACGCTGTGCAGTTGTGCTGGGACAAACTGCGAGATGATTAACCTTGAAAACATGTCTAATGCAGGCAGAGTCCTGGGTAGTTCCTTTCCTTGAAGCACAGTCAGTGCTGCTGGGCTGGGGATGCTGCCTTTTCATCCAGAACAGTCCCATATAGCACAACCAAACATGAGTAACAGGGGTGGGTAAAACGGCTCTTACATCCACCCAAATCCTACTCCACTCCTGGGTGTCCTACCTGCTGCTTATCCAGAGCCTCATACTCAGAGGAGAAGCCAAACCCAGCAGCTACTACAAAACTGCCTTGCATCAGGGCCTCAGGGGCGGTGGGACTGCAGCCCTGATCTGCTCACGTTTGACACGATGTCCTGTGCGGAATGAATCACTTCCATGCCAGCATCACACACCAGGGATTGCCATCCCTTAGGTCACCACCTGACTCCAGGAGGATTCTGTGCACTAAGGCACAGAAATTCTTTCATGTTCTTTTTGTGTGAGTCTGCTTGTCTAAGTGGGAAGGCAGGACTGTAAAACAGTGAGTGTCTGTAACTCACGTCTCACGCTCACTACGTGGACGAGAAGCCAACAATTGCAGCACCCAGTAACACCCTGCACTGCAGCAACGTTTGTGAATGCAGACCCCCTGCTGCAGCCCCTCTGCCATAAACACACACACTGCTGAGGAGCACACAGCCTCTCCAGAGAAGCCTTTGAACAGCACAGAGACAGCCACACCGGGGTAGGGGCCCACTGACCCCCAGAACTGATCCTGTCTCCAGCCAGAACCAGTAGCCCAGACCTGGGGACAGAGCACGAGAAACAGGGCAGCAACCTGAGCACGCTCTGCATGCAGGCAGAGGAGACCAAAGATGCTGCTTGCCCTTTGGAAACTTCATGTGCTCTTGGTGCAGTGACCTACAGAGTAAGGAATCCCTAAGAAATCACTAATAGGTGGTGTCTCAGACAGCTCCACTGAGACTGAAAATGAGAAATAAAACACACACTCTTTGGGAGACTTGCCTGTGTATTTACTGAAACATTTTAGATTTCCAAATGTTTCCTATTATTTATCATTTTATATATTTGCTCTTTTGAATTCCAAGGTAATGGGCCAAGTCTAGGAAGACTAGAACAGGATCCAACCAAACCAGAAAAGAAAATTAGATAGTCACTTTGCTCACAAAAACACAACTCCAGCCCACAAAAGCAAAAAAGAGCAGCCTTAGGGCTCAAATGCCATCCTTGCCTCAGTGTTCTGCCTTTCAGGGAGTCTCCAAAGCAGGGGTGATTTCACAGGGCACACACAGTGCCCAGGCACCACAGGATGGGTTCAGGGCAGTCCCAGCCTTAACGCTGCATGTCGCTCCTCCCGCGCTTTCAGGTCAGACTCTCGAAGTCAGTACAACCTACTTTTTGTGGTTTAATAAATCACATACTTTAGCTTATGTAATGACTCAGAGTGAGTGATTGTATTCTCTTCTGGCCCAGAGGTGATGTGGTCATATCCCAGCTCTGTAAGGCAATGGAAATCAATGGTTGCTGCTGGATTCATTTCAGGCAGGCTGGGGTGTGTGGAGGTGGTGAGGGGCTGGCTCAGACTTTGAAAGTTTACTAGTTCCAGATGGAGTTGTTTACAAAAAATAAAACATTTTTGAATCAGCTTGTGGTTCAAATCTCCTTCCTGACCTTCCCTTACCAAAACAGACTAAAAAGCCACGGCCGAGTCCTTCTGCTGACTGACAGCCTGTTACACATGATCTACTTTTCTCCTTACTTTTAAACATTTTGCGAGTCCAACTACCTGCTGAAGTTTAAACATCCTTAAGAGCTGCACGGGGATGTGAAGTCACATGGTGCTCAGCGCCAAGGTTTGCTCTCCTGCACATCCAGCAGTGAAACCTGAAGCTGCACATATCCTCCTCATTAAAAGGCTTTCCCATTACACAGAACCCTCTCGCATGAAGGGCTTTGGCACCCTGGTTGATTAAATCCCTTTGAAATCGTCTCCGTTACACACATCTCTGTTGCTGAGAGCAAGGGGGAGGACAGGAGGGAGACTTTGCCTGCGCTATAAACTTCTGGGTTTCCCTGCAAAGGAGCAGAAGCAGCAGAGAATGAGAGAAGGGGGCTCGTGGGTGAGGCCTGACTCTGCTGGTACAAAGGGCAGAGCTGGGCTGGGGCCCAGACTGAGCCACAGTGCTGCTCAGTCCTGCTGTGCTCCTGGCACCCCCTCGGGAGGGCGAGGCTGGACACCGCATGGACACGGGGAGTGCTGCCGTGGATTCCTGCAGGCAGAGCTGTGGCACTCCCGTTTTTGTTATTCCAGCACCACCCTGCCATGGGCTCTGCTGAGAAAGGGACCTGCTCTGACAGAGGCATGGCAGATTTCCCCCGTGATTAATTGGTCTAAGGGACAACCCATTGCCACTGCAGCTTTGTTGAAAGCTCTTTCTCCCAGCAAACCTCGAGAACTTGGGATTCAGCCATCTACATTTACAGAAGTCACTGGTTTCTCATAAATAAGACCAAAGAGAATTTGTTGCAGGAACAGTGTCTGAAAAAAGTAACCTTGTTTACAATTTGAAGGGGGTTTATTATCTTTTTTTTTTAAGGAATAAAATCCATACATCATGCGTCTGGCATTGTCTGTGCTCTGTGGGCAGCTTATAAGAAGCCAGCAAGAATGGCTGGTTTTCCACACAGGGTTGCCCTGCTGTGATCCACAGAAACCCCCCCTGCCCTCTTCAGAAGGCATCCCTCCCCTTTGAAAATGTGGTGTGCACAGTTTCCTCTCACACAACACAATCCAACAGGCCCCCACCACATCCATTTTCAGGGGGTAGGATTCCCAACATGTGCAAGGATGCTGCAGAGAACACTGACTCAGTGGTGGCAAGAGCAGAGGAGCAGGATAGCTGCCTGTGGGCATTTTGGGGGCACTGAGGCTTGGATGGCAAATGTGATGTGCCACGTGGAACACACCAGTGCTTTCTGAGAAATAAATCAACCAACCAACAGCATTTGGAAAAGTCTTCTGGAGAGGAAAGGGAATCAAAGTATTTGCCCTGTGCACTTTGTGTCAATTTTCCCACTTATAAACCTGTGACTTTCCTGCCTGAAGACAGAGAGAAATACAGGGTGAAAGGCGTTTCCATTTCCAAATCCCATGTCTCACGAGTCCAAGAAACAGAGACTCCAAGAAATGAAGTTTTAAAGTGAAAATAGCTCTCTTCAACTTCACAGCATACAAAAATACTGCTCAAAGTGCTCAGAGACCCTGCATGAAACAGAAATGAGAATTCATCTTTCTGGAGAATAATGGAAAGAGGGGGAAAAAACCAAACTTCTAAGCTGCCTTTGCTCCAGCATCCTCTAACCAGCACTTCACATATATCTTTTAGCTGTAGTGTTTCACACATCTGATTTTGAAGAGTGTTTTCACATTTCCCTTTGAATTGTTATGTTTTTCTTGGTTCTCATTACAGCAACGAGGGGACCCAGCAGCCATCATAATGAAAGGCAGATCAAGGATGAACAATAAGAATTGGAGCTTCCCACCAAAGCCTGTGAAAAAAGCAATTATGGTTCTAGCAGAGGCCGTGGGGGACCAGCAGCCACACCAGCTGACAGAGCCTGTGCCCACCCCACGTGCTGCTTCCCAGGGCTGCCTCCTGCCTGGGACGTGCCAGCAGTCTGTGGGAGCAGCCCATAAACCGTGGCTCTGAGCGGGTCCAGGCTGAACACTGGACTGGGAAAGGATGAAGCCAGGCTGAGTCACTGGCTGGGTTTAAAGGAGGCCTGTCAGGACAGCACTGAGGGGCTCAGCAGGGCCACGTGGGCCCTGACAGAGAAGGTCCTTGCACGGCTGCTCCTGCCCCAGTGGTGGCCTGTGATGCCGGGTGCCACGGTGGCATTTGGGGTAAGGAATGGAGGATCTGCACTGCAAAACCTCCAAAACTCCCCCAGTGGGAGCAGTAGGAGAATGGCTGAGCTTCTCCCAGCTCTAACCATTGCTTTGCCTCTCCAGGGATTGGAGTGAAGCACTCTGTATGCAGGATGGACCCTCCACTATTCCCACTGCCCTGGGATGAGGATCTGCTTCCCTACTTGCATCAATTATTCTCCAGCTTCCCTCCTTGCCACCCCCTGGACTCCTCTGTATTTCAACATTCTCTCCCTTAATTTTCCTTTGGAGTTAAAATAAACCTTTTGAAGAGATATTTCCTTTCCAGTGTCATACTACAATGCAGACCAAGTCTGCATTTGATTAGTAAATTCATCCCATGCTGGTGTTTTTGTATCCTCAGTGTCATGCACATTTAATAAAATGCTATTCCACTCTCTGTCCTCACTTTTTTTTTTTTTTAAGGGAAGATGTGTTTTAAAGTGATAGGAATATTCTTGGTGTAGAAAGGGGAAGAAATTCTGAAGCAGTAAATAACCAGGGCTTTCCAAAAGAGCCAGCAGAAGGGACAGGCAGCAAGCACATGGGTCACTGAGCACTTCTGTGCCTTCCAGCCATGTTTGAAGGACCTTAGAAAATGTCTGGGATGCTTCCAGCTGCCTCTGAAAGCTGGAAGGAGATGTCACTGTCAGTGCCTCCACTCCACGAGCCTTTCTTCCAGCCCAGGGACAGCATTAACCTTGCAGGCTTCTGGCCAAAAGCAGGGAGGGAGCCAGGAGGCAACACTGATAGCCGAGAGGAGCCAGAGGGAAAGCTGAGAAGGGAAATGGAAAGAAAAGGGGCATAGCCAGCAAGAAGTAGTTAGGACCATGCACCTGGACAATTTGGGCAGAAGACAACAAAAAGAAGTAAAGAAGGTAGGAAATAATTGCCCCAGGGCAGTGTCCATCCCTTTACACTCGTGTCCTTCCGGCACAGATGCAGCTTAGTGCAAAACATTGCAGGACCAGCACAAACTGAGACATGGCCAGATCCTGTTTAGAGTAAAGTGCTTCACAGTTGTGTCCACAGGTGCGTGATACTGGGGCAGACAGGAGCACAAACTTCATGGCCCAAAAGATAAAAGCACTGGGGGAGGTCCTTAGTTAGTCAAATTAGATATTCTGTCAGGATCTGCCAGCATCCTTTCCCCACATTTCCCTCAGCTCCCAGAACCAGCCGCGAGCTCAGACCTGAACAATGAAATGTTAATCGGATTCATTGTAGCCAGCAATTTAAAAAAACCGTCCCAGAAGTCACCTCTTCTACAAACACACCCATCTAAAAGGGATATTAGTTGATGCTTTTGCAAAGAAATGCCAAGACAAGGCTGCTTTTGTTGTAAGAAAGATGTCCTGGTGACAGACAGCTGTGGCAGGAATTGCCTCGCAGAGAAGGGGCTCAGGCACGGCTCCTTTAAATGTTTATCGTCGTTCTGGGGACATGGAAGGGGCCCAGGGCATCTCAGAGAGGAATAAATGCTGACACAACACGGTGGCTGGCACTTGCTGGAAGACAGCCTCGTTAGAAGGAAAAGCAAGGAGAGGAGGGCTCACAGAAGAGCTTTGGAGACGGCTTACGTGAAGGAACTGAAAATGAGCAGAAGGGTTGATAAAAGGCACGGAGGTTTTACACAATAGCATATTCTCCTATAAACCACCTAATTCTTCTGCTTGGTATTCATCACTGTCAGAAGCCTTTATAGCAGTGAATGAAGGCTTTATGCTGAGCCTCATTATCAGCTCAATGATAGAGGGCAAGCCATGCACATGAAGTTCAGTACCAGAGATATGTTGTTAAAATGCTGCAATTTGTCAGCATTTAGATAAACAAATGAGGGGCAGAGCGAGTGTGTGAAGTGACCTCTGTGGCATTCACGGGATATTTTGCCACTTGTTCTGAGAAAAACGTATTCAAGCTGCTCTAGATATGCTTGGTGGAATGAGAAAACATTGATTAAAAAAAAATCTCTTCGAGCGAGGCAGGGGTTTACTCTCACTTTCTTTTAAGTTGTTTCTTTCTCTGTAACTCTCGTCTTTGTTTACTATTGTGCCTCCCATAGACCCTGACATTCCAGTAAGGCTTCTTGGGCTTGATCCTGAGCCACTGGACTCGCCAGCACATTCCTGGTGCCTTATTTGCCAGGACAGGCTGTGTGGCCTGTCATTCCGAGGCGTGAAGAGTTCACGAAGAACTAATAAGCCTCGTGAATTGATAACACATCAGTGATTCAAGCTGCAGGAATGTGCTCTTCCCTACTTCAGCCAGTAAACTGGGAACTGCAGCAAAAAGAAAAAAAAAAAATCTCTTTCAGGATTTTGCATCCTCATCCTTCCCCATGGAGCGAGCTGATCTCCAAGTGTTTATTTGCTGCAGTATTTCCTCTGAGGCTTATGCTTGCCTGATGTGGGCCAGCTCTTTCTCCCAGAGCTGGAGTGAAACACGCGTGAGGAGCAGACAATGCTGCTCTGCAGAGGACTCCATCTCTCAGTCCCTTACAGAGCTTTTAATGATGCTGTGAAAGCCAGACACCCGAGAAATCAAATCAAATGTATTGTAACACTTTCTGAAAGGCAAGATTACGCTACAATGGGGTTTCAGTCACCTCCGGGAGAATGTTTGTCTGAAATCAGGCCTTTCTCAGATTGTACACAGCTGTTGAGCTGCCTAATGCTTTCACAGTTTTCCAGTGTTGAAGGAAAACCTTGGTGGCATGGGATCACCATCAATCTCAATACCTCATACAAAGTGGAGTCACTAAAGTCTCATTTGCAGCCCCTTTTCTTTTTTGGCCTATACACAAACTTTTCTGCTCATTTGAAGAGAATTATGTGGGCTTAATTAAGTGTAGTAACTTATTGGTAGCACAGTGCCCAATCAAAGAAATGTGCAGATGTGATGTGAAATGATGGGGCGATGCTGTTGTGAAGAATACCAATCAGGGTGACGGCTATTATTTGTACCCAAAAGAAGTTATTTGGGACTCAATTATCCCATTCATAGTAATTGTGGTGCACCAGATGGTTACAATGCAGAAGAGTTTTCCATGACCATAACATTTCTTCTGAGCATCTTTTCTTCTTCTCTAATTCACCATACGACGATTAGTTTCTTATTGGGTGTTTATTGAAATGAGGGGGGCTAAGGAACAGATTTAGTGCATCAAGGAACAAAAGGGAGGGGAGACCCATGAATCAAAATAAGAGACTGCAGCTTGCTCTGTTGTTTTTCAGAGGCCTTGAAATAGTCGCCTTGCAGCTTATCTGCAATGACCTTCCCTCCCCTCCTTTCTCTTGCCTCCCTCTCTCCCCACGTCCAGGAGATGTAAAGGTTTTCAAATCTGGCCGGCTGCTGTGCCGTCTGTCAAAGCCTTTCCAGCCAAGTGAGCAGTTTTTCTTTTAATTCACTGAGTTGTCCTCAATAAAATTAATTCCTTCTCATCGGCACCATTGAAGCAGCGAATGGGAACAAAACCAAACGAGGTTGTGAATATAGTGCTGGTCATTAACTAGGGGCACTGACTCCATCATCTGTTCACCCCTTCAGCTCACTGAGGAGTTAGAAAAGGAAAAGCCGAGCGGGTGGGGAGAAAGTGAGAACAGAAGAGCCTGAGGAGCCTTCTTCCCAGCGAGACAAAATCAGCTTATTTCCCCCTCAAGCAATGAAGCAGCAGCCCCTTGTGCCAGAGGGATCTGGCCTTTGGCTTGGCGCTGTCCCTAAGCTCTTGCCCATCACCAGTGGAAATCAGTGGGCAGGAGGCTGTCTGAACAGGGGTGCTCTGCATGTGCAGGAAAAGGGAGAAACTTGGCACACTGCAGCCACATGCCAGCAATTTCTATGTTTCAACTTTCCTGTTTGGGAAAGGGAACATTCTGCCTGGTCTCTGGGAAAGTCCTCCAGACAGCAGCTGTCCTGGGCTTGTCCTCCAGGTGTGGCAGCACTGTGCACAGACCTGGGCTTTTGGCAGAGTGGGGAGTCTCTTGAGGATCATGGAATCATAAGATTACTTAGGTTGGAAAAGATCTCTGAGATCATTGGGCCCAATCATTAACAGGGTAGTTCCATGTCCACCACTAAACTATATTTCCAAGTGCCACTTCCACATGGTTTTGAGGACTTCCAGGGATGGTGACACTAGCACAATCTGTTCCAATGCTTGATCCCCCCTTTGGGTGAAGAAATATTTCCTAATACCCAACATAAAGATCTCATGGCAAAAAGTTGAGGCTATTCCCTCTTGTTCTGTCACTTGCTGCTGGGCAAGAGACCAATGCCTTGATGCAACCTCCTTCCAGGTAGTTGTACAGAGCAGTGAGGTCCCCCCTTATGACCTGGCCTTTTCCCTTGGCCATCTTCCCTTTCTAACACCTTTTTCCTGCTGAGCCAGCAGAGCTGTGGCACTCCCAGGCTGTCCCTGGGCAGGATGAGGAGCAGGCAGGCTTTAATTAGAGCATACCTGTTGTTATGGTTACATTTATTTGTGTGTTTGTTAGATTTATTTGGGTCATAACCACGGTGTTGGGACTCGCACACCCAGGACCTTCCTGACCAAGACAAGGGCATGGTTCTGGTGGCGTCTGCTGGAAACCTGATCATGTGGCTCCAGGGGCTGGCAACCACATCCTACTTTGGGGTTAGCCAAATCAAACTACAGCTTGGTTTAGTGCTGCTAGCTTTGAGGAAATGATGGTTAGGAGATTTGGGCCAGAGTTTGTGTTTACTTAAACTACGGCTGCCACGAGACAGAGTCCATCTTCCCTAACAAAGAGAGTCGTGGGTGAAATGTGCCTTTCTGAATTTTCCAAAGGTGCTTTCCAGCTTAGACACAGACCCCACACTGCCAGCAGTGTTCTGAAACCTCTGTTGCAGCGACAGTAAGCTGCAACCCACAAGCTTAAGCCACGCTTTGCAAAGTGTTTATTATTTGCAAATACATAAAGCTTGATGACATGTATCACACAGATCTAGTTTCAACCATGTCTTTGCTTTAACAAGCAAAACATGCTGTACCAGCAGAGCTACCACCAAGTGATGATAATATCTGGTTTTCGGACCGTGCACAGATCAGAAAGATAACTTTTTGCGCCTTCCAAAACAAGTAGAAAATGGAAAAAAAAAAAAAGAGAATAATCCCAAATCTGACTTTTTGAGCACTACTGAATAAGCAGGGGCAGATTTTCAAAGATAAACAGAGGCTTCACCATTCCTAGCCACTTTTTTCTCAACCAGTACGTTCAATGTGGATCTAGGAATCCAGTGCTTCCCTAAAATAGGTGAATTCAGACAGAACAAACACACGCTGTGGGGCATTTCAGGCCTCTATCACAAGAAAGATGATGAAACAGGAGGCAGAGAAGCAGAGTTACAGGAAATAGATCTCAGAGGTTTGATGCAGACCTAGTTTGCCACCATCAGAGCAAAACCCATAAACTCAGAAGCCCTGATTCAGGTCATCCTCTCTGCACTGCTGCCTTTCAGTAGGCAGATCAAAGAGCCCTGTGCTTCCTATCCAGCTTTCTGAGCAGACCCCTGCGAGGTGAGTGGAGAGGCAGCCAGAGAAAAGTAACTCGTTCTTATCTCAAGAATGGAATGAAACTTTTCTCCAGAGGTGAGTGGATTAAAAATTGTATGAACTGTTATGTTTGAGGGAGAATAAAACCCTGCCCCCACTGCAGGCAATGCAAGCCTTCCCCTGACCTCGGTGAGTACACAATTTCACACAGTCCTTTCCATCCTGTACCTTAATATCATTGCACTCCAAGCGTGCAAAAATGGGAGCTCAGCTTCTCCTTCCAACCATACTGCAACCAAATGGAACCACAGCACATCTTTCCTGACCATTATGTGATTTCAAAATTTAGAATCACGCTGGCCAAAGGGAGTTACAGTCTGTACCCTCTTCTGTAAACTCTAGGATAGCTCCCCAGTTTGATTTACAGACTTGCAAAACCCTATCAGATCTCATCTCACTGCAACTGGGGGACAGAATAGCCACCCAATATGGATAAAAGCATGGAAATTTGTTCCCAGAGCATTTTCACATTAGGCTTTAGTCAGGATGCAGACCTTGTTCCCAAAAATTGAGAAATGAAGCCAAGGTCTGTTCTAGTTTCCTGCTCTAATTCTGTACCAGTTCATCTGAGCACATTCAGGCCCAGCTGCCAGCAGCTGTGCTGGAAACTCTGGGGCTGTGGGCAAGTCAGAGGCAGAGGGACAGCTCCTACCCAAGACACTCTGCATGCCAAATACTCAAAGATTTGCCTTCCCCTACAGTTATTTTTATTGACTCCTGTTCACCTTGCTGTACCAGAGGCCCCGAGCCAGGGCACTGCTGCACTGCACCTCTTCTAACACACCTTGGAGGGGATTCTCTGTGCTCAGAGCTTCAGGGAAGTGTAGGCTGCTCTTGTGAGAGGCACATAATTACTTGTGAGGAGCTCAGAAGGTGAGAGAAGGCAAACAGAGGATACCAAGAGGGCCAGAGCCATGCAATTCCCTGGACCTGTGAGAGCTGGGCTCCAGAGGGTAGGGGCCCACACACTTCCTACAGCTTTGGCTTTCCCAGGAGAGCCATTGAGATCCCTGGGCTCAGGTGTGCACACAGTCAGTGTCAGAGATCACCACGTGCTCACCTCATGCTGCAGTTCCTCTGATGTCTCAACTTTTCCTTTTTGCAGAAATGGTTTTGGTGACTCTCCATTCAGACTTCCACTCAGACTGGCCTTATTACATCAGATTACTGCCCCCCCATATTTATGGTGTTGTTTTGTCTCCCAAGAACACACAGAAATTTCTTCCCATACATTTTATGTTGATCTTATCTAGGGCTATAGCCTCCTCACTTTTCCAAGGTCTCTTCTTTTTGTTCCTTGGTAAGAATAAGGCCATGCAAAAATATGTGTGATGAAGCCTTAAAACCCCTGAGACCTATTCAATGTCAAACTCTGCTATGAGTTCAAAGTACAAAGGAATGTCTCATTAATGGACATATATATCATCTGCATAATGACTCTTTTTCTATTCCCTCTCCCCTTCTTATGCCTTTTATGGTTTGACATTGGCCATACATTGACTGTCAGAGGTCGGTTACAAGAACAAGATTTGGATGAGAACATTGCAGGACACTATGGAGAATTTAAATATACAGCAGCCACTGACTCTGTCAAAAGCCTTTTTCCCTACTTAGGAACAGAGTTGAAATGAGGATTAGATTTAATGTTGATCAGGGTTAAGGTCAAAACCAGTCATATCTCTTTATATCTACTGAATTAATTATAAAGACTATGTAGACTATGTGGCTAGGTGGAGTTATTTCAGTTCCAGGGTGTCCTATGCCTCTCTAAGGCTATTTTCAAAATAACTGGAAATGATTATTTGCATTAATTTTACATGGCATTATATGTATCTATCTGCCATTTTTCAGGCAAAAATTTAAATGTCAGAAATAGCTGACTTCAAAAAAATACATTTTTGTTCCAAATCTCTTCAAACTAACAAACTCTTAAAACTAACAACTAATCAGGTGTTCCTTTTACAATATGCACTTTCCTCAAACAAATGGTTTTCCCAACGCTAAAAGAAGCGTATTGTTCCCCAAAATACAAATATTTAGGTAGGAAAGTAAAAAAAAAAAAAAAAAAAACCCTAGCACTTGGGGACCAAAGTTTGCATATTTTCACCACAGCCAGAGAAATATTTGTGAGGCCAGATATTTGTTTAGGATAAGGGATTTTCCTGGGAGGCATGAAACTGATTTGCACCTCTGGTCCCAAACATAAAGGCCAAATTGCTGAAATATTCACTTAAACATGCAGGACCCAAAAGACCTTCAAGGAGGCTTGGAGAGAGGTTCCCACAGCAGAAGAGGGCAGTGAGATGTGAGGAACAGCTGGCTAGGAAAATGTCACTACACGTCTCCAACTGTCTCCCCACTGGGGTTCTACAAAAATGTTTTTGAAAAAGTCTTGAAAAAATCCTATTATGGCTTTGTTTGGAACAGAAAACCTGATATTTCCTTTTTAAAATTAATTTTCTTTTCAAAATATACTTAAGACTACATCCATAACAAACAGATCAACAGATGGAAGCCCACTGTGCCTGGGGGCACCCGGACTTGCAGTGCCCGCATCCCCGGGGTCAAGCTCTGTCCATCACTCCTGGAATTGTGTGCTTGGAGTCACACATCCCATAAACAACCCTGAACACTCCATGAAGTGGGCATCTCCCAGTCTGATAGGGAATAATGATGGAGCAATGGGGTGGTAGGTGGGAACAGCCCTCCTGAGCTCAGTCCCACCACACAGTGCTTGAAAAAGGACTCTGTCCATCGTCTTCCTCTCCCCTCCAGGGATGAAGTCTGAATTTTTTCTCCCTGCTCTTCTACCTAAATAGATTTGGCTTGCTGCAGTCAGGGTCATTTGAGTCAGGCAGAGTTCCCTTGAAGACTGCTTGTACTCCAAAATTTTCCCAAAATTTCATACAGCACGGGAACTCCTTTTGGTGGCTGATAAAATAGTTTGTTGAGTTTGGCAGTGCCTAACTTCCCCTCTCCTCGGAGCTTCCCTCCTTTCCCTTTCCTCTGCCTCCTCCACCCCCCGACTTTCCCTGCCCTTTTCCAGCATCCCCAGCTCCCAGACTCTGCCCCCCTGGCACCCAGTGTTTCCCAGCAGGGCTGGGGGACCCCTCTTGATGCACTGCAGATGTGGGCTGCCAGTGGGGCTTTCACATGGAACTCAAATTGCTTGGGAAGGTTTAACCCTGTGACTGAATTCTCAAACCTGCAAACTGTAAGCAAAGCCCATGCTCCCATCCAGGCTGAAAAGGGCAAGTTAATGAAAGAAACCCCCCACCCCAGCAATTCACAGGATGCATGAAAGAAACCTAAACCCCCCACATTCTCAATGCTAATTAAGCAATAATGATCAAGGCACAGAGTATTTCCTGGGGATTAATAACTAACTGGGAGGAGATGATGACCCCAGACAGTCATTAATCCTCAGGAAATGCCCTGCATCGAAGTTGTTATTGCTAGTTCAGGCTAAATATGTGAGAAAAGAGATTTTTTTAAAGTCCTTGCTGGAGGTTTTTCCAGTATGTTTTCCCTTTGGTTGGAATTAAGAGCCCCCCAGAGTAGGATCTCTCAGACCCCTCAGTCAACCAGATAGCACAACATATTTTTCCAGACACCAGCATGATAAGAAATAAAAGTTAAACCATAGTTCCTTAAGTAGACCCTTCTGCAGATGTCTCTTGAGACATTCAAAGCCTGATCCTGAACAGCACAAAGCAGGGTCAGCTCCCTCTGAGCTCAGTGAGGAGCTCAGGCTCTGGGACCCCAAATTTCTGTAAGCTCTGAGAGTCCTCCTACCCCACAAACCCCGAGTCCACGGGCTCAGTGCTCCTGGCTACAGGCCCTGGCTTTAGTTAAGCTCATGCTTAACTTTAGGCAGAAGTACACTTGGCTGACTTGAATGATTTAACAGACCACGTGCACTAAGCAGGAAATCTTTGCAAAATGTTCCTGGTAAGGAAGACCTCAAAACACACAACCACACACATGAAGACACATGCAAAGGAAAAGGACAAGAAAAGCTCCTACTACCACATCAAAGCCTGTCCCTTCTCCCCAGACATTCTCAGGTCTGTTTCTGAAAGAATTTGGCTTCTGCAATCAAAGAAATGGAAGTTCAACAAAAACTTCCTCGTTCTCATTGGTAGCCCTTAAATTTTTCTGAAAGCAGAGCCGTTTGTACGCCATTAAATGGTCCTTCAGCTTTGAAAGAGAAATTAGGCAAAGACAGGGAAGGAAAAAATAAAATGAGTTTCATGTACATTAATCTTCCTGGCTAAGTTTGAAAACATATAAACACAACAGTACAAGTAACAAAAGACAAACTTTCTTTTCTGAAATCTTTGCTGTCTAAAAAGTACTAAAATTAATAATGTTGCAGGGAAACAAATGCGTGGTACACATTTACATATGGCTACATATGATATGCATTAAGAACTGTTTCAGTCCTAAGCATCATTTTCTCAGCTCTTCTGTGCCACTCCTTGCAGAAAAAAAAAGCCCCTGGAGGATGGAAAAGAAAGGTCTGACAACAATAAGGCCTGCCTGAGTTCAGCTCCTACATTAATTTGAAACCATTGAAAGCATTCAGTACCTAACAGGATTAAAGTAAGGAAAAAACTTAAAGAAGAATATAGTTAAAATTCAGCCTTAACTACCAGGAAAAAATTAATTACCTTTTTCTTATGTAGCATCTCTAACCATAAGAAGAGAGAACCAAGAAGTCAGTGAAATATACAAACTACAGAAAGCTCTTAAACTAATGAACAGCCAGATGAATTAGCAAACCCCTCTTTCTAAGGATCTCTGCTTTATCCTCCACATAAATCTCTTCACTTTGCAGCAACACCAGCCCCAAGTGTTAATAACACAGTGTCAGCAATTTTGGTAAGATTTATGTAGGAAAACTACACTGAAAATTGCCTGGTCATTATACATTCCTTTGGAATCAATGAAACACTATAAATCTTTAAATACTTTTGTGCTCATATGATTCAGACATACTCCTCAAGTGTACCCTGACACTCATTAGAGGATACTTTAGCATGGTGTGGCAGAGAAAAAAAAATAAATAAAGTCTCCATGGTTTTGTTTTTTTTTAATGGAGTACATAGAGAGTGTATTGCAAGGGCAGGGTTGGGAGATGTATTTTTCAGATGGAAATTAATAACAATTCCAAACCAGAACCAAGCCTACAGCTCCTCCATACCATGAGAGCAGTCACTTGCTCTAGAGTTTCACGTTGGCCTATTTCTTACTAGCTGGGCTAAGCTGGCATCAGGGGGCTATCATCTGTCAAAATATCAGCAGGAGGAACAATTGACAAAGCCACCACTTGAGAATGTTGAGTAAACTGGGTAAAAAGAAGTGAAAGAAGTTAATGTGCAACCTGGCACACAGTACCAGCCCAAGCCGTGAGAACCACTTCTGTGATAATTGGTCCCTCACAATATCTTCTGCTCTGTAAAACATTGTCCTGGGCTTGTCTTTCAGCACAGGAACGGATCCCTTTGAGGACAATGAAACAAACACCCACCTGAAAGCCCCCTCCAGCTGACAGGGGAGGAGTTCAGGTGGGAAAGCTTGCGATTTCTGAACAGCTACAAACAGTTTCAGGTAACTCCAGACTCACCCAGGGTCAGCAGAAAAAAAGCAGACCCTTTTTTGAAAGAAGAAGAAACACATTTATATGCAGCCATTTATTCAGTTCAGACAGAAATTAGTAACCTCTGGGATTCAGAGTATCTCTCTCTCTCCAGTTTTATCCTCCTTGTTGTCCAGCTTTAACAAAAAAAATCCAAACCAAAAAAAAAAAAACCCCACCCCAAAAAAACCCAACCCAAACCAAAACAAAAACTATCCTTATTGTACTGGTAGAGCATTACCAGGGGAAGAAATGTAAAACCAGGAATCAGAAGAGAAACAGGGAAAATTAACAAAGCTTGCCTGTCTACAAAGCAGGAACCCAGGCAGCAGAAACAGAACATTGGAATAGAGTATGAAACATCTTGTAACACAGGTGTTTCACATGGCACCCCAGCTCCTCTCAGCCTTGCTTCATGTGTGCATATACACTCGTACATGTGTGAGTAAATATATTCATGTACTCATGTATAGACACATACACATACATATGCATCTGCAAGCTTTTTAAAGTTGGAGGAGTGGGAGCCAGAGCAGCTAAAATCAAAGGCAATTGATGCATCACCGTGTTGGCACTCACACTTGTTCATCTGCAGGGGCATTTTGCAAGAGAGCAGAAGAGAGGGTGCAAGTCATCATCTGAAACCTACCCAGAAAGGAAAGGTGATGAAAAAGCTTTGAGCAGAGGGGTAAAATTCACCCTATAAGGAAATTATTTTACTTTCTAAAGTTGGTACGCTTTGAGCTTGTAAAGTGACCTAGGAGACTGTTCTAAACTGGGATCTTCTTGAGAGAATGGGTCTGATTTGTAGCTACTGGAAAATATGAAATCCATGTATGCTTTGGCACATCTTTAGATTCTCAAGAGTCAAGAAATGGGTCTCTGTGTTTTTCAGTGATTCAGAGAGTGGCAGTCAGTCCTTACAAAGTGGGGGAACTCAGTGTTTGTAGAGCAAATATAATTTTCTTTATGACAGAAAATTTCCCATAGTGGAATCTATTCTTTCTTGTGGTGTTTCAAAAAATAGTGATCCACATTCAGGCTTGTTGCTAGAGCAACAAACATGTGGGCAAATGCTGCTCTCCAGAGACAGGTTCACTAGCAGGCCAGGTGTTCCTTTGTATGGATCTGGGCTTTGTCATATTAACAACTGTGGATGAATCACGGCAATTTTCCTTCAGATTTCACTAAAGCTTATGACAGCCATAGTTTCCTATGCAGCTCGTGCTCAATCAATCCCTATTCCCTGAAAAACACCATCCTTTTCCTAGCTAGTCATGTAGTGACCAGTTTCAACATGTCAAAGGGAAAGTTAAAGGACAAAGCCCTTTGGTGCTCAGCCTCCAAGACTAACAACAGCCACTATGGGATTTCCTTTAGTGAGATCACCCAGTGTCTCACAGAAATGGCAGCACGGCAGCCAGAACAACCCTGGAGAAACAAGAGAGATGAGAAGACAGCACAGAGAGGAGGCTAAAGTGAGCTCCCACGTGAATAAGCCTTTGTATCCTGCTCCCATGCTTCAGAGGGAAATGTGCAGAACACCTGGGAAACACGGTTGTGCCTGGGCTCCATTCAGGCACTGGGAAGGTACAAAAAGGTCCTCACCTGAGAAACCAGGTCCCCATGTGAGGGAAAGGGCTCCCTGGGAAAAGCACGCTGCCCTGCTGCAGACTCCAGGTCAAGGAGCAGCTCTGGAGCAGGAACCCCTTCTGTACCACCCTGGCTAAGTCTTTACCCAGATAAACAAAAGAGGCTCTAGAGGGGAGTTCAAACACTGGAACCACGAGCATCCATGCCTGTCAAGTTACTCCCTGGTTATATCCAGGCCCCTGCCCATGCCCAGGCTAGCAGTGTCACACTTTGGCTCCCAGAGCAGCACATGCACGCTGTGTTTGAGCACCCCAGCAGGCTTTACAGCCTCAGGCAGTGCCCCAGCCCTGTGCCCCAGCCCTGTGTGCCCATCGATCACCAGCCCTGTGTGCTGTGACAGCAGCACCTGTGGGAGCTGGAGTGCTGCACCACTGGGCTTCAGGGGCTTGGACCAAGGAAAACACCCAGATACTCCTTCTGTAGGATCCTCCAGGAACCCACAGGGGCCAGATGAAAGAAAAAGCCAAGAACCAGGAGCACAGCTCTTCTCCAAGAGGAGCTTAGCATGCACCAGGCTGTGCCACTTGGCTCTGGGCACAGGGACTGCTCCCTGCCTCTCTCGTGTTTGGGGACCCACAGCAAAGGAGACCTGGGCCCCCCACAGTACAAAGCTGTGATTTTAGCCTCCATAATCTGATTTTTTTTGTCCTCAGTTGCCATGTTGGCAATTTGTTCTTCCTTTCAGTTGACTTCCTTTAAGTGAACTAGGGGAAACTGAACAGGAAAAAAAGGAAATTTCTGCCTAAAGGACATAAAATCTTGCAAGCAGAACATTGTGACATCAGAAACATGTTGGTCCTCAAAACAAGGCCTGACTAAACACACCCCACTGCTCCTGGATGGTGTAACCTCACGGATTTATTCCTGATTTACCACTGCCCAGAGAAAGTCTGACCCTCCTGTCCTTGTGAGAGGAATTTTGTTAATGGACTGAATCCAGAGGAATTCAGGACTGCTTTAGGTTTTGCCTGTAGGTTTCAAATGCTGAGATGTGTAATTATCAGTGAGAGAACCACAACTTTCAGTGTCCTTTCCTGAGCCAGTACCAGCATATGGGTGCTCAGCAGATGGAGGGGCACGGAGCTACACATCTGGAATGCAGGTTCTCCACCAGATAGGTGGGGGCATTCCAGCAGCTGGATTTCTCTGTAGGCACCCTCCACTGCTTACTGCTGAGAAAGAGGTTTGTCCTCACTGGCATCAACAATGACAAGCATACCTCCTCCCCCCACAAGCTTAAGGCTGGAGCCAGTCTCAGATGTCACCCTGCTTGCCTTGAGCTGGCCTGTGACCAGAGCACCCTCCTGCTCCTCTGCCTGGCAGACTGCTGCACCAGGCTGGGTACCAGGGCCACCTCCAGCCACGAGGCCTTGCTTGTTTGTCAGCCCTTCAGCTGAGAAATGCATTCTCTATTCCTCAGCAGCTGGAAAAAAATAACCAGCAGAGGAGAGCAATGGTGATTTCCTGAAATGTGAGTTTTTTCAGGTTTGCTGGTAGGTTTGAGAGTCTGACCATTTGCTGGGCTGATGAAGGGTCACCACCAGTGAGGAGGAGGAGGAGAACAGTTTACTAGAAGCCCTTTAAGACAGGGTAGCCCTAAATACAGCCTCACTGAATGAACACATTTTTAGGAGGTGATTGCTGTAGTCATGCAGCCTGTTTGAGCTGTGCTAAGCAGCCCTGCCAGTGAAGATGAATATGTGCCTTCTAACCTCCTTCAGACTTGCACTGGAGCCCACTCCAGCCAGGGTTTAAATGCTGTTTCCCTGAAAATGTGCCACAGAACTGCAAAGAAAGTACAAGGAATAAGGGGGGTTGGGTTGTTTAACTGGAACTTCAGTTTGTAGCTGATTGCTAATCCATATGCCAGAATATCCTTCTTTTCCAGCCCACTTAATTTTTTGTTCTCAAAGGTATTAAGGACCATTGGGATTTAAAAGAGGTTTTTTTTTTTTTTTTATTTTGGAGCCCTAAACAAGCTACATAAAGTCTGCCATGCATATCTGGAATGCTCCACCTGAAGGCCTCTCCCCAAAGAACAGAGACTTGCCTCAAGCAAGGAGTGGGGTACTTGATTTAAAAGGACTTGTGGCATCCTGCTACTGCTTTACTTCTGCAACACCTTTTAGAATCTAGCTGGGTACAAAGGCTAATCCATTACAAAGGCAGTAAAGTTTTAATATTAGGATTGACTAATCCTTTTAAATCGTTATTACAAAATATATATTAAGTAAAAATGTTTTTGATAATAAACCTATAGAAAGAAATTGTTAACAAATCTGCAGTGGTTCAAGAGCAGAGAATCCCTTTGCACTCACTCTCAGCATATGGAAATTTGTAAAGTCCCACTATCAGGCAACTTCTGAAGATTTCTGGTTAGTTCAATGCGATTGAAAAGTCTTACTTTTCCTCCATTAAAAAAAAAAACAAAAAACCTCCAGTGGTAAATTACTCAAAAAGTTTTATCCATATAAAATTGTGAAAGCTTCAAGTATTGGTGATCCCAAACTGTCATATTGACCACATTGATGGAGATCTCAAAATCAAAAATAAATTATGTTTAGAATAAATTAAAAGCCATAGGGTGATCTCATTGAAAGCTTGTTAAAAACAAAACCAGAGATCAAACTGTTGTTTGCTTTTTGCTTGATTGTTTGGTTGGGTTCTTTGGGAGCCACAGAACTAAATTTAAGTTCTTGTGTCAATATTCAGTTTCTCCCATGCCCAAGCCCTCTCAGTTTTACCACAGCCCCATGAGAAGCCTGCAGCTCCTCGGGTCTCTCCTGAGGGTGGGGGTTCAGAGGGGACAGGGGAAGCTGTGCTGATTTTTGCCACTCCAGCATGGAGCTTTGGGGGAATTGAGTGGGGCTGGCAGGGCTGGGTCGTGGCTGGCCACCCCTGCCAGCCGGGCCTCAGAGGGACACTGGCATGGCAGCCAGCCTGGGGGCAGAGAAGGGAGGAGAACGGGGGATTTTCTCAGGGATCTGAACAAAAGGAGTGCTCATCTCCCGTGACTGACAGCTGGGACGCTGGAGGTCGAGAGCAGTTTGCTTCCCCACACAGCTTTAACCAGGGATGCTTGGACAGGGCTGTCCCTTGACCCTGCTATTAGTGGAAAGCTCCTTAAGGCTCTCGCATTCTCCGAGGTCTCCCCTTCTCTCAACAGGGACTGAGACCACATACCACACCACAAACATGAGCTATTTCAGGCACTGAGATAGAGTTTTACAATTCCAGGCTGTGATCAATTACTGACTATTTGAGATTTATAACAAGTGCTTTTTCCACGGAACAGAAATCTGATGGTGACTTCGACCAGCAGCTCCAGTAAAGCTGAGCAACTGCTGTTTGAGGAAGAGGCCCCAAATGGATCCAAATTTCAAGGTTTAGCAAACTCAGAATTGGCAACTTTTGTGCCAGATTTAATCACAAACTCTATTAAAGACTGAATCAATTACAACGGACTGGAGTGCATGCAAAAAAATTTCTGTAAAGGTAGGATGTGAAATTAGTCACTCTGCAGATTTCCTTCTAGAGCTGCACATATGTAAACATTTACTCTACCTCTCTTTTCCAGATTGTTGTTGTCATTGGGGAAGTAACTTAAACTAAGCCAATGATATCCTGGAAGACGACTCCTGGATCATTGCTAACTCGTGCCTTTCAGCTAGAGAGC